>NC_141204.1:10812500-11317500 GCF_054491065.1 Syngnathus leptorhynchus | reverse complement strand
GCTATTTTTTTTTTCTGTCTTGGCGGACATGTTAATATTGTCGTGACATTTAAATGTACGATACTTCGAAACATAATGATTCAATTTGGGGACCTCAAACAGTGAGTCTTTTCTCTTTGTGTCATCTATGTTTTTTAGTGTTGTTTGCATTTGCCATGATTGCATTATTGCCCTCGCTCCATTTCAGTCGGCTCTTGTTCTCCGCCCCTCAAACTCTCTCTTCATCTTCCCTTGTCCGCTCTCTTATCCAGGTGCAATTATTTGCAATTTGCCTAAGTCATCCATTTGCCAGGACGCCGAGCATGAAAACGAAGCAATTTAGTGTCAAATGGAGGAGCCATGTGAACGGGTGAGGTGGACCCACAGAGGGGGAAGGTCCCAGCGCTGATGGGGGGGCCACGCAAGAACTGTCACCATAAAGTCAAGATAAAAGAGTGCTTGTGTATGCGCGTGTGAGCACCTACCAGTCTGCACACATGACAACGTTGAAATGGGCTTCTAATGTCGAGATGTCCAGCTCGCAGTCCCACCTCAGCACCCTGCAACCAAACAATGCCAAAGTTCAAGACTCTTTGAGCTGACGCCAAGTTTGACATCTTTTCAATGTCAATGTCTCATCAGCCACAGAACTTTAAGTTAGCGGTGGGCTCACTATTTGGCAGCTTCAACTGCTGCCCCAAATCACAGTCACTGGACGCAATCTTTTGGTGCTAATGAGTACTGTGCAATGTTTTCCTTCTGCTCTCGAGACTGTAAAGTGTTTTGCGGAAGGTCAGCATCGAGCCATTTTCTCTTTTCTCGTGAAACCATTTTCTCTTTGCTTGCTCCCCTCACTCACGCTGTCAGATTGCGGGGATTATTAATTAGGCATTAATCACACTCTGTAAACAAATCATCGGGCTCCGCTAGAAACACAATCCCGAATCACGGCAGGGGGGCGCACACACACCATTACACTGCCTCCCCTTCCTCCCATCGTCCAATTGCATCGCACCCAGCCGTAATCTGCGACAAAACCCATCAAAGTAATGTGTCTTAATTACACGTTGACTTTTTTTCTTCATCTTCCACTTGTGTAAATATGCGCAGGAAGGAGGGGGGGGGGCGAGCGAGAGGAGAAGCGCATCTTGTGGAGAGAGCGCCACGACAATTCAAAGATATTTAGCGTGATGGCCGGAGGTCCCGATTTACGATGACAACTGTGTACTGCGCCGTCCCTCGGCCCACCAAACATGTGACCTTGCAGATGCTGGAGAAGGACAACACACTTGTATTAAAAAAAAATCAAATAAAAAATCAAAACGTATCCTCACCTGGTAGAGATGCGCGTCGAGCCAAACTTCCCCGCTTTCTCGTTTCTTTCGACAATCCCTCGCACATCTGACGGGCAACAGTTAAGGACTGGACCTTCATTTTGAACTCCTCTCGTGCATCTGAGCGCAGCTTGCTAAACACACCAACAAAGCTACGAGACTGGAGTTCTTACATCGTACGACATCGACCAAAATATTAGGAACACTTGCGCAGTGTAATGCAATCGATACTTTTGTATTGATCATTTCAAAACACAAAAGCTTGCAGAACAGATTTCATGACGGAAATGTGCCAGTGGGAAATTCTCTATCAAATGAGAGCTTCTGAAATAAACTGAACAATTCCAGTATCAGCATATCTGAGCGGAAATTAGCTTATAAGGCCACAAAATGTCCACTTGCAGACGATTCGATTCACAGAGCGTGATACGGTTCATTCGAAAGTGCACAGATTCGATTCGATGCACTCCCACTCCCAAAAGTGATTTTCCGATTTAAATGTTTTTATTTTTTTTTGTTGCCCCACCCCATTGTCTAAGCTTTTGGACACACGCCAATCTGGAGTACAAACACTGCGATGCGTCCACTTTTGATGCAGAATGGATGAGCAGGTCGCCGCCCCCTCCCCCGCCCCCTCGGCGGATCAATTGAAAGGCTTTTAACCCGCACGTGCACGCGCAAGCACACAAAGGCGGGCCGATTGATGTCAACGTGTCTATTAATACACTGGCCTGTGGAGTTGCACCGCAATTCAATTAGGATTTGCTTGTCTTTAAAGAGACAAATCCAATCGACGAAGACGCCGGGGCAAGAGAGAGCCATGCGATGAGCCGGAGAGAGAGCAAGGTGTTGATAAAGTATAGATTGATTATTCGAGAGCCAAACATCAAAAATAAAAAGAGGCCTTCTTTGAAAGTTACACACACAGAAACTACAGTGGTGCCTTAACTTCCAACTGCAATTTATTCCATTCAAATTTATTTACCTCTCAGTGTGTGAGTGTTATTGTTTTATTACAACATACCACTAAAATATTAATAATCATATTACTTTAGAATAAAAAATAATAAAAACTTGGGCCAGTGGTAAATTAAAGTATGACTATCGGATGTAGGTTGAGGTCACATTTGAACTAACACACATAACCACAAACAGACCCCACCCCACACACACCTGTGCATCAGCGTGTTGTGCATGGCGATGACAGAGGTTTACTGTAATCCCATCACCAGCACACTACTAGGGAAGAGGTCAACAAGCGTGCGCACGCACACACACACACACACACACACACACGCACGCACGCACGCACGCACGCACGCACGCACACCGAGGTAAAAGGGTGATAGAGTTAGGATGAAGAAGTGTTTGCTTTTTCTTTAGCTTTTTTGGTGTCGTCATAGCAGTAACATCGTATTGTGATACAGCTGGAGCGGCTAACTGACCTGACAAGTTCTAATGCCAGAATCAGAAAGTCTTGTTTGTGTTCAGACATGATGTTGGGCTGTCTTTAGCAAACATGCATCAACATTTTGCTCCTATGCTAGCCATACACTTGTGGGGCACTTAAGAACGTTAAAGGCATAACGCAGGATTAGCTTTAGCAAACCTCGCAATTCACTTCCTGCTACGCTACATACACACAGTCAATGAGTGAGTCGCTACATTTTGCACCAACTTTTTGACACTAGTATGACAGCTAACGATGCTAGTGTGAATTTTAGTGAATTTCAGTCAAGCTGAGAGGCTTCAAGTTGCTCTTGGAAATTGTGAAGGAATATATGCAGCCACCTTTTCAAATCAGTCAAGTTGCAGCCAAGTAGCAGCCATCAATCATGCTTAAAGGAATATTTCCATTGATTTTTCAAGACGATTATTGAAGGTCGCGCAAGTAACACAGTCTGGCGTTCACACGTGTTTGTGTGTGTGTGTGTGCGTGCGTGTTTGTTATGAATGAGGTCAAAACTGTGAGTACAGATCTCACCACCATTCACACGAATCTGCTTCCATTGTAGCCTAGACTGGTGGCCGTTCGCATGAGAGCCAAAATCCGCCTTCAAATTTCTGTGTGTGTTTGTTCTGTTGAAACAAAGCGGGTGGGTCAACTGTGCATTGTTGCTACAAGTGTGCGCAGCTTACAGTCTGCGCACTGTTTTTGTTTGGTCTCATTGTGATCGTCGCCGGACGAGACATTGCGAGATATTGTAAGCATGGCTAAATATGGAAGCGCCCAATTGGTGGTTGGGGAAGAAATACGCATTTTTGCACGTTTCCTGCTTTTGTCACAGCAAAACTTGTTTTTCTTGTTTGTGCGCAGTGCCGGAGAGGGCAAAGGGAACAGGAATGATGCAAGTTTCTGGGAAAGATTGACAAGATGGCCCAACGAGAATATAAAAAATATTTAAAAAATAACCTAATGCAATGCAAATCATTTCCTTGGAAAATAAATCTTGAGTTGGAATCAGGACGAAGTAGAATATAAATGGAAAAATAGATAATATTAAAACTATATTATTGTAAATGATTAAAAAGAATTTGACTTTAAAATGCATGTCCTTGGTGATTATTATGATTGTCCAAAAAATAGAAAAACTAGATTATAAAGAGAAAAAAAATAAAAACTACTTCTTCTACTAGATAAAGACGGAAAACTCTTTTTTTAATCAGAAAGCATTTTATGAATGTGTTGTTAATTTTCTGGCTTTTGTTCTTGATTTTATTTGGTGAGGGAGTAATAAAAATATGTTTTTATTGTAGTTATTTTGAAGCTTGTTGTATTTCACAATATGCGTCATCTGTTTTCCACAACGTTGCAGGAACGACGCGCTGGAGTTGCGGCTTTCACCGCATTGAAATCAAAGCCCGGCGGCGGCGGCAGCACTCAGAAGCTTCCCGGCCGGATGAAAGGATACTTTGAACGCACTTGTCATTGCCGTCGGTTAGCAGCACTTGCTCGGCGTCAGCACAAACGGCAACCTGAAACAAAAGCGGCCTCGGATGAGGGCAACTCGCATGATAATGACATATCTGCACGAGACGCCCCGCCACGGCCTCCCCCACCCTCCCTTTCTATCTTCAGCCCATTTCTATGTCTGCATTATTTTAATCATTCAATCAAATCAGTCAATACTTTTATCAGGGCAGCTTGCGGTGGGGGCCGCTATCTTGCTATCGCTCTGTTCAGTAATTGCATTGTGACAGGGGGATGATGGCAAGCGCCGAGCCTTTTCATTTGACGCCGGCCGGCCGGCTGTTTATCGGGCCGAGCCATCACTCCCGCTCGCTCACTCGCTCGCCTGCCCGCCGCTGTCACTCTGCGCTCGGCTCGCCGGGCCTGCCTGATGCCCTTCACGTAACTTTGCGGCTGAGGTGTCGCAGAAGACAGGGGGAAAAAATGCAAGCGGGAGAACGTGGCAGTGGATGGAGCATGCATGCACGACGTGTGTGTGCGCGTGACAGAGATAAAGAAGTGTGTGCTTAACTGTAAGCCCTTTTTGCCTTCCCGCTCTTCGTTTTTGAAGGCGTCGCTCACTCGGTCGGGCTGTCACTTTGCATGCAGACAAAGCCCAAGCGGCGTTATCTGTCACCATACGGCGAGTCGGACGTCAAGCGTGGTGTGACCGCACACATGTTCATGCTTTGCCACACATGTTCACGGCCCGCAGGGCGTGTGAGCGTGCGGGGCAGCAACGAAGTGACGTGTGTGCCACCATCTGCTCTGATGCGGGAAGTGACCCGCGGGCCGAAACTAGGCGTCGGGCCGAAAGATCCGGAATCTGACCTGGCCTGCTTGCCGCTAGCCCGGTCCACCAGCCAAGGCCGCTCGTCACCATCTTTGACCTGCGTAATCTCTGACATTTGTTTAGTGGCATTCCAATCGTGGTTTTATGCTTCCGATTGCGATGCCGATCATCAGATGAGGGAGATTGGCTGATTCTCACAGCAATCATTTGGATCGTGGAAGTCATCTGTGATCACTCCCACAGCAGTGCAGCCCTCCCTCTTGGCACAAGATTGAGGGTAGTCACGAAAATCGAGCACTTGAACTGAAAGCGATGGTACGAGACCCAAAAGACAAATTGAGCGCATGACCCTTAAAAAAAAAGATCAAACGCATGATTGCAGTGTCTGTGACACACGCTCACGCACACACGAGAAGGCCACGAAAAAGGAGACGTGTGAACGACGGATTCCATCTCCAGCCAGCAATGTCAAAACACGCTGGTATCGACTGGCCAGAGATAAAATGCTGCTGTTTTGCACGCGCACGCACGCGAGCGCGCAGCAAATCGATGGGACAACCCTCAAGACCTCGGCTAATAACAGTGAGACGTGTCAACGTGTGCGTTCAAGACCCGGGAAAGGTGATGTCACCATGCAACGCCGTCCGGGTTCCACCTCAGCACAAATTGTGTGTGTGTGTTTTCCTCACCATGAGTCCAGCGAGACAGGTCATCCCTCCTCCTAACTCGCAAACGGCGCCCCTAACAGGACAGACATGGGAAGACGTTCACTTGGTGGAGAATGCCACTTCCTCTCTTCATCTGGCCTTTCATGACAGACGCCTTCATCCCTCCCTCTTTTTTTCTTCTCTTACTGTCTCGCTGACCTTCACTCCACCGGCCAATAATCAATAGCCCCCCCCCCCGCCCACCACCTGCCTCTTGAATGTTAAAACAGGAAATCAAAGGGTGATGCTCCACCTTCGGTGTAAATCAAAGCCTGCCTTCAGGTAGCCCTATACAAAAATGATGTGGCACATGGCAGGAAATGAGCACTTGCAACTGAGTCAGCCAAAATGCTGCTGATTCATGAATGTCCAAATATGTCACTGTAGCATAGCGAGATGGCGAACTTACGTGAACATGTGTCGGTTGTGCAGGCAGTAATGAGCCATGGCCTCCTCTGACGGCCACACACCTGAGAACACAGACACACACACACACACAAAAGTCACAGCAAAAGCAGCTTATTATCAATTCCAATAAGACGCAAGCCGATTGGACGTTTGTTTTCCAGCCTGCTTCTCTGGTGGCTTTCACACTCGTCATCCAAGTCTTACTCTTCTGCCCGTCTGTCCTAATCCTTGCAACACAGTCCCGCTCTCATCATGTGTGTGTGTGTGTGTGTGTGTGTGTGTGTGTGTGTGTGTGTGTGTGTGTGTGTGTGTGTGTGTGTGTCAGGAGGTCCACTGGGTGATAATCACAGCATGCAGGCGTATCTGGCTTATCACCTGCCGTCAGCCCTTCTCCTTCTGCTGCGCATGTAACGCACACTTGGATGCTCAGGCCCGCCGTGTCACTCACACACACACAAACGCACACACACGCACGCACACAAACACACACCTTGGCAGTAGAAGAAGCAAACATTCATTTGAATAAACCTTCAGCTTTCTGGCTTTGAAGGAGACGCTGCGGCTTTGGCGCCACGTGCATCGGCGTGTTTGTGTGTCCATTGTGTGTGTGAGGAAGTTGTGTGGGATGAGAAGAAGATTGTGGGAGGCAAGGGGAGTTGCTTTAAAAAGTGAGAGAATGAAGAAGAGGAGAGCAAAAAGCAGACACCGTCTGCCGGAGAAGGAGCTGGTCAATATAATAAGCGGCTTACAAACGCTCGCTCTTCAAGTCATGGGGCGGACATCAGTGCACGCATGCGTGCGTGTGTATGTGTGTGTGAGTGATGTGCGTGTCATCCTGGCACACTTGCTCCTGCTTGCCAAGATTAGCTGAAGCAAGCAGGATTTAATAACGCCTATTGATAAAGTGTCCAAATATGTCTTTTTGAAAACACACACACACTCACACACATATATCTAGCGAGTGTCGAGAAATGTATGTAGGGCTTGAGCACGGTGACATTTTGAATGTTGTCGTGCTTTTTTGGCCATCGGTTGGCGGCGCAACGCAGACGAGCAGCTCTTCGATCACTGCAAGCACTCACAAGTTTGTTGTTGATGTGCAACACAAATGGAATAAAGTCGCAGACGAGAGCAAAATGAAACACTTTTGCTCCAAATTTTCGAAAAGCCCTTAATCTTACCATTGCACCAGCGTAGCAGTGCACAAAGTTAGTCTCGAGCTCTGTTATTGCAAATGTGTGCCGCTTTGAGAGTATTACTTTCATTTGTAATATCATGAGCATTAAAAAAATATTACGTGAAAAGAAGTCCCAGAGTATGAAGTTATTATATTGTGACAGAAATGGTTACAATTAAAAAAAAAAAAAGAATTATGAGAATGAGGTTCTTATATGAGAAAAGGTTGTAGTCTACAGGTCAAGCATAAGATCCACAAATATTTCAGAAGAATAACATTGTTATCATACATAAATAACAAGACACCTTTTGCCCTTGATTTTAATATCAGTCAGATTAGTTGAAAAATATTAGGAGAAAAAAGTATTTTTATTCAAACAATATCAAAATATGATGAACAGAGGTGCAATACACCATACAGGAACACTTCAAGAATAATTTTGATAAAGTTGTAATTTTACAATATATTTTATTCATATTATGATCATGTTTTGCTATCTTTATTACGCTCACGGAATTGCTAGTATTTTATTATTTTTACATATAATTGAAATTTTACAAGACTAAATCTATATTGAGGAATAAGAAAACAGTGGTAGTGCGATATTGCATGTTGGAAATGTCAACCTGCTGACGAGTTGGATGGATGTTGGCATGCAAATGAGCCACTCAAACAATCATTGCTGCGAGTTGTAAAGCTTCAACGGCTCGAAGCAGACTCTGCGCCGACACTTGACACTTCATCCTCGACAACGAGTGCATGTCAGCTATTGTCCCGCAGTCCGGGAAACTGACGGTGACCTCTGACACCCCCCACCCCATCCGCTCTGCCTGAGTGTCACCTTGGCTCCCAGAGACAGATGGCTGCTGCGCCAACAGCAGAGGGTGGTAAAGAAACACAAACGCAAGAATGAGAGCAGGGCAGATACTAAAAGATCACATCGGTCGCAGTTATTTCCAAAATCGTGTGAAAGCAGCGCGACGTTACAAAGCTTTGTAAAGCATATGTCAAGCTGATGCTAAATCCTGGACTCCAATAACATTAACAGCCCAGGGATCCATGTGCGTGTGTGTGTGTGTTCACCTCCCAGGTAGAGGTGCTTCGCAGGAAATGAAGGGATCAGGAGTCGAGAGCAGATTACTCTTTGCTGGGGATAATGAAATTATTTCTCACCTTCAATTACGAGATGAGGAAAGTGTTTTTGTGTGTCGGCTTAATATAGAACGTAATCAGCGGCAGGCTCCAACCTGTCCGGTTATAGCTGGAAAAGCATATGTGTGGATTAATGAGGTTGCGCGCAGGGATAAAAAAAAAATAAAAGGACAAAGTTTTAATTGAGAAAGAACTCCAACCCAGCAACAGAAGTCACAAAAGGGTGGGGGGGGTCAAATACATTTTGTTAGCCGACTAGCGTAATTGCCAAAGTTGTTATTCTAAGCTAGTGGTCACAGTATTAATGAGTGTGCTTGCTCAACATTGTGTTTGTGTGGTCATCAACGTGATGGTGAACCTCAATCAATAAAGCCAGCTAGAATTAGAATTGTTTTCATTCTTCGTTCCTGCAAACGTTCAAATATGACGTCGTCTTGCGAACAATATTTGCAAACAAGTGTCGGGGTTACGGAATCCCAACCAGGCTCAGTGAAGAGCAACGCAAAGGTCAGCTTGCCTCAGCCATTCATGACCCGCTGACCTGCTATTCAACCCGCAGGGCTCACATCTCGGCCCGGCCCGGAGCTAATCCGAGCCTCGCTAGCTGTCGCTAATTACCAGCATCCCTCTTGTTGTCTTGCGCTCGTGCACTCGAGGTAACCCAGTAACCCAGACATCCTCTCAGGTGAGGGAATTAGCCACTAAGCAAAGGGGATCCGGCCACAGTTTAGGGGACTAGCGCCTGAAATAACTCGGCGGCTAAGCCACTTGGTCAATGCTGGCCGCTTAGTTGCGCTCATCTCCTTTGGTACAGGTTCTAAAATTAGTTAAAAACATTGTATGACGTAATCAAGATTTGAAACTACTAAACAAAATGTTTAAAAATCAAATTTTAAAATTGTATTTATTACATGATGATTATCAGTGCTTGTTTGTGAATTGGCTAATCAAATTGTGGAATTGGATTTTTAAAAATATTTTCAAAAGTTGCTGTAAAAACAAATAAACTAAGAAAGATTGCCTGAGAGAGACGCTCGGATCGGTCCTACTTGACGGTACGGCGTCACACCACGGGATACATTTTGATGCGAGTGGAGACTAAATTGTGGAGAAAACGGGCAGCGGTGGGTGAAAAGGAGAAAGGGCGAGGACGAGTGAGGGGAAGGAGCGAGGGGGCGTTTCGGGACGGGGACGCCATTGGATGGCCAAACATAGACAAGGGGGCGTCGCCGGCGAGATGCTGTCAAGACTGGGTTAAGTGTGTCGTGATGTTGCTTTGTGCACACGCACCTTCATGTCGGCCCACCCAACACACACCCAGAAGACGGCGGCTCACTTCAAGCCCGGGGTGTGTGCGTCGAGGCCGTGCGACTCCCTGGCGCTCATCCGACTCCACATTAAGCCAGGCCTCAGATAATTCCTAAGCCTCCTCCACGGCCGATCCAATAAGGGATAAGGCTCTCGGCTGGCCATGATCAACTGACAATCTGTCCTCTCACACGGCTACTTTAGTTGGAGGCCGGGATTACCCCGCTCTGCTTCCACGGGGCGGGGGACACACGCTTGACGAGTGTGTTGCATTGCTGCGCCACGGATTGCCGAAGCGGTGCTTGAAAAACATGAAGACTTGCACTTGAGTAGGGCAGATGGGGCCCAACGCAATGACGAGTGGACGCGATGGCGACCAGTCGTGCATAATATGCCTTTGCCACGGAAACAGAATATCTGACTGCACAAGAAGACGATACACAAGGAAAGAAAAATGACCGCGTCCGGGTACCTGTCAAATCAATTAGTTATTGAGTAATGGATTACTTTTCACACCTCTAGTATACAGCAACGAAAAATAGTGATGGATAAAACCCAATAATTGTGTGGCGTCGTCTACCAGCGGTGCCTTGGGGTCGCTCCGGTCATGCCAATCGGGCCTGCCATATTCTTCATAAAAGCAACAGTGGGGGCAATTATGAGGCGGTAGCGCCAACAGGCAACCCAGATAGCCCCGTCGCCTTTCGCCGGGGAAGGCGGCCAAGGGTGGGGGCGCGATAAGCATCGACACTGCGGCCGACAGCGAGTGCTCAGGAGACGGCGCTGATCCCTTTTTCCATTGGAATAGGCTCATTCTGACGCTTGCCGCCACCGCCCACTCTTGGAGGCCCGTGTACGCCTTCGATAAGCGCGGCCGCTCACTCGCTCCCTCTCTGAGTAAACAGCGTTTTGGATTAGGACCTGTATAATGAGAGCAGGGGGGCTATCTGCCTGCCATGCCGGCATTGTGCCCCTCTCCCCCACCCGCTCCTCTCCAAGGGGGCCGGCACCAATCTCTACTCTGCTATTCATCCCCCTCCTCTGATAGCTTACTTATCGGCAGCGAAATGCCAGCTCAGGCTGACTGGCCCAACCGAATGTCCCCTCAGTGGCTTGCCTTGCCACGCACCTGTCTGTCTGTCTGTCAGTCAAAAAATATATAAAAAAGATGACGCATAAGTGCACCTTGCTTTTATCTGGCCAGTGCCAGCCTGTCATCATGCCAGTCCCGCTTTATTTTGTTCTCACGAGGGGGCGCTTCTCCCCACTGCAGGAAAATAGTTCACATTTAAGTACACGCTCCGTCAGGACTAGGTATATATATTTGATAGAATTGAGGAAGTCCGTTCAGATGTAACAGTCCTTGTGTTTTCTCAATTTACAGTATTAAGTGTGCCTCTGCATGACATGTTTACTCTGTCATGAAAAAGATTTGAATTTGATTTAAATAACAAAAATATGTATATATGTAAAAGACAGCACCACTGCCATCTACTGTGGTGGATGCACAATGACAATTTCAATTGCTCCGCCCCACATTTGAAATGAATCAATAAGTATTTCTTTTGGCATCTGTTGTGAAAGCGCGACATAGATTAACTTAAGTTGAGGGTCAAGTCAAGATTGCCAAATCGAATATAGCTACAAAAACACAGAAAACGTGTTTCAAAAAAAGAATCCGCACAATTCTCCTGATATGAAGGAGGTGCGCGACGACCAAGGTGCACTATTTGCCGATCCTTTTGGCCTTGGCAGATGTCTGAGTGCCATTCGAGTTATTTGAGTTCATTTATTTCTCTTTCCAAAGCTGTTTGAAACGGCGCTAACACTTTGAGTACCTTCCAAATAGGACCTACTGTATTTAAGTGCATCTTAAAGTTACACCGACCAAGTCATCATTTTCTTGTTGGCCGTACATTCACGACTCGAGCAAAGACGAGTGGATGTGACCCAAGTCAAGTGTGTACTAGAGAAGGAAAAATTGTGCCGACATTCAGGGAAAAGATAGATCGGGCCTTTTAGATTTACAGTGTAGGTCATAAAAAAAAAAGGATTTTCGCACTGCACTTAGCAATGTGGCCACAACCTAATTGTCATGTTTGCAGCTCTTGACATTGTTGTGTTCAAGTCGTCACCCAATCCTTGTGGCTCGGACTGGCACAACGGTGGCAGTGTTTTCATGTCAGGAAGGGAAATGAGACCCGGGGGCTCTTGGATCTGCGTCTTCGCTCTTTAGCCAAGCAGCACAAACAAACCATCTTGGCATGTACACGTGTGTGTGTGTGTGTGTGTGTGTGTGTGTGTGTGTGTGTGTGTGTGTGTGTGTGTGTGTGTGCGCGTTCTATTCGCAAGAGATGGGGGGGTCTGCCTTAAGGCCGCTAGTGCGCTGGCGTTACACCGGAGAGGCAGATGAGGGTGTGTGTGTGTGTGTGTGTGTGTGTGTGTGTGTGTATGTGTGTGTAGGTGCGTGTGTGTGTGTGTGTGTGTGTGTGTGTGTGTGTGTGTGTGTGTGTGTGTGTGTGTGTGTGTGTGTGTGTGTGTGTGTGTGCGTGTGTGTGTTACAGATCTCTGGGCGGTTCAGAGCTTTATCGGAGCTGAAATGATTTTTAGCACTCCGTTTTGGAGCGCTAACCTGGAAGCAATGTCACACTACGTGCAGTCATCTTCCTCGACCATCATCTTCCTCTTCTTGCCTTCACTTTCTCCTTGCCTCCTTTCATTGTCATTTTATGCAGCCTTTGTTAGTACGAGCCACCCGCACAGCTGTATTCGCAGAGATATGACACCACAGCGATGCTAAAGTATTCATTTACAATACAGCAGGTGTACCTAATATTGTGGCCAGAAGAAAGACCAGCATTGATTTCTTCTCTTGATGTCGAAGAAATGAATATGCAGCGACAAAGGATTGCATTTTAGGAGGCCACGTGAAGCCATCACAAATGTGCTTTTAAAGAGCAAGTTTCCCGCTTTCATTGGTAGAGAGGATGTCGGCCAGACAATGTGAGTTGGTATGTGGTCACGCAGTGCGGTGCAACACGCCACCACTGATATTAGGCGGCGTTCCCTTGCATTATCCTAGCGGGAGGCCGCGACGCACACGGCGCTGACGAGCGTCAAGCGGATCGCACCATCCCGACAGCGGAGGCATTATCGCAACGGGTGGATGACTAAGATGCTACCTTACTGACTCCGCCTCCTCTCGTTACCCTGCAAGCGGAGCCCAAAGACCCCCTCCTGACTTCAACTCAACTGCATTACAAGAACAAGTCGGACTGCGGCTTAGAAAACTTACGATTGCACTGACTCGTTATTTTGGTTGGAGTTTTGGTTTTTAGATTGAGTAAACAAATACAGTGCAGCTCAGCCTCACTTTGGTCACTTCTAGCCGCTGAAACGAAAGACTATAAACTAAATACCTCAACTTCGACCGACATGGTGGGTCCAGACCGGCAGTGTGATCTTGTTATTGACGAGCAAACAATGGCGCATCGGAAGTAGGACGTGCTCAGGGAGCCTAAGGACACACACGTTCTCACAACGGGCTCAACCACGTCTTGGCGGGGGCTCCCGGTGGCTCCCTGATGAGTCCATTCAATGATTGTCTGAGCAAAGCTAGCATGCCGTGTGGCTAAGAGCGGACCATTTCCTCATTGCTCCAATGGGTCTTTTCAATGGCCTGGGTCGAGCGGGGAGAGGAGGGGCTTCACTTTGGCACCGAACCTGGACTTTTTGTCCCTGTGGAAAATGTTGCAAGGCACACACACAACATCCGGATGTTGGTTAAGAAAACATTTTCTGTTCACATTTTCTTTTCTCCACTTATCTTATAATTCCTGCTCCTCCCACTACAAACTCTTATGGCCTGTATTTTCCGATGCGGTTATTTCAGTAAATTCCCAAATTATTGATGTGAACACTTTACAAGATGAGAAAATGGAATAGTGTTGATGTCATTCCTGCGTTTCTTTGAGCAGCTGTGGTAGGTCGGGACAGCAAACAGACAATAGACAACTGTCAGAGCCTTGAGATGAGTGGGAGAGGTGGGGGAGCGCCCACACCCAACACACACACACACACACACACACACACACACACACACACACACACACACACACACGCGACGCGGGTCAGTAATTGAGTGGGAGGAATAGCAGCTCTCTCTTTCTGTTTGTGCGCTCCTCCCTCCCTATCAGCGGCCGGCTGCCTTTCCCTCCCACTTACGCGTATCAGCCCTCAGAACAAGACCAATTTGTTGCCACCGGTTACCAGCGGCGCCCCAGACAATGTCAACTGTCAATCAGAGCCACCGGGGGTCTGTGATTGGTCCCCTCGCCGCTTGGCAAGAATACCATGATTTGTTTTTGTCAGACGGGTGCGGGTGGGACGAAATATCTACACAGCGTGACGAGAGCAGCGTCAAATGTGGAAATCGCAGCTGTCTGGTGGTAAGCGAGTACAGTATTCACAGCAATTATCTCAAAACTGCGTATCGGCATACATCAAAAATAAATTACAGGCATTAAATGTCTCAAAAATATTTGTCATATTGGAGCGTCAGCCTTGAAGAGCCAGCTCCCGGGTGGTGTGGCATGTGTCTATGTGAGAGCTGTGGTACACAGCAGCTTTCACACGATTGTGCTCACGCCGTTTTACTCTTCTCCTAGCTTTTAAAAAAATGACACATTTTGTCAGATTGCATTGTCAATAGAAGATGGAGGGACCAAAATAATATAAAATAGCATTTTTTCTCATGCCTCTATTGGGGTGTCTACTGTATTGCTGCAACACTTAACAGAGCCGCTTTTAGGTCCTAATGGCAGAAAGAAATGTGCACAATTTCTACAAAAAAAAAACATTGCTTCTTTTTAAATGAAAAAAAGTAATAAAAGATAGAGAATAAAAATGCATCTGAGCCGCCCGTATATGGCAATAGACAAAGATTAGGTGTCCCGGTGCTGAGAAAGAGCCATGTGAATAGTCAACGGTTAGATATCATCCGTTCATTTTAAAGTGCGCTTGTGTGGATGCACGTGCGCGCGCGTGTGTGTGTTTGCATTGCGGCCCGCGCCGACACTTTGACACAAAATAAACACAGCTCAATCTCCCGGCCTGTGATTGCTGCGCTGGTGTCAAGATAAGTCGCGGCAGGCCACTCGGCGGGCGACACTCGCTGCACAATAGGGGAAGAAATAAAGACGCGGGAGATCCGCGACAGACGCACGCTTTCCGCCATCTTGCTCGATTTAACGCTGCATTGTCACAAGTGGTGAGTAAGAAATTGGATGTAAAGTTTTTCTGGATTTGAATCTATTTTTACAGTATTAGTATTCAAATTGTCATATATATAAACTGTGTTTTATATATGTGACCTATGACCTGTCCAGCTCAATGAGGAAAAAAATAGTATTTTAGAGTGAGCTAGTAAAAAAAAAAGTGACAGAACATGGTTGCAAAAGTGTGCACACCTTCTTATATTCAGTCGAGTGGGTATATCAACTTCTCATCCCTACAAGAAGTGAACTTTCACATTTTCACTGGAGGTTACAAAGCCCCCTTTACCATTGGGGTTGGAGCGGCTCCTCCAAGCGGGCACAAACAACGCACAGAGCGTGACGTCAACGTCTAAGTGGGCCAGGGCTCGATCCGTTAACTGTTCTGTTGGATCTGTTGGGCTCATAACCTGCGGCGACAGGTCCTTAAAGCGGCGCGTGGACAGAGCCGTAACAGATGCCGGGCTAAGTGCCTGATTAAAACTTAATGTGCAGAACGAGCTGCGCAGAAGCGTGTGCCGCTTGTGGCGTATGTGTGTGTGTGTGTGTGTGTGGACATGGGCGCCAGCCCTCCAGCGAGCGAGGGGCCATGCCAGCTGCTTTGCTCCCCAGAGACGGAGCCCCGAAGCTGGGCAGTGAGGCAGCATCGTCAGTAGAAGACTGGATGAGGGCCCCGCCGCTGTCACAAGGCACAAGTGGCACATGTGAGGCTCCATCTTGGCAAAGCACATTTCATTTTCCCCTGATCATACCACAACCCTCGACTCCACTTAAATGCCTTTAAAAAAAAAAAAGAAAGAATACAAACTCGCAACTCGCACTGTTCATTTAAGAATCAATTATTTTGTTGATGAATCGGATTCTAAACAAATTCTTCGATTTTTAATGATTCGCTAACTGGTTTGGCCTGTAACATCATGAAATGGGCAAAAATGTTGCTAACTGTTTACCAGTTTGTAAATTCTGATTTATAATAAGTTTGCTTTCATTGAGAACAAAAGCAATTTCACCCAAACGAGCCCCGCACGCTTGTGCTAAACAAGAACCGTTTGCCGTCATTTAAAAGTGATTCGGTACAAGGCGGTCGGAGACGCGCCGAGCAGCTTTGTGGCTCAACAGGCCGACTGCGGATCATTTGGAACGTTTGATCTGCCTATCATCCGCCGCCTCGTTGCTCGGCCCCTGGCCGCCCCATCTCGCATCTCCAAGAGCATTCCTCTCCGGCTGATTATGCCGTCAATACGCTGCGGATGAGAAGAGCTGACAATTGACCAGGCTGGATCAATATCAGCTAATAAGCATGTCAGCAGAGAGGAGAAAAGAGCAAGGAATCGACTGAGTCTGAACGTGACGGCGGCAGAGAAGGGAAGGGGACGGGAGGCTTTGATCCAATTGGGCTGCCGGGTGTGCCGAGGTGTAAGTGGGATGATTGCTCTGTTATTGCCGGTTTAATGTTAGGCAATCAGAGGCCTAGTGGTGGAGATATCAACAAACATCCATCAAATTGCCCCTTCTTCGTCTTGATACCACCTCCTCCGCCTGACCCCGACAAACAATGCCAGACAACAAAGACGGCAGAGCCACGGCGGCGCCACGGGAAGAAAAAAAGCACAACTTGAATAGGCTGACTTCCATTCGCAGCACGAGTCGAGAAAAAACACGCTTGTTTGGGTTTTGTTTGTGTCGCCCGCCGATGCTCTCTTATTTAATTTTCCTGCCTGCGTACCGCCATGATCCCCCCCCCCCCCCCCCTCCCCCACCGCGAGATGCGATGTTGTCGATGCTGATATAATAACACAGGCAGGTGTCGCTCTGCCAATTCCACGTCATTTGGACTTTTTGCGTAAATCACCATGCCGTTTTCTTTTCTTTGCTTTCCTCGAGCCTCTCTCATCTGCGCCGCACCATTTTGCTTGCCAAACTCCCGGAGGTGTCATTTTCTCTCGCTCAAATTGCCTTCCCCCGTGGCCCCCGAAGCGCCGCGATTGCCGGCGTCAGATAGATGCCGATAGAAGCGCAGACAGTCGGAACTACGCGGGCTAATGCCACGCAGTATTGGAAGTGGAAGATGAAGCAGCCTTGTTTGACCGAGATCGACACCGCGTTTGCATTTCACTATGCCACCACACTGCAGAGAGAGTTAACAGCGTAACATCTACCGTACGTGCGCCACTCAAAGCCAAGCGCGCCTAACGCGTTTCTTCCATCTTAATGAAATGCCTCCCCATCACCCCGGCAACTGTGATGATTGACAGGACAGGGGAAAGGTTGCTGGAAAAGGAGAAGAGGAAAGAAGTGCGGCGATAGCCTCCGGAAAATGCATCTTGTTAACCCCGGCCGGCGCCCGTACAACAGGAGATAAAGTACAATTCCCTCGCAGACGTCAAATAAATAAGCGGCAGAATATTAAAAACAAACAAACAGAGAAATGACTTGGGGAGGAGAATTACACAGGTGCTGATTACATCTGAGCCTTGACCTCTGCAGTCAAGAAGCACACACACAAACACACACACACACACACACACACAATGGTTCTTGCCCTACCCTCAAGCTCATTTTTGAACTTTGACAAACGTCTTCATCTTTACCCATCTCGTTGAAGATGAAACAAAAGGAAACCGGTGAGAAAACAAATGTTTAATGTTGTGAGTCATCAAAATTGAATTAACTGGCAAACACACTCACACACGCACGCACACGCACGCACACACAAACGGGGCATGTATGAGAAGACTGCACACGAAGTGTAAACAAAAACGAGGTGTGCGATTAGCGGTGATGGCCGATAAGGTCCGGACAGCGCCAATTGCATCCCACCGACTCGTTGACAGGTGAACGCCGCACGCTCTCATTCATTCGTGGGACTTTGTTTGTCTTTGATTGTGAGTGCAAATTTGACTAATGTGCTGATGAATTTCCTGTCCAATAGCTTACACGCTTGCACTGCACGGTCATCACCCGAGAAAGGCTTTCTGGAATTTCTTCGGCAGGTTAGCTCAAAGCAGCCGCGTAAGATTACGCCTCCTGGTGGTAGCTCCAGGCTCTGGCGGAAGAGTCACAGTTAGTAAGGGATCCATCTCACTGTCCTTTTTCCATGAAGCTGCTGCAGGTTTGCAATGGTAACAAAAGACACACTTGCCATCGATCCGGTAAGATGTGGGCGAAGCCTATGTTTACAATAACTTGCATTGGACGGGACAGGCAGGCAGGCTCTAAGTCGGCGTGCCCTCTGTCAGATTGTCTCGCTCACGTCACAGTGAGCCGAGGGAGTCCAGAAGAAGTGAGCCGGATCAGAAACGTATCGCTGCTGCTCACTCGTCCGAATCGTGCAGCCCGCTATCGCTGAGCCTGCTGGCCCATCCTCCACTTTTTGCGTGCACACACACAAATACACACTGCTTCTAATGACAGCAGTGAGACGGTTAACCGGTGCTGGAGCGGGGCTGCAGTACTTCGGCAGAAGGCTGATTTGGGCGGCCAGTCACGGCTGAAAGGCTTTTATCCCCAATGCTCCAAAGCACTGAGATGGACACACACGCACACACAAACACACACACACAGCTGTGCACTTCAAGTGTTTGTCTGCTCTGAAAATAAGTAAGCGCGACATCTAAAGACATTTTTAAGAACTCAAGAGTGCTTCGCAGAAACAGCTAAGGTGCCCCCCGGAGTAGCACACGTCGGGTCAGACTGGGTCAAAAATCCTTAAGAAAGACCCTGTCCCAACCGCAACTCAAACAACAATGCTAATGCTATTTCCTCCTACGAGTCTGCACCCGGCGAGTCGATTCGACTCAAAAACAAAGAGCGGACTTTGAAATATCAAAGCACGTGCTCGAGCGTTCTCATTATTGAATTTTAGTCGTGGCTCGTCCGCCCGCGACATTTTAATCTGCGTGCAGAAAGAAAAACGACTTTGGAGAGAGAATGTGGGCAATGCGAGGTGCCACAGTTTTATATGAACGCTGCTGGCAAGAAGCTTTAACAGTTGTTCAAGCGCTTGAACCATTTTGGGGCCAAAAAATGAACTAGTTGGACCATTTTACAATAAAATTTGTATTTGCACACAAAATGATGTTACAACTCCACTCAGCTCATCAGTACAGCACTAATATCTCCACAGAATATTTGATTAAGCTTACATACAAGAACAAAAATTTGAGTTGCTGGTCAAAGAAGGACGTACGGTTGTGAGATGCAGGAATATTAATTCCCGGGTTCCATTGGTAAGATTTCACCCCGGCGTTAAGGAAGACAGTTTTTCCTTTCCGACATTTGCTATTCACATGCGCTCCAGTGGCCTCAAACACAAACATGCGCAGCGTTTCTTTCTCCCTGGCCGCTTCCGTCGGGCCACTTATCTGCCTACTGCGGAGAAAATAGAGACAGATAGCGGCGCGCAGATGAGCCCCACTGCCCGTGTGCATGTCCACGTATTCATACTGTACGTGTGTGTACGTGTGTGTGCGTTTGCCTCTCCTTTTCCACTTATCCTGACATGCAAACCCCCCGAGTGCCAAGGTGTGAGATGTGAGGAGTGGCGTCCGGCGGCGAGCAGATCTCGGAGGGATTAAGCCGAGGTGGGGTAGATCTGGCCCGCCGACTATTGACGAATGCATCGGCGTGTATGATACAGCGTGAGCGTGTGCCACGTTGAGACTGGACCGTTATACGGATCGGGTATGCACTTCATGCTGGGGCCTTTCGGTTTGGGGGCTGAGCAAACGCTTGATATTGCCACCAGATAGATTTGACACTTTTTTTAACATTCATTCAATTCCATAAAGTTCCCAGGTGTCTTAGCCTCACATTCTGTAGTTGAAATACAAAAAACGACACACGCGCAGGCACGCACATGTTCCAGACATCCATCCCACTTCCGTAAAATTGGAAAATGATGAGCGGAAAATGAGCCTTTATCTGATTCTCTATTATGTGTTTGTCTAACACAAGTCAGGAAACAAACTAATATCTTAATTTGTTTCCTTTGGGCTTGCTTTGCCTAGACACAGAAGACCTTCTGCCACATGGAAGAAGGGCAAATAAATACCTGCTGTCACTTCAGAGTCTTTAAAAAGGAGCAAAATTGCATAAAAATGGGCTTTCTGGCAAAATCCAGTTCATTTTTGTGTAAACAACAAGCGACCAACCCTGAGGTGTTAATTAAATGTCTGTGCAACGCTTATTTATTAGCATCAGGAAAAAGAATGGATTGTTTTCATGTCACATTTTGCGCGGGGGACAAAGAGGCCAAGCGCCATTGTGCCAGGCGGGCGCGCCCGTGAGAAGGCGAGCATGTCCGCGAGAAAGCAGGACCGCCCCGGGTCAGGCGTCCACCTGTCCAGTCAACCGTCAGTCCGGAGCGTCAAAATAGAGCCATTGAGTCAGGCCCGCACAAAAAAACCCACATTGAAATACGCCGGCGGGTAGGCCCGAGTCCATTACGGCAACTGAATAGGCACGCCGAGGCATGAATGGCTGGAGAGGAAAACAGCAAAAATAGGTGCAGGAGAAGCAGCGCGGGGACAGGTGGAGGTTATCTTGCAATAGAGGGATAGAAAGAGGCTATTGTGCAATTTTATCTGGCAGGGAGGGGGAAATGGGGCTCATACATGCACAAATACAAGCAGCTTCAGCTTGTGCATTTACCTCACAAAAGTACTTGAATTGGTGGCGCAAGGTCTCCTTAAAGTCACTTAGACGTCCCAAAAAGCTATTGCAGCTATTGTTTAACAAGTCCCGTTGGAGAATTCGACTGAGATTCAAAATAACAGCTTAGCGCTCGAAGTTTCTTTTGGGAAAAATTGTGAGTGGAGTCCGTTCGCCACCTGCACTGCATTGCATTTCGTGTCAGCTATCGCAATTCAAAGCAAAAAACATTGGTCCGTGAGCAGCTCACACGTCGTAAAATATCAACCTGATTGACTTGAGATGAAAAGCCTCAAAATTGAGGAGAACAACATATAACTGGAACGTGGTGAAAACTTTCCTCCTGCTTACATAAAACACGGGCCGGGTCTGCGTAAATACAAACAGACAACCTCGTGTAAATTAAGCCCCAAGTTATGAAGAACTTAAAAATAAACTTCCCTTCTCTCACAGTTTACATTTCCCCTCCCTCATTTGCCTCGGCTCCTGCGGGCTGCTAACTCTTCATCTCTGTCATTTTTTTTTTTTTTTTTTTGCATCTCCCGCTCCCACCCCACCGCAGGGCCACTCCAGTCTAAATGGAGTGATTAGTCTAAAGTGGGTGCTGTCATTGAGATCATCCCAAGATAGAGTCCGATCGGGAGTGACCCCAGCCGACAGCGGACCAGCTCGGCGCAAGGCGTAAAAGAGAGAGCGGGAGACGCTATTAAACCGAATGTTTGTGACAGCTGGCTCGGGGCTGTGGCAGTGGCGCCGCCGACGCGCAGGCCCGGCATCCAGGCTGCTGTGCCGTACGTGACGAGCGGGAGTTTATGCGAGGTGAAGCCAAGGAACAGCCGGCGCATTAACGGAATAAACGGACACATATGATCATCAATAAATACAGCAGCTTAGGTAAGGAGGCTTTGGGGTGGCCCACCTGTCTGCGGCACGCATGGCACCGCACGGCAAACAATCCCAAAAGGCCGCAGAGGGGCTGACAAAAACCATTTCATCACAAAGCTAACCTCATTGACACGTTCATCTGCCACAATAGCTTCCTAATCGCATAATCCTAAGAAATTAGACGCCTTTAAATGATGATTGCACAGCTGCAGGGGAGGGGCGAAGCATTTGGGCTTTTTGTATTAACGCTTACACTGGGAAACATAAACGAGCCTTTCGGAAGTGAAGCTTTGTATCCAGTTCTCAGTGAACAAAAGAACACTTGACGATCTGAATGAGGACTTCAGCTACCGGCATCACGGCGACATTCAAGTGGACATGCGGCAAATGAACTGTGTGGAAAGACTGAACAAGCGAGGAATTTTACGGTGAACAGATCCAGAAAACCAAAGTTTGCGTTGCGAGCCCAAAGGCAGTTTCAACAGATGTAGGGCCAAAAAATGCCCCCCCCCCCCCCACCACCACCACCACGGATAAAAATGGATAAATTAATCTTCTTAAAATTGGTCCCATAAACATAATATTAATCACAATACCACGTTTTGACGAGGGGGGGGCACATGTTGGAAAAAAATATTTTGCCCTTCTCGACCCGAGAATTGATTCTCTCAAAGGAAACTCAAGGATTTCGAACATATGTGTTGATGTACACGCGAGCACTCCAACTCGCGCGGCCGAGGTAAAATGAGCCACTTTGCCTGCACTGATTTTCGTGCGTATTGTTCGTCAAGTGATAGAGCACTCGACGAGCACGCCGTGGGATGTGCATTGTGTGCAAACATGCTCCAAAAGCCATCCTGTTTACGCAATTAAAGTGACTCCTCCCTACTTGAGCGGCGCTAATGACAGCGCCAAAATAGCTGCACGCGTGCAACGCCGCCAAACGCACCGCCACGGCAACACCGCGCCACGGACAATTCGAGTGTTTTGTTATACAGAAAGCCGGCTCGCATTAAGGTCGCGTTACAAACAGCAATCGACCTCGGAGTGTTTGCCCGTGCACATCGCCGATACGCGCACGCGCCTGCAAGCGGACCCTTCAGTTGGACAAGGTGGGATTAAAAGCGCCGAGAGCGACGCTTCAGAGAGCCCATCACGTATGCATTGAAAAGAAGAAGAAGGGGGGAAAAAAATCCTCCTCACTGCAATTATTCAAGAGCTGCTGTTGGACAGGAAGCGGTGAAGAGCCCAAGCGGAGTGGGAGGAGGATTAAAGCGAGGTGATCTTGGCGAGGGTCGCCAGGTTGCCAGATGACCGCCACCGATGAATAATAACGCCGCTGCGTGCACTTGGGGGACACACCAAATGATGCACTATAGCCGAAAACAGGTGGCAGGGAAGAAAGCAAAGACTCGCAGTGCGCATGTGCAAAATATAAATAAGTCAGATGCAGAGTTCGAAGTGACATGTTGTGATTTTCTTCCAAACAAATATGTTTGTTCGGCCTTGGCGGAGGTTTGCGTTTTCATTTTTGCCTCCCATCATGAGGGTCAAAGGGTACTGTTTAGAGCAAGTAAGTGTTGTCGAGGCACAACATTGTCCCCACGCGAGCGACAATGCCAGCGGAGAAAACCTTGAATGTATACGAGCCATTCAAAGGCTCATACGGCGGCGAGAAGAAGCAAGGGACAAAGGTTTCATATCAGAAAATTGACAATCAAAATCAGTTCAGTCGAGATGCGGCACCTTTCACGAGCAAAACGTTTTCCTGCCAAAACGAGAGGCAAAAGGTTTCATTTGCAGCTTCTATAGCGCTGTCTTTCAAAGAGACGACGATTATCCGGGCGTGTTTGAGGCCAGTTTTGTTGGGTTTCATTGGCGTGCCGCATTGTTGCTTCGCTGAGAGGGAATATTGTGCATGGGGGGGGGGGTCACAGGTTATCGCAACAAATACATGGGCAAGGATGCACATCTCGAGTACGCGGCCATCGTTGGAGCAAACATTCTCACGGAACGTGTGCCGGGTCACGCTTGATTTCCAAACACTTTTTGGTTCTTTCAGCGTCAAACATGCAGCAGAATTTTAAATCTGGGAAATACTGTGAGGGTCTCGCTCGGAGGCAAATCCAACCGACTCTGAGGTTTGAGATCTGCAAAGCTCGGATCCGTACTTGGTTTCGTGCAGAACTGATGATGAAAAAATGTCACTTGAGAATGTGAGTTCAAAGCTGGATGAACATTCCAAAGTGTCCTTGCATGTCACAGAACACAACCTTTCAAGACCTTGGAAATGGAACAAGCACGCTCGAAGGCCTTTAATGGGGCACCAAAGGATCTTAGGAAGGTAAGTCTGGTACCAGCAGCCTCACCAATCGCAGCTCACATAAAAATCTTCAATAGCATGCAATGAACTAGCATGTGGCAAAAAAATTAAAATAAAGCATTATCATCCAAATCTAAATTTTCTCCTCAGAAAACCTTAAGGGCCCAACCTCAGTGGTGGAAACGTTGCTGCAGTCACTCATGGACCAAAATGATGCTGTGATGTGGCCATGACATCTCAAATGTCAGCATAGAAATCTTGCCTGGAAACCTGAACAAATCTCCAGAAGGTCTCTGAAGAAAAAAGAACGTATGGCCCGGCAGCAGAACGTGAGTGACCATCAGGTTGCTAACTTGTCTCCAGGCCAGCAAGATGGGCCCAGCAGCCTTCCTGACAGGTTCCTCTGTGACTAGACCATCATTAAGATTCCTCTCAACTGTCAGTGGGTTTAATCTGTGGCTGTAATTCTTGCCCCATTTCATCCGAAGATTTGCGTGTCGTCCTTCAAGGACCACAAAAGTGCTCTTGCGCATAGGCGCGCGTTCCAGAAAGCTCTCGCTTGTTAATCAGATTGTTCTTGCTGTGGGCGGGCCTCGCCTCGGAACCCGGCTGAGGCTAAAAGCCCGATTTAGTCCTTGTGAATATTGCATGGCGCTAATGTTTGACAGCCTGGCACAGATTGGCAACATATACCGACCCTTGTCTCCTGGGTGAGCCATGCGACGGCGGGGGAAGGGAAGTCACAAGATGACGACATCTGTTTGCTGACATTCTGGAGAGCCGATAAAAGAAGCCAGAAATCCGTAGTCGTCAAAGATGTACATTCTAAATTCCTGTTGTTATTCGACTCCTTTCAAAGTCATAGTGTCAAATCGTGTGCCACCATCTAGTGGTTGCAAGTGGAATTCCACCCAAAACAAACATGAGGCAGCACAAAATGAGTTCTAAACTGTAGAAGAATGTCCTCTCTCTGCTTTACGCGAACGGTGAGCCTTGCTAGAGGGGGGCTTCGCATAAAAGCCGCCCTGATTTCTTCATATGTCAAGTACACAAAGTGGCACACGCTCGTGCTCCGGAGTGTCAACCAAAACGCTTTGTCTTTGGATAAACAGGACAGCGGGATGTTGACAAGGTTAATTTGGAGGCCGCCGAATCAAACAGCCGCCCCCGCGTGTACGCGCGGTGGGGGGGGGGGTGTCCCTCATCAGCGCAAGGTGCACTTGTTTTACCCACACAAAATCAAGTGATTAGGTGCTGCCGAGACACCTTTGGGGGACGCCAAAACAAGACGATAAGCGTCAGGAAATCACACAAGGCGGCAAATCGCGGAAGCGCAAATGCCAGCACGCCGGGAAATCAGCAGCCAATCAGAATAATTTGACTGGGATGATGACAGGTCTGTCCACAGGACAATCTGAAGCCGCTGTCACCCGGAGAGCGTCGTTGTTATCGCCCCGCGCACACACGCGCCGGCCTGCCGCTGACATTAGTATATGCATCCTTGCTTTTCGCAGCAGCTCGATTGCGCTGCTTCCATTGTGACTCCGGCGAGGCGTCAGTCAAACAGGTTGGTCGCCTTGGCCGTTTGCGTTTGGGAGGGCTAATGTATAATAGGTTCTCCGAGGGGGGAGGGGGGAGAGCCTTAATTGAGATGGACCGAGGAGGGAGGTGACAAAAAGCGATGCTTCCACGAGACGAGAGTGGACTCTAGTGGATGCTGTCACTCACACACGCACACAGAAAAGGTACAGATGGGAAAGACGTGTCACAAAATTAACGTTTGATGAACGCGCTAAAGTACAGTTGATGATTTGAGGATATTTATGCCGTAACAATGCGGGAGGGAAAATGAGAATGATATTTTAAAAAGTATTTACGCTCACTATAAACAAAATTATGATAAAATGAGGAAATCGCCTCTTATTCTCAATCAACTCATCTTGATGAGAGCTTAAATTGAAAATATAAATACTTTTTTTTTATTCAGAATAGAATTAAAATAATTTGAATTTTTTTAAAACAAATTACACACAAAACTACAATGCAAATAACAAATACAAATTAAGAAAATCAAAATAAATGTAGCTTAATATATGGTACAATGTCAAATTAAACTTACGCAACTTTCTATGGTAGCATTTTGTTCATGTTTTTATTTTTTTTATTTATTGTTATTGTTTTTAATTGTGCTAACGTATTTATTTATTTATTTATTTATTTATCTATTTATTTATTTGGCAGGTGTTTACAAATTTACAGTAGTATGTCCTTTCTGTAATGAATTATGAACAGTTCCATAGAGCAGTATTTGTAAAGAAATTAATTTAGTCGAGCTATAAAAGTCACATTTATGGTAAATGTTTTTAAATAGATTATTTCTGGCATTTGTACGGGGGGGGGGGCTGACTTTTACCATCCACCGAAATGCCTAGGCTGAAATAAAATCTTGCCGAGAACGCTTGCCATTTTTGTCGTGGTGGGAAAGGCTTACGCTTTGCTTCGAGAGCACTTTGAAGCGCTAAGATGCTGTCGAGCAGGAATGTTATTGACGTTTCTACGGCAACCTGGAGCGGAGGATTATGTCGCTGCAGAAAGACAGAAAAGCAGCCATGAAGGGAGAGCCAGAGGAGAATATGACAATCAAGATGATGCAAGGAGAAAGGAAATGCTCCTCAATCATTCTAAGGTGAGCCACGAGTGCCAAAAGATGGCGGCAAAGCACAAGTTTTGTCCAACTGAAGCTCCTCAATTGATTCAATCGAGTGTCCAGGGAACGCTACTGAATGAGTTTTCCAAAAGACGACTCAGATGTTTCATTTGTGGCCCAGCCGCAACGTTGCTGGTCCTGCCAGATGTTCTCCGGCCTGGCTAGTCTCTCTCAAATAAAAGCAAAGGGAGACCGAAAGCAAAGGGCGTGTTCTCTCACTTCCTGTCCCACATCAATCAAATCTACTCCCCAAATGATCATCTGTTTAAAGCAGATTATCTGAGGCAAAGCAATCTATCGAATTACAATAGCACCACTTTATCCACCTCGCCAGACATCATCCCCAGCGTGTGTGCACGTGTGTGTTCCACAGAGCAATGTCCGGCACGTGTTTTGGCCGACGCGCACAAGGACACAAAAGGCAAAGCGTTGTCTCTCGTCAATAGTGTGAGCCAAATCGTTTGCGGTTGATTTTCGAGTGCCCATTTGCATCATCCAATTGTCCGTTTTGTCTTCATACACAGCATATGGATGGCATAGCTATTGTTTTTAGATTGATTTATCTAGAAAATATTTTTATTTGCAAAATATATTTGTTGAATATTTTCGTTATTTGTGCATTTTTTCTTCATCTATATTACTCGCTTAGGTTTGCTAGCTTGATGGCTTTGGACTGTGTACTACAACACACTCAAATTTGGCCCACAAATGAAATTAACATGAGCCCCAGCCCGCTCTTCCGAGTCATCGCGTAAGATCCATGAATCGTAATATTATGTATTCCCATTAAAATAAAAAACCCACAACAAAGTGGCGAATGCGGTGTCAAGTCTCAGGTCTCAAAATGGTTTCACGTGCCGGCGCAGGTCCTCGCAGAAAAGGCCAGCAGCTAATCTTGGCTGCAACAACATGACGCGTAAAGCTAGATTAGCCGCGCTGAGACATTAAGACGCGCACGAGACGAGTGTGCGTGCGCATTTGGTGTGAACAAACGAGCTGCCTGCCTTGCGCAGACACCGACTGACGAGTAATTAAAAGAATTTCCGCCTCCGTTGCCAACACCACTTAATAATAAAAATACACAGAGCTGCCCCTGTGTGTGTGTGTGTGTGTGTGTGTGTGTGTGTGTGTGTGTGTGTGTGTGTGTGTGTGTGTGTGTGTGTGTGTGTGTGTGTGTGTGTGTGTGTGTGTGTGTGCTCCTCAGCCGTGGGGCCTGCCATGTGCTGCAGGCACTCTCACTGAACAATCAAAACAGCTCAATTTAGGCTTTATCTGCAGCTCAAGCATGCAAATAGCCATGCAAATAACCACACACACGCACGCACACACGGGAATGAGACAAAAAGGACAAAGTGACAAGAAGAAGGAGAGCAAGAGGAGAAGGAAAGCGACATCAGCAGTGCGTGTGCGCAGCTGATGATGGCAGCAGTTTGGAAGGTCGGGTAAGCTCGGCAACACGACAACACATGATCAATATTTTCCGCCTCTTAAACTGACACACACACAGGCCGCCTCTTTGCCACCTAGGAATTCTGAGGCCCAGTGGTATTGACTTGGAAATCCATGACGAGAGGTCAATCAATTAAGAGCGTACGCACATCACATGGCGAATGCATGGAGGGCGACAACGTCTAATCAAGTGTTCAGTCGCCTTTTTCACTTCACGCTTGTTACGTTCATTAAAGGAGACTTGAAGAGATCTAAAGTGGAAGCCAGGTGAGAACCGAGTCCTGATCATGATGTGGACGGTTAAACGGTGATGACATCACATTGCCGATGTTGAGTCCGTCTTAAGAAAACGCAAGCTATGGCCCGCCGTCTTCCTCGACATTTGGGGTGTGACAAACTGCAGCCGCAGTCGTCACCCGAAGGCCGCACGCAGCATTACAGTCAAAAAGCCAGCCACCGACAATTTTTGCAAACAATTTTACAAAGAAAAAAAGATTTCTGAAGTCTTTTGGCGACGGAGGCCAGAAAGCACGGCAGCTGCGCATTTGGCTCTCATGTAAATTGCAATTTTCATTTCACTCGATTCCAGAGGCGGTGGCAATCTTTTGTCAAGTGCGCCCAATGTTCTCCTTAGCTCGCCTGGTGCCGCGCGACGCTCCCGATTTCATCAGCGCAGCTTGAGTCTTTTCAACAGGACTCTGTGAGAATGTTAATAACAAGGCGAGCACTGTGGATAACTGGGAGAGGAAGGGGGGAGGGCTCGGGATCCCTTTTCTCATCTGCGGCAGCCGCCCGCCGCCAATGCCTTCCCTCACGTGGCTGTTTGTGCCGCTCTTGACAAACAGCGGCGAGGTGGGCGAGTTCGCCCGTTGGCCAACGAGGGCTCGGCGACAAGTGGCCACAACAATGGCGGCGTACAGTGGTGCTCGGCTGTCAGCGGCGCAAACAATAGCTGGCCTCTCTTTTCCTTTTTGGTAAACAAATCAAACGTGAGCTGGCTCTCAAAATGACACCAAGCACAAAAGGAGCAGACGCTAAAACGATTTGTCATTGTTGGGCTGTCGATCATGTGATCATCAAGGTTACGATGCCGAGTCATTGTCGGAATAATGGAAGCACGTAAACAGTACAATGTTTAATTTCTACTGGAACCATCCTTGGGTTACCGATTTAATGTCGATCTACATGTCAATCCACAAATTTGGGAGGAAAGGAAACACTGCACAATTAAAACAACGAGGCACTGAGTTGTTGGAAGAATTGTTTGATTTGGAATGTTTTTGTTTCCTAAACACCGACTTCCTGTAGTCTTGCAAAAGCAAGTACAAAACGTCTTCAAAGCGCCCCATCTTTGGAGTTGACTAATCCACGCCGAGGGATACACATTAGCACACATGAAGGCGCGCACAAGCCAGTGGAACACGCAAACACACACAGGCGTACACAGACAGGCGCGCACACACACACACACACACACACACACAATGGCTGCACGAGGCGGGTTGGATGACGGCTTCCTAACAATAGGCAGCGGGCGGAGCAGGCAGGCCAGCTATCTACCTGTCACACGGCCGCTCAGGAGCCTGTCACCACCAATACATGCAAGCCGCGCCACCCAAAAAATGATTACACACACACACGCGTACACACACACAAACAGAAGTCATTGTGAGCGCTGCCATTTATGTGAAGAGTGCTCCGTTTTGCAGACTGTGAGTGGAAGTGAATTTGCTTTTTTCAGTCGAGTGCAAGTCAGCTTGGATTAAACAACACTTGATGGCTTATCACAGGCTGCATGTGTGTGTGTGTGGGGCGACGTGGTGATGTGATGATGCCCACAGGCGCCTGGGCGCGACTGCAGCAAAGGCGTAGACGGAGCGCTTCTTTCGCCGCTGTCAGGGCCCATCTCGGTCTCACTGTTCCATTCAAGGTGTCCTCCTGTGCTCGCTCACTCGTCCTCCTTCACTTTGCTTCCGTCTGCACTTTGTTGATGGCGACTATCGCGTCCTCCTTCAGCCCGCCTCGTTCTTTTGGACCATTCATTTGACTTTGGTTGGGTTCGAGGCTGTTTGTTAGTCGGGCTTCAACTGTATACGTTAATTGTACTGTTTTCAATTGTAGCTGTACATATATAATAGTACAATGTTCAATAATAGCACATATATAAAATAGTGCATATACAAAATTGCATTGCATTGTTTTGAATTAATCTGAGAAGTGTCCATCTCCCAAAAAAAAAAAATCTTACAGAACATATAGAAAATAATCCGATTTAAGGGGATTCGCTCTCCCCGTGCCCCCCGCCCCCCGCCTTATGACTGCCACTTTCTCACAGACCACTAAAGAACCATAATCCTTCAAATCCAATATGTCACAATGACGTTGTTGGACAGGTATCAGCTGACTATGCGCAAAAAGAGGCAGAGGCAACACCACCTTCTGGCAAATACATGCTGCTTCTGCAGCAAAATACGAGTGTAGATGGAGGCCAATATATTAGGGACGCTTCAAACCATGGCAGAGAACTGAAGCAGGTTTGACTGCAGCATCAGCGCAGACAAAGACGGCTGAACAGACAAAGCCCATCCCCGCACAACAAAAGATGGCAACATGTAAGCGGGATTCTTTCACATCATGTTGGCTGAGTCCAAACACCACCCGCGGCTTTGTTAGCGACACATTCCTTCATGTTATTATATTGCCATTGTTTCGCTGCGCTCTGGGGACTCTTTTTTTTTTCTTAAATACAGTACTCAATAAATCCAGTAAAACAAAGACTGCGTTGTGTGGCTAATTAGCCGTCTAATGAGGGAATCACAGAAAATAAAGATAGGAGCATTGTTGGGGCCTACTGACGAGCACCTTTGGATAGTTTCTTAAGCTGTAATTACTCGATGGTTCCAATTAAATTGCTACTCGCTTTTATGTTGGGCTCAGCAAAGCAACACAATGGGAGTCGCCCGCTGCCGTTTTCTCCCCTCATATCTTGACATAACAATCTGCCGGGATTATTTTGATGAGTTTCTTTTTTTTTTTTTTTTTTCCAGATGTCAAAATTGATGGAAAACATCCACTTCGAGAGACCTGAATATTTATGTTCTGCAGTCCACACGGCAACATGTGTCCGGTGTCTTCCCGCTTTAGTTTCACGCTCAATTGCACGCCTGCGTACACCCCCCCACAAGACACTGGGCCATATGGGACAACCATGTCCATATACACTGAACATGACTTTGTTAAAAGAGCTCGGAACCGAGGCCGGCGCTAAGTAGGCCAATGTGGTTCTGGCTGGACTTGGAAGCTCAATGAATCAAAACAAACGGATAGGAACGAATACGGAAGAGATAGCTATGGTGAGATAGCAGTCGTTGATCAACTGTAATAATTAGCTGGGTGTGTGTGTGTGTGAGTGTGCGTGTGTGCATGTGCCCCGGTGAGGCTAATGGTCCCTGGAGGCAGGCCAAGGTCCATCAGCAGACAGCAGGCATTAGTGCCCTGCCAGAGTATCGATGGAGCGCCGGTGCTCGACAGCCCACCCCCCCTGCTGCCGCTGAGCAGCATGGGCATATGCGCACTAGCTATGTGTATGTCTGTGTGTCTGTTTGAGTAAGGATTGTGCACAAAAGGGCAAGTACATATATAAAAAATAAAGAAAAATACAAAACAATATCAAATTTAGCTTTGAGAAACTGTTTGTGTTACCTCTGACCACAGGTTGTGTGTCATATAGCTGTCTGCGCTACTTGTGGGACAAACTGGTGTGTGTGTGTGTGTGTGTGTGTGTGTGTGTGTGTGTGTGTGTGTGTGTGTGTGTGTGTGTGTGTGTGTGTGTGTGTGTGTGTGTGTGTGTGTGTGTGTGGCTGGGGGTGTGGGGGCACGTGTGAAGGATAGCACGTCTGTCATCGATCTCACACACACCAGGCCAGCACTTAACACTTGGACTGTAGCGACTAATATACTCACACCCGCCATTACAGGCCCACTGGAGGCACAGCGTGTGCGTGTGTGCGTGTGTGTGTGTTGGCTACTAGCAGAGGCATGTCGCTGCTGTTCAGACAGACAGACAAGAGAACACACATAAGAGCGTCATGATATACATGTGTCTGTTGCAAGCTATTTGTACTTGACACATTTGAATGCGCCGGCAGCTCGCTGGAGATGCTAACTGCTAGTTTAGCATCAAATGTGTTTCACTGCGGTATGCGGGCGTATCAACGGGGACACATCCCACTCTTCACTTTAAGAGCTGCATTTGGACTCACATTTGATAACAAAGCTTCTTGCCTTGAGTTGATCAAGGCAAGAAGCTTTGTTACGACAACAACTTGACCACGACGCAACAACTCCAAGACAAGCAAAAGTCACACAACCGCAATGGTCTTGGCCAAGCAATCATTACACGACTGACTGATGTGTGTCACACGCACATGGGCCAGTGTGGGAGTTGAAGGCAGACTCACAGCGCCCCCCACTGGGGCACGGACCACACACAAACGAACGCAGGTGCGCATTTCCATAAGGGAGCTGAGCTAGAAGGATGCTGATACCTTTTATTTTCATCATTATCCCCAACGTCACGGAAACGCGCTCGTGCGCATCGTGGTGTGATTGCACATTCACGTCAGCCCGTTTACATCCAAGCAAATGTTTTCCCACATACAGTGCAAAAGGCCAGGTGATGCCCTCCACGTGCACGCGCACACACGTGCCACGGACAGTGTATTACCATACACACACACAAACACACGCACAAAGACACACACACACTACGAAAGAGGTGCAATTATAGCATCCCACTCCAATTAAGCAGCTCTCTAAACAAATCCGCATTAGGCCCTCCATTGTGGCTGCGCTCAAAAACAGCCACTTGGGAAAACCGCATAAAAGCTTAGAAAGTGTTTCTTCTCCACGATGTGTGTGTGTGTGTGTGTGCGTGCGTGCGTGCGTGCGTGTGTGTGTGTGTGTGTGCGTGCGTGCGTGCGTGTGTGTCTGTGTATGTGCCTGTGTTATTAGACTGGCACACTATGCTGTTTGTGGCGATTGTAGCGGTGATGGGAAGACTTCAGCGGCAATCAGTGGTGAGTGGCGCAGAGGGCTGCTGAAAGAGGCCAACAGGAGGCAGCAAAGATGAAAAGGGGGAAATGACAAGCTGGAGAATTCAACAGATAATCAACCTGATGGACATTTGCCTCTCCCACAAAAGTTAGCCAGTCAATTAGCCAGCCAGACAGTATGTGCATTGCTTGACTTGCTTGACAAATTGTGCCAGAACTAGCGCAAGTGTAAAAAGAAGGCAAAGAAAGATGCACCTTGCTGGTTGAATAACAGTCTCAAGTAATAAGATCAAGTCAAATATTTAAAAGCATCTTTTTCCAGGAAAAAAAATGTTGCCAAGAAAGGTAAATAATCAAAAAAATCTCAATGCATGTGGCGCTTCGGCCTGCTGTGGGCAGATGGAGACAGAATGAGCAAGATGTCTGGCTGTGCATGGGTAGTATGACTAAGAGTGTGTGTGCATGTGTATGTGTATTTGTTATTCAATAATAATAATGACTTCTTTGAATGCCCTCACAGAGCAAGTCCATTAATAGCACCATTCTTAAAATCTTTCACACCGTTCTGCAGCTTGCATGGCCGCAATCCAAACGAGTCCCAACAGGCCGAGCGCTAGCGCTAGTTAGTGATTCTCGGGCCCACTCGGGGGGCCACTTGAAAATCAGTTAGCCACCCCCCCTCCCTCCTCAGAGAGCCCACGCTAGCTCACACTAGCATTTGGCGCAGGCCATTAGCACTTCCGCCTACAGTAGCGCAAGCGGCTGACAGGCAGTCAAAGACCCCCACGGGGGCCGTTTATCAAAAGAGTGAGGGGAGCGCTTCGAGATGCAAGTCAATGCGAGACCGCTCCTGAAACAACTGGTCATGGGAACGATTCACAATTTTACCGTTTGCCAACTCACCTACGCAAGAACTGTCGAGTGTCTGAAAAGGCCGCAAAAAATCTGTTGGCATAGCACGGCAGGGACACGCACGCTGTTTATGAAGACTTAGTCCATGCATAACAAGCACTCTGCCTAATTAGAAGCCAACAGGAAGGCGATCAAGTGTGTGTGTGTGTGTGTGTGGGGGGGGGGGGGGTGGCTGACTTAAATGGAGAAAAATCCAATCATTGTATCCGTCCGGAGGGAGGGCGAGCTTTGCTTTCAAGAGACGCGGGAACCACCTGTTATTATTACTCTTGCTTTTCTCCTCCACCTAATTCCACACTGAGTGGGCTTTCTATGGGCGAGCTGGAAGAAAAGGAAGGAGACATGCTTGCTGTTAAAGTATGTCCTTGTAATTAGCTGAGTATTAGGGGTGCTCACAATACAACGGCACTGAGAAGGGAAGAGAGGGGAAGGGAAGCCCCCCTTTAACGCTCTACTCATTTCCTGACCTTACTCCCTGTTGCTTGCTAGTAATAGTTTGCACGCACGCACACACACACGCGCACACACACACACACTCTTCTCTCATGCACTCAACCCATGTATCCTATCAAGTCTAATGGGGACGGTGGAGGGGGGGGGGGGGGGTACTCCAGGGCAAAGCTACGCCCAAGAGCTCACCTTCAATCCCTATTGTGCTCAAAGCTGCGTGGTGATTCACTGCAGGGACGTTTTAACGGTGTGTGCGTGCATGCATGCATGCGTGCATGCGTGCGTGCGTGCGTGCGTGGATGTGTGTGTGTGTGTGTGTGTGTGTGTGTGTGTGTGTGTGTGGTATCATGGCGTCAGGTTACATTCAGAGCTAAACCGCTAACATCCCCGAGTGTATGAGGACAACGCGGTGGCGGCGGCAGCGTGTTTTTGGCCTCCAGTGAGGAGGAGAAAATCAATTACTTTCAATTAAGTCAACTGGGCCAACTCTTTCTCAATGTGCCCTGGAGCCACCACGCCGCACTCCAGAGCCTCACTTCAAGTGCACAATGGCCGTTTCCCCCAAGTGTGCAACGTGCGCCAAACTGAGGCTTTTATTCTTGAATGATAAACTATTGCTTCCGAAACCTCTTTATTGAAAGTCGTCTTGTCAGATTTCCGTGCAAAACGGATGTCTCTCCTTGTCTTCTTGCAGGGGCATGAGGGCACCTACGCTCAGGACAAAGACGGCTGTTTGGATATAGCAGCTGCGGCAAGGACGAGTCTATTAGGATGCTTTCAGACAGAAAGACAAAACTAAATGAGCATACAGGCATCAATGGATTACTCTGAGCGATTTCAACATGGCAACATTCATGCAAGTGATCTTTGACTGAAGTCACCCCAAAGCCCTGCTGAGGTCCTCTCCTTCAAAAGCCACGCAGTGTCAACAAAGCTAACTCCCTGCAAAAACACACCTCAGGTGTATTGTTTGTGTGCCGAAACCTCGGGGCTAGACAACTGTTTAGCAAAAACCCGATCGCTCGCAGGAAATAAGCTCTCAAAAAACACCCAGGACAAATCCCCACCACTCATCACAACAACAAGCTCTCTCTGATGGGGGGTGGGGGGGAGAAGCCAAGGGAGGGCGAGAGGTCAGAGTTCAAAAAGTTCAATGTGATAAATGCAGTGGGAAATAAAAGTCCAGCTGCTCACACGTAATGAGCTCCAAATGTAATTACATATACGGCGGAGAAGTCACCAAGAATTTGAGAACAAGTCTGCTGAAAGTGACGCATCTTACGGACCCGTTCAACAGTTCTGAGCTGTTCTCGTGCCATCCAGTGATCCAGTGCAGTTCAAGCGTCAAGAAAAAAAACACATGGATCGAAATGAATCACTAAAATTTAACACGTGGTAGCCGAGAAGTCGGTCGTGTAAACAGTCAGAGCATCGGATATGGCAACTAAAGTGGAATTGAGCCGTTCCACTCTCCGTCGCCTTTGATTGCGACTCCTCGTCCGCTCGCCTATTGTCGCCTAAGATGTCACATATTGTTCGCATACACGCTTGGCGGCAGCGCAAACACAAAAGCGCAGAGGGGAGAGAAAGAGAGAGAGCGGGTCATGTCGACAGGGGGTAGCAATTTAAAGCTGAGTCGGCGTTTTAGGGCTAGCGGGCTAATCCGGCGGGGCTTTTTAGTCATCCATTGAACAGGACAAGGGACCCCTAAGGATGCGGGCTTGTCCACACCTCAGGGGTGAGGGATTAGCGAGATAGCGAGGGAAAGGTGGCCAAGGTACACCAGATGCACTGGCGGTTGTGTGACACTTTTGCGGGGTGGAGTGGGGGAGGTAGCATGTGATTGGGAGGGTAGCGCATCAGTTGGTATGTGTGTACTTAGAACCGATCCTCTCCCATTTGCAGCAGAAACACAAGCAGACCCCAGGGCTGTGACAGGGTCACCTCTGGTCCTTTCAGAGGCTCCTCTCAACCAGTCCTAATTGATCTCACGCATTGCTAGTCCCAAACATGGGATGGAGAGCAGCGGAGGGGGGGCGGCTCATTGTCTGAGGAACAAGATCTCCTCCACGCAAATGCACACATGGGCAGTTAGGTGTGAGGAGCGTCCTTAACATGGTGCATTACCTTCAGCGCAATCTAAGGGGGAGTGGCTTCAACATGGCCCCGTAAAAATGGCCCACTCTGCTTTCTCTTGTGGTATGATGCCGCAGAGGCAACTTCCTTTTTCAGAGATTATTGTCATGGAGAGAACATCTTGCCAATATGCTACTATGCATACACTGACTTCAATTTCAAGTGTTACTCGATAGGGGTGCTCTCAAGCAAATCACTTTCTAAGCTGATCTGTAAATGACTTCACTATAACGACGCGTCCATGCAGAGGTAAAGAAAGACAGGCAAATCACCTTTGCCATGACACCCCCCCTCGCCAAGCCCCAGGACTTCCTCCCCCCTGCTCAATAGATGCTCTCATGTCCGGCTGTGCTAATCCACCAGTCGAATCAGGAACTCACTTACCCATCTGGCCAAGCATGACTCCAGCTGAGAGGAAAGCACAAACACGGCCGAAGACTCCAAGCGAGACGATACTCTAAGAAGTCCCAACAACTGCTATGAGGCAAGGCGACTCTTGTCTTTTTTTCCGATGCTAGTGTCTCCTTAACGAAGTTTAGGCATACAAGAGCGAACTGTTGGTGTCGTCCGCATGGGTGAAGTCGCCTCTGGCTACAACCTTCACCCTTGACCCAGACTCCTACTGTGCCATCTGTCTGGTCAACGCTAACCTATAATCTTTGACAGGTCATGGCTTTCAAGCATGGCTGGGCACACAAGGAGGCTCTTGATGAATGGATCACAAGGACGGCCGGGGAGGGAGTCTGTCAAGTGAACTTGCCATTGGACGTCAATGGAAGTTGACCAAGGGTGCACCTTAAAGTACCAAAGTTAACCTTCAAACCAGTCTGGATTTTTGTCAGATGCAATTCGGACCTCATTCCAGTTCATGTGCTCGGTCTCCACTGACTGGCCAATTCTGTCCCGAGGCCGTACGTCTGACACGCCTGAACTAAAGTATGCCTGGCAATATAAGTGCAGTATTAATCGCAAGTAGCGACACAGTTAGATGATAACAATAAACTAAATTGTAAGTACTACAATCAAAGTGACTTTTTTTAGAAATGCCAAAAAGGACACAGATCTATAAACGGCGCTCTCACTTTTTGCAGTGCTTCCTTGTTTGCATCCAAATCATTCATCCTAACAGTGCACTCAAGCAATAAGAAACTGCTGTCCACTTCCATGTGAAGGGCATTTGAAGGCAAGCACATGATATGCCAAACAACATCAAAGAGTCAATCATTTGCTTAGTTGAACTCAGCATGAGGCTCACTTAGCGCTGGGCTTTGGACAGTGTGTGTCAGGATGGATAATAGCATGTGAGAGCACAACACACGTTGTCAAGTAAGCAAGTCAAAGGGTACTCACAGACATTGCCGGTGTTGTCGAAGCTATTCAGCACTTCGTTAACTCTGAGAGGACCCATGTTGTCCCTAATAAACATAACCAAAAGGAATGTCAGTGCGCTCACGGTCCAATTGAGATGTACGTTGACATGTGTACCTGAGAAAGGCACTGTACTCTGGAAAAAACACACTCCTGTACTCCACCCACTGCTCCTCTGCGGGGTCACCAGGCGCGGGCCTCGTCCGGTCAAAGAGGTCAAAAGTGGCAAACCTACGGACTGATACCTGTTTGACCTCCGGGTTGTCCACCTGTTTCTGACGCAAAACCTGAGGCGCAAGAAAAAGTGAACGGCTTCTTCAAAATGAGCATTTTTAGCTTAGCTGAAAAGCACAATTACAAAGAATAAAATTATTCAAAAATTAAACAAAAAACCGTGGTAAGTTGCTATAGGTCCGCTGTAATGTCAGAAATTGAAAATTTTATGACAAATGCACTTTTTATTGTTTGTACACTAACTGACAGAGTTTAAATCACACGCATACACACGTAAAATAGTAAGCCAAAATAGTAAGCCCAGGTGCAAATGGTCACAACTGATGCACAATGTAGAGAATTGCTGAAAATGTCCTCGTTGAGAGGGAATATTTAAACTCAAATACACTAACGACACTACGTCATGCAAGCTTTATTTCCATACGGTTATGGCAGCGTTCATGCGGTTTTGAAAGGTCGCCGTTACCTGTCTGAGGAGGGTCCACCTAGCTCGGGCGACATCTGTATTAACGCCGTCGTTAGACGTTTGGGAATCAGCAGCACAAGACGCGTCCTCGTTCATAGTTCTCCTCTCAGAGCGACGTTAGAACGAAATTAAGATGTGAGATTGTCAGATAAAGGCAGAGGCGCAGTCATATAAAAATAGGACTTTTTTTTTTAAAATAAAAAGTACACCGACGCGAATACACTAAAATACATTGGGGGTCACCTGGTAACGATTCAGAATTCACACCACTTCCGTACACTTTGCATATTTGAGACATATTAGTAGCTTTCGGAGCAGTCGACCTCGATTTCAAGAAAGAAACAAGCTACCCATCGATTCTGCTTTCGATTAGTATTGTCTGGAAGTTTCTCTACTACGTCATCTCCAGCCGGTTTTGTTTCAGGAAGCATGTCTGTCGATGGGTTTCTTGCAGGACAGAACGGCGGATAAATTGTAAAATAGTGCAATGGCTCTTCCTGCTGCACTACGTTTAGCTGCACGTTTTGGGACATTGCGCTCACATTTTCTGAATGTTTGTGTCACGAGGTGTCCCCGTTATCGTTACTATACAAAAGTAAGTGTGGCCCAAAAGCGATGCTGCGTTTAAGGACCACTCTGAAGCTGGAACAAGACCAGTTTTGTTCTATTTTGAAGTTGTTTTCTATTTTCAGGAAAGATCACTGGACCATCACTGTCGTGATCTCGAGCGCTACAGGGACTTGAAGGAGTGTTTCAAGAGACACCTGAAGGCAACTTACAGAAAGTTCTCAAACATACCTGACCACTCAGAGGTAATCATTGTACCTCACCTGAATATCTTCCAAGAAAGTTCAACATATCTCCAATGGTATGTGATCTGTCTTGACACAGGTGTACGGTCGTCACCATGTTTATTTTATGGAAGGAAACGCCATCTACAGAATGGAAAAGAAAAAAGGTATTGACAATTGCAGCCAATTCATGCACACAATTTTCAGGCATCAAAAGTATTTTGTATATATTTTATTTATTATAATATTTTGTCATGATTAAGAAAGACTCAAGTTTTTCAATAATCATTTGGCAATGGTTGTGCATTTTTGTATACGTGTGTTTTTTGTATACCTGTGTGTGTTTTTTTTTTTTTTTTCACCACGTTTTAGCATTATTGTGTTGGCTCTCGTCAGATGAAGCAAGCGTGCTTCATGTTTTGACTTTTGAGGCTCCAATTAGTAAATCCCTGACACGATTCCCGAAGTGATATCATGACACCGCTGTTAACTCACTATTTCGCTCACTGATGTGAAATTCAATTCATATTTCATCTCTATTGCTAATAAAATCAGCATTTTGTTCTCAGGCGAGTCGGAACCAGAGCGAGTTCTCGACCTGGGATGCATCTTTGCGGGTGAGGAGGCACAAGAGTGGACTGTGCAGAGAATACGACTTTCCCCTCATGAGAAGCATCTTGCCGCCACTGTGAAGAAGCACGATACAGAAATAACGAGGTCATTACCGGAAAGGAGAATACCGACACATTTGTCTGTTGTTCGAACGAATCCATGCGTTCACGTGACATCTAATCCAGGTGCGTGGTCGTGAACCTTGACCAAAGAAGCATACTCACACTGGACGACGTCTTCAGCTTTGGTAACCTCTTCGAACCGTTTTGATAACGATGGCAACACAAGTATAATGTGATGTTTGTGTCTTATAAGAATGGGCCACAGATGAGGTGTTGTTTTACACCATCCAGGAAGGTCTGAAGTGCCAAAATGTATATCGCATGGACCTGACACCAAATGCCAGCAAAGTACGCTCTGTGTACGAGGAATCGCAGCCGGAGTGAGTATAAAGACTCTAGCAATGTTGAAATTAAGGCTGTTGGTTGTCTTGAGGTTAATGAATATACTTTCTCTCCCCTCCCCCACCTCAGTGTTTTTGTAGAGGTGTCCCTCTCGAGAGACGGCCACATGCTGAGCATCACCTGCAGCAGCAGGAGCAGCTCTGAGGTGTCGCTCGTGGATGTCTCCGACCCCCATCTGGAACCCATCTTGGTCCAGGCGCGCCAGCCGGAGCTGCTGTACCATGTGGAACACTGGAGGCGCAACTTGATCATACTCGCCAACACGGGGCCTGGACAGGAATATCAGGTACCCAATCAATGAAAATGTTGGTGATTTGTGCCTCTGATGCGGGATAAAAGTTTGCAATTTCTCATCATAGTCTTTCTTCATAAAAAAGGTGGTGATGGCCTCTCTCTCTGAGCCCTCCATGATGTCATGGAACGCCATATTCACCCCGTGTCCCGGCACTGTGCTCAAAGACATGGACGTGGTCGGGGACCACTGCATACTGGTTGCCATGACGACAAGCAATGAGCTTGAGCTGATCATCGTCCCGCTTTCCCGACCGAGGGAAGCTTACACCCTGCAGGTAAAAAGAAAAAAAGAAAAAAAAGTGGGGAATATTGGTGGCCATAATCCATATTATGACTTGCACACGTGAAGCTGCCGTCCTGGGCGTGCGCCGTCAACACCGAGCGTCCGGGCCTTGCAGAACAATGCAGCACACTGCAGTTCCTGATCTCCTCTCCGGTCAGCCCCCCAGTGTCCTACCGTCTTCACCCCGAGGGAGGCTTCCTTTCATCCAACACGGGAGACAGGCCCTCTCGGGAGAATTTTATCACTGCGCGATTGAAGGCCCGCAGCCAGGTACGGACAATTGAAGCAAGCTCACTGTTACATTGAAATGTCATCATCAGAGTTTTAATGCTCTACTGCAAAAATTCTTTAAAGGTTCAGTTACAAACACATTAAGTACACCTAATGAGTTGTTTCTAATATTTTGACGACATCAACATTTCAGTATGATGTATTCAGTATTTTCTTATGTAGTTGCACTTTTATTTGAATTCTATTGTATATTACTTGGTATTTTTTGTATTATAGCTTTTAAAATTGCCTCCATGGTAGGACGGCACCTTAGTGCCTGTCACACTTTTTTACGCCGGGGCATGTACAAAAGACATGCCTCTGCTGGCGCACGTCTACGGGGCTTATGGCCGGGACGTCAACGTGCACTTCTGTCCGGAGAAAAGGTTTCTGCTGGAGCAAGGCTGGGCTCTGGCCTACTGCCATATAAGGTAACATCCACCGGCGTCACTAGTAGAAACGTTCATATGGACAGACAGACGTGTGGCGCAGAGGCGGAGGAGAGCGTGGGCTGACGTGGCAGAGGCAAGCTCGTGTTCAGGGGAAGCACAGAGGAGTGGAAGACCTTCAGGCCTGCCTCCATCACCTTTTCTCCTCGGGGGTCTCAAGCCCTTCGAGGACCGCCCTCACCGCGCGCAGCGCCGGGGCCGTGCCAGTGGGGGCGCTGTGCAACACACGGCCAAATATGATGCGGGCGGTCGTGCTGCAGGTACGCAGACATGAGATAGTCGCTCTGTACGGCGATAGTGGACTCCACACATCACACCAATCTTGAATGAGTCTTCCATCTGGTATTTTCCCACCATTTGACAGAGTCCTTTCCTGGATGTGCTAGGAACAATGGAGGACCCCAAACTGCCTCTAACGATGGAGGACAGGGAGGAGTGGGGAGACCCCCTGGGAAACCCCCAACATAGGCTCGCCATCGCCTCCTATTGCCCAGTTCATAACATCACTCCTCAGGTGAAGAAGCGCTGATGGGTTTGATTTTTTTTTTTCTTAGACTGTACAATCTGTTGATAAGGACCAAAACCGAGGTGATGAACTTACTTGTCGAGTAGAGTTTCTAATCCTGCTTCAATGAGTTTCCACAAAGTCCGTGGCACTTGATTAGCGTTCACATCTCCTGCCTCTAATTGGTTGTTATTTTTCAGGCAAAAAAAAATCTGATTAGAGCTACAAAATGGGACCAGAGAGAGTTGACTGTGTTAACAGACCCACTTTATGATGCAGTTTGTGTTTTAAAGCAGGTCGTCCTTTCCCAACTCTCTTTCAGTGCTACCCGTCCATGCTGCTGACGGCTCACGTCGATGACAATAGGGCGCCTTTGGCCGGTGTCCTCAAGTACACCGAAAAGCTCAAGGAAGCGGTGCAAAGTCACTTGAGAGTGGCGGCCATATCAGGTACATTCACACACAGAAATGTGAAGCTAACGTGGTTATTGAGGCATTGTGCACTTTGAATAGGGCGTTGTGCTCCTGTCAGACACGGTCACGGTTCTGTTCGGCGCCTGTCAGCCGTCCGTCACGTGAGGATTTGAAGTTCACCAGCGACGTATAGTCAGGGTCACCTTGTAGTCCGGTTTGCGTGCGTGTGCTCGCTAATTGAGCTCATTTCCCCGCAGACAGGCTCTTTCCTCCTCTCGTTTCTAATCGGACCTCATCGCATCGCCCGGCTTCACTTGTTCATATGCCCACAGCGGCGCGAGACAGGGTGGGTGGGGGTTGGGTTGTCTGCGTACGCGCACATAATCTCAGCTCTCCGGAGTCTATTTGATAAAGTGCTGATGGCACAGAGGGCGGGCGGCGGAGGCCCATTAGCATGGTAAAGAGATAGTGTATCAGAGTGGGAGATTAGACGCCACAGACTGGGAGTTGTCAAGGTCAAGACCGCGCTTGTGAAACAGGCGCAACTGCCGAGATGGCGAGGTGGGGGTCAGGGCACCGGGGGGGAAAGATCATCTGAATTCAAAGCGGATGGACGAGCACAGCAGAGAGTGAGAGTTGGGTAGAAGCTGAGCTGGACAACCAGGGAGGAGAAACTTGTTAACATTGGCTTTTGCCTCCTTCCCCTTTACTTTCTTCCAGACCCTGAACCAAATCTAGTTGTGAAGATTCAACCTGGAGCCAATCACGTGGGACCAGTTGACTGGGACTCCATGCTGGAGGAGGTAAAAACCAAATAGAGTGGGACAATGGAGGGATGGGCAAGTAACACCAGCCATATTCTAAGGTGCCGGGTACTTGTGGAGGCTGCCGATACTCTGCTCTCTCTCTCTCCCTCTCTCTCTCTCTCTCTCTCTCTCTCTGTGTGTGTATATATATATATATATATATATATATATATATATATATATATATATATATATATATATATATATATATATATATATATATATATATATAAAATCATCTGCGACTTGGCTTTTGTTTGTTCTTATGTTAAATGACACAATATAAGCACTGTACAAAATGTATCCAAAAAGCTGGTTTGCCACCTAGAGCAGTCAAACCAACAACCTTCCTTCCCACTCGGACTCGCTTCATTTTATTTTCCTTCTTGTTTTTATTTATGACTGTCCCCCACCACTTAGACTTTCATATCTGCTTAGGTTTTAACTGATCTCCATAAAGGGCTAAATGTGACAAACTGTCTTTCCTACCTGACCCAGGAAGCCCTCCAGATTGCGTTTCTCTACAAGGAGCTGGGCATGGAACCTCCTCGTCCTCTACGCAGGAGGAAGAGAACAAACTTGTGTGGATGACAGCAGAAGACAAGACAAGAGGCCATGTGACTGACTGCAGGGTTGCTTTTTTATTGCGTCATGAGCATTTAATGAGAAACAATGTGCGCGTTAGCATGAGTAGAGAATGTCCAAGGCGCTTAAATAACAGGCCTTCTCCGAGATGTAACACTGGCTCGGGTGGTTGGTATTAAAGCGAGCGTGTGACGAAAACTCAATGGTCAAACCCTCTCCCGCCTCAGTAGCGATCGCCGACTTGCTGACCGCCTTTCCGTCGTTGGCCCGGTCGGTGCTCATCAGAATTCGCATCTGCTCGGGCAGCTCCGCCACCGCCGACAGGTCAGTGACGGCCGAGCTGCGGCCCACATTAAGCACCAAGAGGAAGGCGCGCTCCATTCCGTCCAGCTCTCGCAGGTAGGCCAAGATATTGCGGTCAGCGTAGACGTGGCAGAACCAGCCCCGTTGGAGGGGCAGCTCCGACTGACGAAGCGCGCTCAGACGGTGGTACTGAAACAGCGCTGAGTCTTCATCTCGCCGCTGGACCTGGACGGCGACGTGCGGCATGGTCGACTCAGTGTGCGGTTGAAATAAAAAAAGGGATTTTGGGGGGGCGCTGCGTACCTCCACGTTGACGTTGCTGTAATTGGGGTGCACAGGCAACCATGTCACGTTGCTCTTGTCGCTGAAGCCCGCGTTGGCGGCGCCACTCCACTGCATCGGAGAACGCTGAGGAAACAAAACAAACTTGAAGGGTCAATAACCCTGCCGAAAATTACGGTATTCATTTTTGTATAACCTCCTGAGGTTATACAAAAATGAATACCGTAATTTTCTGACTATAAATCGCAGTTTTTGTCATAGTTTGGGTGGGGGGGCGACTTATATGTGATTTTTATCAAAAAAATTCAAAAATCCGCGACGTAGTGAAACCGCGAAAAACGAACCGCGATGTAGCAAGGGATTACTGTCATTTGAACTGCAAGTGACGTCCCCCGTGCCGCGCGGGGGTTGTTTACATAAGAGACAAAGGATTTGATCACGGGATGACGAAGGGCCCCACATACTACCGGCATCATTAACGGCTTTGTTTGTAAGTGACAAAGAGTTTGAAGGATTTAATGATTTGGAGTGACACAGAAGGTTTGAAAAACTATTATGGCTTTTACGCACGCCCGGTTCTTCCCGACGGGAGATCTATTTCACTTTCGTGGATGAAAGTCGGGGGCCGGCGCTCGGCCGGGTGGCTGTCCGGGGACGGTGGATGGGGCTCGGACATGGCCTTTACGCACGCCTGGTCATACTCTACGAAGCTTTCTTTCACCTCCGTGGATGGAAGTCGGGGGGCGGCGCTCGGCCGGGTGGCTGTCCGGGGACGGTGGATGGGGCTCGGACATGGCTTTTACGCACACCCAGTCCTATTTATGGAGCTCTCTTTCATCTCCGTGGCTGGAAGTTCAGTAGCTATTGGCTCGTTGAACTCTTGTTTTGTTAAATAAAGAGCCGTTTACCAAACCCACGTCTTTCTTGGTACTTTGTTAACGCTACAACATAGATCGCTGCAGCCCACGCGCGCCGTTGTTGACATGAAGAATGAGGAATTTGATCGATGGATTTAATGATTTGGAGTCACACAGATGGTTTGATAATGTTGTTGTAATATGATAGTTATTTAAAATATACTATATATACCGTTATATGGGTAGGTGGTATAATTATAAATGCAATTTGCAACGGGTCCGACGTCAGCATACGCGGCACATACGCAGCATTGTTTACACATATGGTTTGATAATATTATTACTATATGATAGTTATTCAAAATATACTTTATATATCGTTATATGGGTCTGTGGAATAATTAGAAATGCAAATCACGACGAATCCGAGGGCGAGCGTACTCTGCATTGTTTACGTAATAGATGATTGATGGATTTAATGATATGGAGTGACACAGATGGTTTGATAATGTTGTTGTAATATGATAGTTATTCGAAATATATTTTATCTATCGTTATATGGATCTGTGGTATCATTAGAAATGCAAACAAATAAACAAATAGTCCGACGTTAGCATATGCGGCACTGTTTACATAAAGCACATCGATGGATTTAATGAATTGGAGTGACACAGATGGTTTGATAAACGTGTTATTTATGTAATACTTACTTGAATAACTCTGAATGTTACGTCAGGCCCGTTCTCAGCTCCTCGTTTGTGTATATGTTACGTTAGCATACCGTATCGTTTAGCCTGTTGTTGCTGGTTCATGTCGGTTTTTGGTGTTGGATTTTGACGAATACATTCGCCCCAAAAGTGCGACTTATACTCCGGAGCGACTTATATATGGGTTTTTTTTCACTTTATTGTGCATTTTATGGCTGGTGCGACTTATACTCCGGAGCGACTTATAGTCCGAAAACTACGGTAAGTGTAAATATTTGGAGCAACCTAAATTTGAGACTGTCTAACGTATTGCTACCTGAAAAGCATTTATCTTTTTCACTGCCATTCGTCACGACGGGCAAACGTGTTGGTATGGTACGGTAAAAAAATACAATGAAATGCATTTTACCGCACTACGTCCGCTCGCCGGATCATGAATCGCACTCTCGGTCGTGTTGATGCTCTCCATGCCGATCTCTTCGCCGTAATAGGTGGTTGGCGTACCGGGAAGCGTCAGCAGAAGCATGTTGATGACCCGTGTATAGCGCTGACCCGCCCTCGAGGCCAGGCGAGGCGTGTTGTGGTTACCAACCTGAGCCGAGGACAATGGACTATGAGTGTGGAACAATAGTAAGGCGGCAATGCGACTCACCATCCAGTTGGGCCAGCGTCCGATGGGCATGTTGGCCATCCAGATATGCACCAGATATCTGGCCCACAGGCCACTGGCATTGAGAGGCAAGTCCAGAAAGTACAAGTTGAAGGGCAGGTCGCTCTCTTTCACCAGAGATGTCCCGTAGTACATCATGGTCTTTTCCACCTCGGGCTTATCGTACGACTCGCTCATCATTAACCTAAAGCGCAGACACGACTCAAAATGGAACAGTTGCATTTCCAGTTGAACAACAATATGGGAGGAAGTGTACCTGTATCTGCCTGGTTCCCGGCTGAAGGCGTCCATGTGAGCCCTCCACTCCCTCAGCAGATCATGCAGGCCAAGCTGCGTGGTGGTGAAGTCGTGATGGAGGTCCTGCTCGGAGGTCACGGACTCCTGGAGCGGGATGGAGCATACTGTCGGCTACTGTGGTGTGTTGCGGGGGGAGGGGGCAGTTGACTTTGCGGTGAGAGGAGCGTGCTGGTCACCAGTCAATCCCAGAACACACTTACAAAATGTATTTTTCATGAGGTAACAGAGAGCCCAGGCAAGCATGTGGAGAAGATGTAATACTTTCAGACAAGTAAGTCTGTTTTGTTTGTTTTTTTCCCCACCTAAAACCTCAAAATCCTACCAGGTAAAGCGCTACACATCGAACCTTGGTAGCGGTCCTTCTATTCTTTGTTTCACAACAATTAGGTATTTCTGTTACTTATTCAGAGACTTTATGATTATATTTAGTTTTACTTACTCTGTTATTACACAAATACGTATGATAAAATTCAGGCAAAGGCAGCAGGTAGGCATAAAGATAAAGGTCTTAAAGTTGTGTTGAGATTTTAGCAAGGACAATTTGGAATGTTTTATGTTTGTTTGATGAAGGTCTAGTATCGGACCGCAATAAATGCGCAAGTGTGTGTACTTGTGTCTTTTTGCAAAAAAAAAAAAATCATTAAGGAAACTTGTTTGGGTTCTGCTGAAACCGCAGTTGGAATGCTGTTGCTTAATTTGGCTCAGAATAAAGCAGCCTGCTATAAAGTGTGATGATAACAGATAATAGCCCGCCTCCAATTGGCTGGATTGTGCCAAAGAAGACACACACACATAAATCCTGTTGTGAAGTGCAACTTGGCTCTGAATTTTCGTGACACGAGTGAAATCCAGCAGTAGAATAGCGACGAGTTGATCCACTCAAACATGCCCCAAAAACGGATTTTTTAGCCAAGAGCCAATGTTCTCACACAGATGGTGTTCAAACTCACAGGTGGCTTGTCGGGATCCACCTGGGGTTCGTCCCTCAAATGCGTGGCCTCCAGCAGGTGCTTCACCGCATCCATCCGGAAGCCGTCCACACCCTTGTCCAGCCAGAATTGGATGATATCCTGTAATTAAAAAAAAATACCATGAGGAACAATCTTCACTTGCACTTTGAGCTGCATGAAAGCAGTTAAAAGCCTACAAACTCAAGTTAATGTTTAATATCAAGTGGATGTCTCAGCAGTTGACAAAGGCCGTAAAGTGGTTTTGCCAGGAGACCTGGTGGTTTTTGACAATTCATGATGCCAAAGGTTGTTTGAAAGTCATAAAAAAAAAAAGAAATTCTTTACAATATTTTCAAAAGTAATCAAAACGGGGTCCCCCACACACACACACGAGAGATTCACACGCCATCTTACAAGCATCTCCTGTCGGACAAGAGGGTTTCTATAGTTCAGGTCAGGTTGTTCCTTGAGGAACTGGTGCAGGTAACACTGCCCTCGAACAGCATCGTACGTCCACGATGAGTTCCCAAAGACGCTCACCTGCCAGAAGTGGAGCAGGAACATTTAAAGGGACAACAAAAAAATCTGCGATTATTGTGCATCGCTAATGTGGCGATTCTGGCGAACCACAGGTGACTGATGTTTGTAATGGGCCGACTTGACTTCAGCCTACCCAGTTGTTAGGTTTAGGTCCTGTCGCATTGCAGTCAGCCCACACGTAGTAATCGTGGTAGTGCGGATCTCTGGCACGACTCAGGTTGAACCAGCGATGCTTGTCGCTGGTGTGATTGGGAATAAAGTCCACGATGAGCTTCAAACCTGGGGGAAGCAAACACGGTCACATGCCGCCAAGCGGTCCATCACAGTGAACTGCTTGAGGGCTTCACCTAATTTGTGCATCTCAGCCAAAAGCTCATCAAAGTCCTGCATAGTCCCGAAAAGCGGGTCGACGGCCCGGAAATCTTCCACGTCGTAGCCCGAGTCCTTCATAGGGGAGCGGTAGAAGGTACTGACCCAAACCGACTTGATGTTCAAGTACTCGAAATGGGCCAACTTCTCCTGAATGCCTGACGAGGACGAACATGCCAACGAGACATCAACATCCACACGTCCATCTCGGAATGAAATTGATGGGGACTCACCTTTGAGGTCTCCCACTCCATCCCCATCAGAGTCCCTGAAAGAGCGGGTGTACACCTGGTAGATGGGGGAGACCTGCCACCAGCTGAGGCAGCGGGGCGACAGCACCACCACGCTGATGGTGAGGGCCACCAGCGTCAACGTGCACGCCATTATCAGCCAGAACAGGACCTCTCGCGGGACTCGGTAGCGGGCCTGCGACGAGTAAAGCAGCAGCACCTCCTTGGGCATGCCGGCATACGGCTTGATTTGCGTATACTCCTCATCAGGGGGGTCCGTTGCCAACTTGGCTTCTGGCTCCACAGCGATGATGTCTTCTACGGGGTTGCTACCTTCCACGTCCTGGTAGCCTGGATTGTGCCTTGACAGCTCCATGCTAGTCGCTAAACTTGGTTTAGGTGCTCCGTCTTTTATGAGTGTGGAGGTCAGCGTTCTTTCCTTTGGTTTTATCTCCCACAGACATGCGCACTGATAGTCCAACCTGAGGAATGTTAAGGCAATAGTTAGAGATTAGCTTGGTCAATCCCTGCAGAAAAAGCTCATGGGAGGTACTTGGCTTTTACAAATCCAAACTGAGCACTGATATAAAATTATTTTATGGAAGCCTATTGCTGCCACATCAGGGATAAAAGTTCACGCTACAGCACGTGTCAATAAGACTATTTGATACATAGCTCTCGATACATGGGATACAATACAAGAACATTTTCAAGTGGAATTGGTCAATTCGGTTAATTCAGTAGGATTACAAGCCCAAACTATTTAAATTGATTAAATTCAAAGAAACAACATATCACCACCATCAAACCGACATTGAGACGGATTCAAAAACCTGCTGTGCATCTCTCATAAACGACGATTTGACACAATTCGATTACAATTCACGGATGAAACTGTATTTAACCCCAATGTGATAAGTTTCACATTCTAACGAGATAAGGTAAATCATTAGAAATTTTAAATGTTTCTGGATGTTTTTGTTCTGCTGTGGCAGCTATACATTTTTGCAGCACAAGAAATGGAGGAATTGTGGAAGATTAATGTTGCTCATGGCAGCTTGGTTCTATTTACCTGTCTTGTGCTTGTCTACCGTGGTGCCAACTACGTGGAATGGTCTGTGACATCTGTACACAGAAAACAGCAAACAAGCAGGAGACACACAATTCTTGGCAATAAACAAGTCTGCCTGGCCTACTGGGTTTAAAATTACTTTTTTTTTTATATATATGTAGTCAAAATTGTCATTACGGGAGCATTGACAAAAGAGAATTTAGATCCAAAAAAAAAAAAAAGGCAAAGAGCTCAAGGGTTTAAACAAATGTTTTTATTGAAGTTTCTGGTCAAAAGTACAGGAGGATGCACTGGAACTTGTAAAGTTGACTTCTGTCTTCAGACTAAACAAACAAATGGTAACTATGGGCAGTCATGTCCAAGATGGCAGCAACGCAAGTGCATTTTGTTACATTGCAACAGACAAAGCGGTGGCTCCGCCGCTGGGTTTGAAATTCTTTTTATTAACGTTTCCGGTCACAACGTCTGGTACGATCGGACTCAGATGACCTGGTGTTGGATTGGCGTTGCGCAACCCAGACCCGCTGCTACTTGTAAACGTTTCTTTTAGCATAAAGCTAATCAAATGTGTGTGTGTGTGTGTGTGTGTGTGGGGGGGGGGTTACATCTCTTGCTGATGAAATCCTTGTAATATTTTAACAAGCATGCATCTTTTGACCACCGGTCATCTCAGGATAATTGAAAGTGATGACAAGTGACTTTGAAAACAATAACATATACCGAGATTCACATCAACAACACAAATTTGGCGCTGAAAAAAAAGCAACCTGTACAGTTCATATTGTGCTTCATTTGCTTTTGTATTGGCATCATCGCCGCCTAAAACAAAAATTCTTCTGAGTACGAGAACATTTATTTTCACATTGCTCATAAATAACTTAGTCAGATAGGAAACAAAAACCAGTGCATTGTTAGGTGGGAATTTTTGTTTTTCGTAACTGTCCGCTGAAAAGCATGCGTCTCCAAATTATGTGAGTTGTCTTCAACAAAGGTGAAAGGGAAAAAAGACCACAAAAGTTTTAAATGCATGTTTTTCTTTGGACGACGGCATTACAGCATCTGTCATTTCTGGGAATGTGTCAAGTACTCAAATGTAAAAAGTATTACTCGTTACAGGCAAGTTCTCTAAACGCAGTCTTGGGTCCTGGTAAAACTGCTCAATGCCATGAAGTATATGCGGCAGAACTTTAATTTATATTAAAAAAAAAAAAAAAAAACTCTCATTTAAAAAAGCATCCAGGCTTGAACTGGAAGTTTGCATTCAACTAATCAACAGTTTCCCATCAACCGTTTTCAACCTGTCATGTGACCTGCATCGCAGGACAATTAAAACAGGCTTTTAGCGAGTCAACTCATGTTCAACTAATTAATTGTTTATTAATTTTACAAATCACAAAAGGGAAGTGGCAGCACAAGTGGGATCCAGTGTGTGTCAAAAAGGTGAGACTGGATCTGGGTTTTCGACAGAGACACAGACAGACAGACACAGACAGAGACACAGACAGACAGACACAGACAGACAGAGACACAGACAGACAGAGACACAGACACAGACAGACATAGACACACACACACACACAGACACAGACACACACACACACAGACACACACACTCACTCTTTGGAACATTATGGTTTTGGAATCCTGTCCATGGCCTTGTGCGTTTGTGTTCTACCACACTAGTGCAGCACGACGTATGCGCAAATACAGATCACACTCCCGCACAGGTCAGATTGGGCCACAAGACTGGGTTTGAATAAAAAGCAACTGAAAATATAAATATCTCTGTATATTATTCAGATATAAATTATTCTGGACAGTTTTTCCACATATGGCAACAAAGCGCGTTGGGTCCAATGACGATCAACCAAGTGGCGAGTTGAGGAAGCACGTGCAAAAAAAAGAAAAAAAGAAGAAAAAAAAAAAAGAATTCTGCAGCATTTCAAACACACCTGCCCAATTGGGACTGCAGGGGAGGCTTTGTGGTGTTCAGGTGTGGCAGTCTTTGGACATCACGGCAAAACAACAACAAAATTATTAAGTGGCTTTCAGGCAAAACGACAGAGAGTGTTTCAAGCAAGTGGAGAGCATCAGACGAGTCAGGAGAACTCGGAAGCTTTGGAAATGGTTGAGCAACATGTGAGGTTCTCTAGTCTTTTATGGTCCTTGAGAAGTGGGAGAAGGGAAGAGCGAGGCAGTTACGTAGCATAAAACAAGTGTGCTTTCTTCTTGCCTCCATCATAATCTTCCCAATTTCAACCACGAGTGAATTCTCAGTGGAGGAAAATGTAAAGAAATATAAGATGGACAGAAAAAAAATGAAAGTTTCAATCCTGCATCTTTTTTCGTAAGAATGTCTGTTTTAAGTCCTCCAGGCAGATCAGGAACTTCTACCAGTGACACTCCAAGTTGGCGCCGCTCTGAAAGGAGGACAGGCATCCCGCCAAGAGAGGAGGAGGAGGAGGAGGAGGAAGACAGGACGGGACGGGACAGGGTCACATTATGGACAGAGGGAGGAAAAGAGAAAGTGGTTATAATGTAAAGATGCTTCCAGTGAGCACCCTGAACACAAAATAAAAGTGAAAGCAAGCAGGACACAATTTCTATTCTCTCAGGGCTGCACAAGAACTTGAAGGACTCTTGTTGACAGGAAGTGACGGACAGCAACTGCTGCTGCTGTTGCGTGCGGTTGAAGAAGAGCCTGCCATAAGAGGGAGGGGGCGGACGATGCATGCATGTTTGACATAAGGGCGGAGGGGGTAGTCCATTGTCGGCACACAAGACGCGCCTCCGCATGCTCGCGTCGAGTGGACGCAGAGGGGAGGTGGACAGAAAAGATGGGCCGGCCCTTCGACATGCCTGCGAGACTACGTGAGGTCGTATGCGTAGAGGTGAGAGCAAGTGGCGGGAAAAGAGGAAGTCGAGGGCCAGGGGGTGTGATTATTTAGGTCATCACTTACCAAATGAAACAGGAGGGCTGCGTTAATCAGAGGGTGAAGACAGTTAGACACGTGTTTTCCATCCTGCTATGGCTTCACGTGCACGGCAACTTCAAGCGGCAATTTGCATTTTTTTTCCGTGGAGGTTATCCACACTTCAATCAACCGGGAAGGGTCACCCTAGACCAACTTCAAATACTTCTATCAATTTATTTATTTTGTTGTGTGTGCTGCCACTGCACACTGTTGACATTTGTGAAGCTACTGACACCCAACTCGGGCATCTGTGCATGTGGCTCGTTCCGTGTCTTCCACGTTTGAAATGGATTGACAGAAGTATTAAATTGGTTATGCAGAAACAAACAAAACTTGTCAGAAGGGCAGAAGTGTGGACCATAACATTTAGAAGTCCTTAAGTTTAATGTGGCAAGGGGAAGAGGATGAAAATTCAGTATTTTGACCTGGTTAGGGGTCCAAAGAGTGACACGTTGACTGCAAATATACAGCCGGGAACTTAGTCCAATACGGCAACGTGCTCTAAGCCTGAGTACCAAACAAAAAGTCTTCTGAAACAACGACATTACAATCATGGAGGCGCTGAACAAACTGCTTCAAGTGACAACAGGACACTTGCAAAAACACACTCGGGAACACAGCGCCGCCCTCCACAGCAATCATTTGGACTTGTCAAATGATGAAGACACAAAGTCGTGGATAGCACGGCGGATACTGACCCCTTCTTCTTCTCTGTACGGATTTAGACTGTTGTAGACCGCTTCGATAACGCTTTGTCTGCAAGAAGAACGGTGCAATTAATTCAAATGACGAGAGCCAACAGAGAAATGTGTCACATTTTGAGGATTATCGTTAACAACTCCATAGAAACATCAAGGGAAGAAACTTTTAAGTTAGGCTCTTCTCAGGTTGCTTGGCAACGTCATTAAGACGTTAAAGGCACCAACAACTTAATTGACTAAGACGGCGTCCCAAAGAGTCGAACCATTGTTGTGGAGAATGTCAGTCAATAATAGATTACTTGCATCATCATTTAAAGCCAACACCCCCCGACACACATTTCCACAAAAAAAACAAAAAAACATCTTAACTACTGAAGAATAACTACTGTCTGTTTAGAGAAGACTTAACTCTTTGTAACCAAGCAATTCAAAAGTCACACTTTTCGCATGCTATGTCTTCTTTAAGTGTTGGCGTGTTGAGGTTTGCCCATAGAGAAAACACCTTCTGATGGCGGAGAGGGGGGGGCTCTTACTTGCTGGCAAGGCCTCCCCCTGGCGGCAGAGCGGGCATGCCACCGTCAGCCGACAGGTTCCGCATCACCGTCGCCAGGTCAGGAAAGCCCTCGTCGGCTGGCACCGACAGCATCGCTGAAAATAACGTGGAGAAAAGACGCACCCACGTCAGTTGACTGTGGTGGCAAGTTGCCAATAAAATGTTCAGCCAAAACATTCCTCTTGCTGCTTCTTTTTTGGGGTTTACCAGCAGTAAACTGCCCAATAAGCCAAAACATTTACATTAGCAAGCAATGCTAAAATACTTCATTCTGCTCCGAGACATTCATAAATCCATTCGGTGAACATCTATCTGGATGATTTGACCATAATGTCAAACAGCTGGAGAGTCCTCGTTGCCACGGAAAAGAGCTCAGAAGCAAACGAGCAAATTAAAAAGGCTTTATGGCCCTCGAGAGGGACGAGAGACGGAGGAGGCCGACGGGGGAGAGCAGGGAAGACGCTGCATGTCTGAGCGAGGGAGACGAGAAAACCATGTCGGAGGGCCACGAGGGGGAAAAAAGTTGTTTGCTGAAATGGAAAGGGAGGTCACTGGATTGAATGAGGTTTAACTCAGTTGGAGGTGGTTAGACAATAGGAGGGCAAAGACTGAAGGGGAAAAAAAAAAAAAGGGGGGGGGAGAGATTTGGGTCAAGCTCACCTTCCACACGGGACTCCAGGTAGTTGTTGAGCTCAGCATCTCTGCTCACGGCTTCTGCCGACACTTTGGGAGTGTTGGGCAAACACACCAAGATGACGCTCATGTTATCCCGGCTCCCCTAAGGCAGACGGCGGGAAAGAGTAAACGGGTGAGAGTGCAGTCGGTGCCTTTGTGCCAAGATCTGCTCCTGCCTCTACGCAAACCTTGTGCAGACAGGTGTCCACCACTTCATTACAAACTCTCTCCAGGTCGTCGGACACCTCCAGGCGGGATTTGACGAACTCGCACAGCTCCTCGTTGGACATGACGTCCCAGATTCCGTCGCAGGCCAGGATGACAAACTGATCCTGTTCGGGTGTCCGAAGCATCTCGACAACCTCCGGCTCAGGGCTGACCAGCTGCTCGGTGGGGCCCCGGCCGACCACGCACTTGTAGTCATAGTCCCCCAAGGCCCGGGAGACGGCCAGTGACCCGTTCACCCTCTGGATCATGACAGATCCGCCGGCGTTCTGGATACGCTCCCGCTCGCGCGGGTTGCACGGCTTGTGGTCGTGCGTGGAGAAGCTCACTTGGGAGTTGCGGTACAAGACGGCTCGTGAGTCGCCGCAGTTCATGAAAAAGAAATGCTCGGGTGACAGGAGCACACCAACGGCCGTGGAGCCGCTTCGGTCCATGCCGTTGCGCAGGTCCGAGAAGCTGCGCATGTGCTCGTCGATCCTCAGGAAGCCCACCCGGATGCCTGCCTTAACTGCCTCCACTGAACGGGGGAACTCTGCCAGAGGGGCGTCGGTGGCGCTCTCCGAGGCCCCGGTCGAGGCGGCCGTCGAACTTTGCTGCCCCGCCACTCCAAAACTGGCGCTGATGATGTGTTCCAGGAGGTGCTTGGAGCAGTAATTGGCCACCCTGGAGCCCGCGTGGCCGTCGTAGACGGCAAAAAAGGACCAGTCGCTCAGTCCGGGCGTGGCCAGTCCCAGCGCGGCAGTGTGGGCATCTTCCATCTCCACTCGCCAGCCCTGCATGGAGCTTAGCCCGTAGCGGATGCCGTTGCCTTCGCCGTGGGCATTGTGCTTTTCCGTTTTGGGCTTGTCCAGGAAGGCACCCATGACTTTGCTCTGCGGAGACCCGCGGCTGCCTGCGAGAGAGGACACGCAAGACAGTGAAACAACCTGACCGCGAAACTAAAATTTAACTACGTATGCTACTTAAACGAGATCGGCATTCGTTTTTTAAAAAAAGCTCAACTGTACTGACGACTTGCGGGTTTTTGTTCTTCCTCAACTTGGATAGAGATTTCAAACCAGTGCTAATGGCTTTAAAAGCACCGCTCCCAGATTCAGATTGCTTTACATCTGAAACATTTTGGTTTTTTATTTAGCAGTTATTTTAACAACGCCAAAGAAATAACAGAACCCAGCCGCGGTGCTAATTACTCTTCATGAGCAGAAACAGACGAGTCACTTTGGTTTACGCTCAAGCTTAAGAGCTTCCTTGGCACCGTTGGTTGCCAGGAAAATTTAGTACCTACCGAGCATTGGATTTCTGATTGCTCCATTCATTGCGTACCTGCATTGACTGAATGAACGCCATCGGGTTGCCCAAAGCGAGGGAGATGCTTTGCTTTCTAACTGCGAGACCAGCAACTGTCCAAAAATAAAGCCATGGGAGCAGTCACTTTTTTACCTCAGTCTCTACTTCCACTATCAACTGAAGAGTGATGTAAGAAGTATCCCGGCAGTCCGAGCCCAACGTCTCCATAGTTAGCAGGTTGGAGTGGCAGTTGAGAGGGATTACCGTAATTTGTTTCAGGTGGTCGCAGCATGCCGACATGTCGGAGTTGACTCTCGGCTAATCTTGAACAACCGTGCCCTTGTAAGCGGTGAAAGGTGTCATGAAAGGCCCAGCTTTGATTGAAAGTCGGGTGAGCCAGATCGAGAAGGGTCGCTGGATTCAGACGAGCAGGGTCGTTTTAACGAGCTAAGTCAATTTAGCGGTTAGCTGCTGATGGGATGCGCGCCGGCCAGGATCAGCCTGCCAAACACACGGGCGTTCACTTGCACCAGCTCAGATCTCACTCATGTTTGCCGCCATAAAAAGTACATTACGTTAAAGTGCAGGCAAATTGGACTTGAGCCAGCTTTACATCTCTGCTTAGGCACATGACAAATAATCAAATCAATGTATATATATTAGATGCTTTTACAAGAACGGAGAGCTCGCCAGGGATATCTTAAACCATCCTTGGTTGATGACTCATCAGAAGTTCCATCAGAAGCGGTCAATTTCCTGGAAGAGCAGCACTTTGAACGGACATTGTCAGTCTTCCGTTAGCGCAGCGCCGTCGGAAACGTCAAATGCGGCGAGACGGGAGTCTAGCGGGGCATAGGAAGGGAGTGGCAAATGTGTTGTCCTCTTTAGGACCAGGGTGAGTGGTTAGCGACTGGATACTTCCTGTCCAGATACCCTGTGCACCAGTCATGTTTTTCTCCCAGAATTGTTTTACCGTGCGTGAATAAAATTGGTGGCCGCAAGAAAACACTAAGCACAATAACTAATTTCCCTCAATATATGTATTTAAAAAAAAAAGGGTATAGATCACTAAGTCAAAAAAGTAAAGTAGTATTTGGCAGTTTAACAGGTCAGGTGTGATGTCCAATATTAGATTCATTTTTTATTTTATTTTTTTATATCTGTGTTTGACTTTCCTTGAATTTCAATCTACTTGCCTATTTCTTGTATTTTTTAAAATCATTCACATTTGGCAGGGCTTAGTTGTTTCAAAGATATTTCTTTTCACTTTGATAGACTTTGATTAGATTTCAATTGCCACCATTTCGAGTGGGAGCAGTATTGGAGGTTAGCCAGTGTTGCAGAATTGTCTTGTTGGTAGCCCTAGCTATGAACGGGCCAGTGCATCAACAAGCCCCCTTTTCTACTCTTGCCTTGGCCACTAATGACGTGAGCTTATAGAGCCCACAAACAAAACCAAATGCAAATACATAAAAGGCCCTTTAAGACATGGTCACAGACTTTTATTACGGTTGCATGAATTTCATTTCAACGTGCCGACACTAACATGTATGAAAGAGACTGCCACTCATACACCAAACTACTTTAACCACCCAATTTTTTGGGACAATTTTGTCAAGGGAGCGTGATATTAGGCGCAGCTGATGTCAGGCTAATTAAGCCCTGGCTGAAACTGATATCAATTAAGACGTAGCTAACTTGACAGTTGTCAAATTGTACACAGAAATATTAACAAATGTTGCACACGGTAGTGTCGGGAGTTTTCCCCATCCGTGTACTTACTGATAAAGATGTGGGGTGTCTTCGAGTCCTTGTTTGTGTGGCTTCGGCGACAGGTTGTGTTTAAGGAGCCGGGCTTGTTGTGATAGGCTTAGCGCTCTTCAAACATTAGCCTCTGTCGTCCATCGGCCGCTAGCCACCTAGCACGTATTGAAAGCTATCCACTCAGTTCCCCTCTCCGCCCGTCTCCGCGTCGGCGTAGGGCTTTCAAAGTCATGTTTGAAATGAGTGTCAGGTGAACGTAGACGAACTATCGGTTGACAGGAAACATAATTATTTGGACACGACGTAAACTGTCAGCTAACGTTGGCTAAAGCTAAGTTAAATGTATGAAGCAGATGACGTTCTTTTTCAACGTCCAGTGGGGAGGCGTTGCCAGCTGCTTGCGCCGTGTCTCTGATTGCACAAGCACTGATTTGAGCTCGCGTTCTGATTGGCCGGTGGAGATGTCGCTCATTGGTCCTCTGACGTACTGTAAATACTCCACAGCTGGCGTGTTCGGCTGGCTGTCCAATTCATTAGGTACACGTACACAAACTGATTAAAAAAACTGTAACTGTATATATACATATATATATATATATATATATATATATATATATATATATATATATATATATATATATATATATATATATATATATATATATATATATATATATATGTAATCTACCTACCTACCAATATTATTTAATAATATACTTAAATAATACTTTTTTATTTATCTATCTATATCGCACTTTTTACACAATGGACCCATAGTATTTCAATAGCTAGCTATAGGACACAGTCTAATAGGCCAATATGCAAAATACAGGAGCACAATACTTGTTTTTTGACAGCAAATAGAATATACAGCAGGAATCAAACAGAATCAAGCAATATTGTTTATTTGTATATGCGGTATACCTGTATATTTGTGTGTATACAGATAGACAGGCAGGGAGGCACCCTCAATGTAAGGTCCTCATATAATTGTTGGAAATAATAAGCTCTTTTATTGGACCTCATTGCGCAGGTGTACCTAATGTCGTGGGCAGTGCCTGTGTATAGCTAAATCATGTTTCCCTAAATGCACATGTGTAAATGTTTCCTGCTGTTGTATTATTTAGATGACAGTATATTCCATTTTCTATTTCAGTCAGCCTGTAATACTTAGAAGTTAAGTGAGATCCCTCATCTAAAGCCTTTGGAGCTATTCTTGGTCGACCGGGAAAGAAGGTATAAGTGGATATCGCTGCGTGAGCGAGATGACTGACAGATAACAACCGCACATAAAATAATGGTCCGCTCCAGCAATACGGTTACGCTCCCCACTCGCAGTCATAAACCTTCACTTATGTGATGCTCAGATCGTTGACTGACATCAGTTTATACGGCCATCATCGGAGCGGATCTTTCTGTTGGCGCCTGTGTGTCTTGTTTGGAACACTAAGTAGAGCGAGCATCAATAATAGAAAACGGTGGTTCACTATATATTGTATAGCGTAAATCTTCCGGCAAGTCACAAATGTGCCAGACATTGATTTCATAAATCATAACACAAGAATTTCAAAATAATCAACCTTACACTGTCAAAAAAAAAAATTGATTATTGTCCATCACTACCATTTGTTTTTTTGGCATCCAAATGTGTTTGTAACGTTTATGTTGTAGTGGTGAACAATCTGCTAGAATTGATCGAATCCTGCTATTGCATTTTTATAATATTTAAATACCGACTCCTCTACTCATTGCGTTGCTTTGCTTTAATGAACCACCGTATGCAGAAGCAGGCTGCAAAATGGCTGCCAGATCAATTTTCTTAATGATGTTTCTCTAAAACAATCGAATGGCTCAACAGAGAGTCAAGTGGGGCTTCTTTGTTTATCATCTAGTCTGCCTGTGAGTGAGTGAGTGAGTGAGTGAGTGAGTGTGTGTGTGTGTGTGTGTGTGTGTGTGTGTGTGTGTGTGTGTGTGTGTGTGTGTGTGTGTGTGTGTGTGTGTGTGTGTGTGTGTGTGTGTGTGTGTGTGAGAAACACACCATGGTGAGTCTTCCCTTCCTCCAGGGCCTAATCACCGAGCAATCACGCCGCCTTACCTTGCCCTTTCGCTCTTCAAGTACAAGAGCTCTTGAGAAGCTGATTTCCTGCCTCCTCGGAAGGCTCGCCTTGCTTTTGTCCGCCGAGGAGACGGGTCAAAACAATAATTGTTAACAAATTGTGCCCGCAAACGTACCACGTTCATTTCATTTGCATGCAATTTGTTTTCCTGTATGTATTGTTTTTTTTGTTCTTGCTCTCTTTGAGGACTCTTAACTAGTATTTTTCTGTGTGAGAGGGCAAATCTTTTATGTCTTGCTTATTTGCTTGAAAAAAAAAAAAGAGGTAACGTACATATTAGGGCATGTTATGTGAAGGGGGCAAGCTCCTCCCACTTAATGGGATTAGAATCATTAACCAACTGTTTACTGAATGCAAGAGGTCACCCCCCCCCCTTCTCTCTCTTTCTGTCTGTCTGTCTGTCTGTCTCTCTCTCGCTCTCTGATCCCTCATCAACGGGATGGCCTCAAAGTGCCTAAGGGGTGAACATGAATGAAGTGCAGCTGCTGTGTGGATTACTGCCTCCCTTTGCAGGCACGCCAATATTGTCTGTACAAGCGCCTAAAATGACCGACACCTGCACGTATTTAGATGTTTGGCCTGTCCGGATCGACCCCGCCTTAATGACCTACCGACCTTGTATTTGACCCCCATGATATAACCACATATTTAAAATACAGCTTTCCTCTCTGTAGTGATGACAAAACACCCTCAGCTTCTGTTAGAGAAATGACGGCAATACCCTTCCTTTACTGACTTTGTCTTGTGGGTCAGTGCTTCTCCTTCCAAGATTTTACGCATCCTGGCAGAATGTGCAGTGTCTTCAAGCTATCCTATCATAGGCAACCCCATACAGGTTCAAGTGCATTACACTGCTGCTATCAAATACACCGCCATAGAGAGGTCGCCCTGACTTGGTAAATAAACAGTCCTGCTTTCGTGCGCCCACTGGGCAGGGGTCACAGGGTGGCCGCTTGCTTGGAAAAGTGAGGCCACACTACCTTCTAGTGTCGGTAAACAGTACTGCAACTTGGCAGTGCACTTTTACGGTGTTTTACTGTGCCGTTCTTTGAAGCAAGGATGTGCTCAAAGGCCACATTTGATTTTAAAAAGGCCAGATGGGCAAAGTAAAATATTTATGCAAAATATCAAGACAGTTTAAAATGGGAAATACACGATCAATTTATGAGAATAGAAATGTTTAAATTCAACTAATAAAAGGTCAATTAATTGCACAAGACTGTTGATTATTTTAATTTCTTTTAAGACTCTCACTGTACCAAGTGTTTTTTAACATGATTCAAAGTCAAAGAGCGACTCAAGCCGTACTCTGCACAACCTCTTGTGACAAGAAGAACCTGAATGGCAAGTCAGATGGAAATAAAGGGCATCGATTGGATGACTGCCCGGGACCCGTAGGCCAAGGTGACCCGAGGAATACCGGTACAGTACAAGCAATCAGTCCCCGAAAGATATCGGGGAGAGCAACGCTTCAGCCGGAAGAAATCATTTAACAAAGCAAGGACGATCTTCTCCCTGAGCGGGCATGGAGAAGGCCGGCGTGTCTTCCTATGCTTGTGGCCTTGTTCTATTCACTCACGCTTGAGCTGGTAGCGTTCGGTCAGTCATACTCGAGGGAAAGAATGTTTGTTTTGCTTGCTAATGATGTGCTCCTAATAGAATGTTCAAGAGCGACATTCTTTTGCCTTATTAGTCCTTCAAAGTCCTGCTGGGGTCAAAGCTCGTCCATCCACCCACTCACGTGTAACCTGGGCGACCAAACTTCCTTTCTGCTCACCCACCTACCGACCTACAGACCTTCTGACTCAACTACAGTACTTGCCTATAACTACGGACCAACCTTCTAATCTACCTACCTGTGTGTGTGCAAGTGTGCGTGTGTTGTGGTGTGAACCCAGTACACTGTGATCTAACTGCAGCTGACAGGCAAGGTTTGAGGCCTCTCTCTAGAGTCCACTGTGTGTGTGTGTTTGTGTGTGTGCGTGCGTGTGTGTGTCTAATTAGAAGCTCAGTGTGAAAGGCAGCAGGTCTCCCGTACACTATGCGCTTGTCCGCATATGTCAAGCCAAACGAGCACTCAGTTGTGGGTTTTTTTCCTCTCAATATACAACACGAGTCCAATACACAGCCTCGTCACTTATTCATATCTCCAGGTTTGTGCTCACCCAAAACAATAGCCACGTCTGGCCTGACGGAGACCCGCCGTCCTGAAGGAAGCAAGCGGGACAGAACGATACAAAACAAATCAATGATGTGATTTAAAATTTGGACTGGCAGTGAGGAAACACAACAAATGAGTCAATCCATAAACATACCTTTAATCTAAACTAACAATGATCATTTTAAATAATGATTTAAAAAAAGTGATTTCTTCATGTGTGTATGGTATGAACAAGTGTGGTGGGGGTGGGGGGAATAGTAGGATGCCAGTTTCTTTACAGCATGTCTGACAGCCATCATATGATCCTGAGACAGCGTGACAGCTGTCTTCACACCCCCTCCTCTTTTACACGCCCACACACACACACACACACACACACACACACACACACACACACACACACACACACACACAGATAGAGTGAATGTTTGTAGCCACACGCGTCGACAGCAGGCCAGAGGATGAAGACGAGAGCGACAGACAGATTGGAGTAGCAAACATAGGTTAGGGACGGAGCGACTTGAGGCCAGACAGGAGACAGATACGCAGATGGACAAGACACCAAAGGGCTGGTGGACGTCAAAAAAGTCAGCTGACAATCAGGAGGATGGACTCCGAAAGGAAGGCAGAGGAGGTTGTGGAATGCGAATTAAGCAAAGATGAATGAGCTCTCTTTCTGAAGTGGCTCAAGGTCACAGAGGTCATCAAAAAATGCTGTACAAATAAAGCTTGATTGATAGATTGATTCATTGATTGACATAGCCAATTTTACGTGGCAAAAAATGTAAAATGCAGGGGCGTCAAACAGGTGGGGGAAATTTCCTTAAGGCCCTAAGCATGTGGTGGTGGTGTTGTGGTCAAGGAGTCAAACATTAAACTTTGTTTTCAATCTGGAAAGTAAGACAATCTTATTCTTGGTTATGCTATCTTGGGGTTAGCATCATGAGGGAGTGTGTGGACCAATGACTAATTTCCTCAAAGTTCAAACCTTTGCCCTGACTTATCGTGATAAAGGTGCCAAAGACTTTGAGGGGCAAAAATGATCAAGGCGCCTTCATTGAAGCGCAATGAAAGGCGGTGTCCTCTAATAAGACTGGACATTCCACGCTCTGGCGCGCTAGATGGCATATGATAACAAACGTGAGGTCTCACTTTATTGGCGTTAGCATGACGGCTAATCATCTGCACTCTCATTTGTTTGGGTTTGGCCGTTGTCATTTGTTCATTCTGTCGTGGCAGATGTGTCGAATGTTTGGAGAGTTTCTGAAGCAACCCCCCAACCCCCACCCACACACACCTCTGCTTTGCACTGCGCTTGGAGGGGCTCAGGCTCACTGTAGGCCATTTTCCCAAAGCAGAGGTGATGTGTCCCCATGCACTAGCGTCAAGCTCACAGCCAGGACCGGAGCGCTGTCAAACACGCTAGCGCGCAACCTTTTTGAGGTGATGCTAACGCAGCAAGAGTGTGGGATTACTCCAACCAAAAACAAAAGGCGCGCCCGCCCCTCCTCTCCCTAAAATGCCAAAAGCTCCCCTGTTCCTCTTGAAAATGTGACATAGCTACACTGTGTGATCTTTTCACTTAGGATATGAGAAGTACTCTCCAAAGATGTTCTGCCATATTTCACCTTGCAGTCATTTTCTGTTTCACACCAGGCGCATCAGCTCATGCGGGGTGTGATTTCTTTTTTAAACGGACATATGGGCCAGATTATCTGAAAATAAGTTTTATAAAAGTGACAATGTGTGCATTTAAATACAAACAAATAATTCATCATCATTATATCTGATTAAATTGACACTCCGTAGAAGCCGTCCTGATGTGTTACTGCAAACCTCCAACACTGGAGACAGCGCTGAGCCAAGGCAGGGAGCTTTTGGAGCGTGAAAAGGTTGTCTGTGCTCATACACGGACGTGTGTGTTGCCCGATCCGCTGGACATTTCTTCATGACGCACACCCTCTGTGAAAGAGTTCAAGATGAACGGAGGGAACGAGAGGAGGTGGATGACAAACAGGAGGAGACGACAGCGGTAGTAGCCGCTCGTTTGGACTTCCACGGCGTGGAAGGAGCGGAGGCGGCAGGCTGTGAGTTGGCCTACAACTTGACAAGCATCACGCTCTGTGTGTGTCAGCATCGCAGTTATTCACCGATATTCAATAGCGCCACATAGAAAGGTCAATAAAACTCCAGTTTTTAGATACGTACATCTTGAATCACCACAATGACAACTTTGTCTTTAGGATCATTCGACGCAGCTGTGTAGTGTCACCTAGTTGTTTTTTCCCTAAGTATCAGTGGCTGATATTGACATCCTTCACGAGTACCCGATACTTTTGCGAACTGATTTATATTGGTCCTATGACAGCGACAAAATGTCAAAGTCAAAGTCCGCTTTATTGTCAATTTCTTCACATGTTAAGACACACAAAGATCTTCTGCCCCCTCGCACACCGCTTCCAACGCTGCCTATCCAGGGAAGGAGTAGCAGACGAGTCCGGCGTTGATTCAGGCCGGAGTAGGCCCAGTGCCTTTAATGTCCCCGTACCAAAGTTCAAAACGCCGCAAAACTCGCTTTCGCCGATGTCGAGCAGAACCTGCCTGCTGTACTTGTAGCACGACGTGGCAGGATCGGATAAACACATAAAACTGTCTGACAAACATTAAATGAACAAAACACCGATCGGTTGGGTTCTATCCTTTTCTATTTTAAAGGTGGATTTTAAAAGCTAGCTTCAGATCAAATGGTAAAAGGTAGAGAGCTCAATGACATGGAACATGGAAGTGTTGGGTTTGGGCACAAAATCAGAGTTGGCGTAGAAGCACATCCATCCTATGTCAAATCCCAGCAGACACACAACATATCAAAGCACACTTGTCTGCGGCGTTTCAGCCATTTGGAGCATCAAGCCCGCTCGCCAGGAGCGCGAAGCTGTGATCTTCACACGCGTGACACCTCGGTTTACCGAGGGCCGGTGGGCCCACACCCGGAACCTAACGGCCTTCGCGCTGCCCCGCTGCCATCACATTCTCACTTCCTGATGCAGAAAGACAGACACCAATCCTCTGGGACACGGACGCACTTCTCCGTCTTGCTTCCCGCTTCTCGCGCGGATGCGGGGAGAGGGAGGGCCGGAGGTTAGCCAGGCGCTCGGAACTGCACCGACACGCTGGTGCTCTCAGGTCGGCTCCGGAGGGAATGCTGTGATGGTGGGAAGGCCGGGGAAGGATGTGAAGAGGGAGACGTGGCAGGCACTCACTCATGAGAAAATGTAGAGGTCACGCTTGTGAAAGAACGACGAGAGTGATCATACAGAAGGGCATCTTATTGGTTGCTCTGCATTACCTACATATGATATTCCTATTAGAAGAAGCAAAGTGGCAAATACGGTAAATGTGTTTACAGTTTTTATCATTATTTGCTTCTGAGAGCCTCTGAAGAAGAACCGCTTCTTTTCAAACAGCATTATGTGCCAACGTGACAATTTTATCGGGTCGGACATGTTATTCCCAAAGGTTTCACAGGCTGCACCTGTGAAAAGTACAGCTCTTTCTTTGAGAACTAACTCGTCATTTGTGTTGTCTTAACTAATTACTAATGTGTCTGATGAAGCCAGGGTTCACGCACCCAAAAGGCCAATAGATATTTGGACACATAAGCGTCAATCCCAACTGGATGATTTGGGCACATTTATTCAAGGAGCTTTTTTCATCATCTGCATTTTAAGGTCACCGAGAGGTCAGCGCGCTTTCCACCTGTGTTTCAGCACAGCAAAGGCACAAAACACTGGCCGCCCATGCGTTCAGACCTCTTGTGCTGTTGCTTGTCAATGAAAGGAAGGAGGATGAGGAGGTTGTGCATGCGTGAAGGATCCTGTATTAAGTAAATAATGGATCCGGCTGTTTGAATTATTGACGGCGCGCATTGATGCTTTTGTACCGGGAGGAGCTGAGACAACATTCCAGAGTTCATTCATGAAAAAAGGGGATAGAAATGGCAGTGAAAGGGGTTCGGTCGCCTTATCTTCTGCATACCTTCCGCCAAATCAGCACCAGAACTCAGGACAGCCCTACACACACACGCACTGTACAGTCTCCCTACTGGGTGCCCTACATACTACCACATTTTTTTCAGCTGACAGGTGACAGAACAGTCCACATCAAGTCTCTTTTGCCGGACACAAACACACACGCGCGCACACACACACACACACACACACACACACACACACACACACACACACACACACGCACACCCCGCTGCTGTAGAGTAAACAGCAGCAGTCATGCCAAGACTGGACATGCCCAAAAGGCAGAGAGGCTGCGCCCCATCACCTATCAGCTGGTGGCAGACAGAGGCATGTGCGTAGCCGTGTGTGTGTGTGCGTGTGTGTGTGTGTGCGTGTGTGTGTGTGTGTGTGTGTGTGTGTGTGTGTGTGTGTGTGTGTGTGTGTGTGTGTGTGTGTGTGTGTGTGTGTGTGTGTGGTGTGTGTGATGGGGGTTGTCTGTCAGTGTTGTGTCTTTGTACAAGCATTGTCAGTGTCTCTCATTTTTTTGTGGGGGCACACTTGGACATAACATGACCCAGATTACTTTCTGGAAATAAACATATAGAAACGGGTCATTTTAATGTCCTGTCGGAGAGTGTTATGAGGGGAGCATGCATTCTGATTTTTAACATGACAATTTAGAGGTCGAGTGTATGACTTGGACAAGTTTGCTCTCGACCACACGCAAAACAATTCACATGTAGCCTCATTGAAATGTGTTACCATTTGTGGTGGTATCTGCCAGTAACGAACCTTAGGCATCCCAGCAAGATGCAATGTTACAGGGCGTGTCAGAGTGAGAGAAAGGAAACACAAGAAGGCAGCGGTCTGCCCAGGAATGCTGGTACCGCAGCCAGGGGCAGGGGAAGGGGGGATGAAGACAGCATGGCACACGTCAACCTTAGACCCCTTTGTCAAATTCCGTCTTCCGCCCACGGGGTATGTTAGGCATCACAGAGACCCGTTTGCCTGGCGAGGGGTGGACAGCGTGTGACAACTCCCCACCTGCGTGACCTTTACTGCGGTTGACTCCCCCGCAGGAGACCATCACCTTAAAGCAAACAGCCCCATGGGAGACGTGGATACACAGTAGAGTCACAGAGACACATATAAAAATAGATAGGCATAGAAATATGATTTGGTTTCAAAGTGTGATCATTACTTTAAAAATAGAGATCATGGTTTGACATGAACCTCTAATCACCCTCCACCCTCTGCTACATGACGTCCTGTTCTTTTGCGCTATGATCTGGCTGTCTGCTATTAGCGCGCTTGCTCCATTTTGCTGCTCTTATTTGTCTATTTATTTATTTATTGTTTATTATTTGGGTTATTTGCTTATTACTTATTCGTTGCTCTTATCTGTTCGTTTTTACTCTTTGTGCTATTTGATGTGAGTGTTGTGTAATGTCTTGTCACCGTGGGACGGTGGGAAACGTAATTTTGATCTCTTTGTGTGCCTGGCATGTGAAGGAATTGACAATAAAGCGGACTTTGACTTTGACTTTGAACCTCTGATGAGATGCAAATAGTGAAAATCTTCAAGCGATCACCAGCCACACAACATATGTTTATAGTTGTCTACATAATTATTTTAACAGCCAAATAAACAATAAAATAACTCACTTTTATTTTTTTGAATCTTTTTGGGAACCTATTCTTTGATTTGTTCTGCCAGCGCCAGAATGGACATTTCTTCTTTAAGAATACGTCATCACAATCCAAGATGGCGGCGCACTGATTCACTGCGACAACACAACCCAGACGTGTTTTGGTGAGTGAAAGGTCCAATTTAACTTTCCCAAATTGGTGTAGAAATTTCATAAATGTCACGCAACGTGTTTGTCACTTACTGAGAAGAACTCGCTGAGCCTACAACTGACGCTGATTTTTAATTTTAGTCTGTTATCGAGCACGTGATACGAATAAAAGTCTCCTCCTTTGTTTCCAATTGCAGATGCCGATTTCTCCTGCGCTCCTTCGACAATAATGAATCCAATAATGAGACGGACACTTCCTCCTTCAGTGAGGAATCTTCTTACTGACATCGTCCCAAAGGACGAGTGGTTGGATGAAGCAGAGAATGCTTCGGCGGTCAGCAGGGATGGGATCCTGCTCCCCGGCAGAGGAGCTTCTTCTGGACAAGAAGAGTTCATCACTCAGGCCTCAGCCGTTGGGAAGAACTCCAAAGTGTGCATGCTGTGCAAGTGCAAACCTGCGTGCTACACTTGCCCTCGGTGCAACTTGCATTACTGCGGTGTGGCTTGCTACCGCAGCCCGGATCACTCCATGTGTTCAGAAGAGTTCTACAAGGAGTCCGTTCTTGAGGAGTTGGGAAAAATAGGGGAGGCAGACCAAGAGGGGAAGAAGAAAATGCATGAGATTCTGCTCAGACTGAGACAAAAAGCCCAAGTTACACACGGAGGAATGGAAAGCGTGTTAAGAGAAGCCAAAATGGAGCAAGACGGCAACATTGAGGCTATGGACCTGCTTTCCAGATTAGCCGAGCTTCAGGAATCGGGAGCGGATCGTGCGGCGGAGATGGAGGACATCTTGAGAACATTGGAAGAGATTGGAGGCCAGGAAGACGATGAGGAGCCGTCAGAAAGCGTGGCCCGACATCTGTCAGAGCTTGATCTTGATAAGCTCTCCGAAGAGGAGCTGTGGGCGCTCCTTGACAGCCGGGAGCAGGAGAAGTTTACTGGTCTACTGAGGGAGGGCGCTCTCGCCGGCTTGATCCCAGTGTGGAGGCCGTGGTGGGAGGAACACGACCAGGTAGGGAGAGCACTGGTGGAGGTACTGGAGGAGGAGGTTCAGAATCCATATGAAAATGTAAAAAAGACTAAGAGCAATAATGAAAAGGCAAGCGCGGCGGTCTCTGGTGTCCCTGCCATTTCTGCCAAGATCCCCAAACTGAGCTCCTTATGTTCCAATCCATCTCCATTGGTCTGCCACGGTGTGATCAACACTCTTTATTGCTATACTTTCACATTGCAGCTCTTCAACGGTGACGCTGATTCGCTCCAGTTTGATTTCTGTGACACGATGCTCACCTTGTCGGAGGCGCTGAGCTCCAGCAAGGTTTTTAACTCTGTCCAAGAGGCTATACACAGCGGAGAGGCTATCATCTTAGGAGGAGGCTACCTCAACAAACAAGAATCTCGCGCCATCGACTTGGCAGTAGAAGCCACTGCTCACGTCCTGACAGGTAAAGACAAAGACAACGTTGCGGGATACATCCTGGCGGCCTTGAGTCAGCTACGGTCAGCGTTCTCCCAAGCCAGAGCCTCTCTCTCCAAGGGGGGAGAAGAAGGCGCAAGGAGACAGAAATACTTCCTGGCTTCCAAGAAGTGTGAATTCTTTCAAGCCTGGACGCTGGATCATTCGTGTGGCACACGCGGGCTGGCTCTGGAGCTGTGGAACGAGTACAGTCGACGAGAGAGCCGAAGGAAAAATATGGAAGAAACAAAGACACTTGTTGAGGAGAGCTGTAAAAAAGGAAATAGGAAAAGCAATAGTATGTTGATCCAGGAGTTAAAATAAAAGCTTTTAAAGACGTTTGATGCAATAAACAACACATAAATAAAGCAGTTGAACCCCGATTTGTTTTCATTTCATAAGAATCATTTTCATAGTTTGTAATACTAGATTCTAGTTTTATGAGATGGTGAATTGTGAGTTTTATTAAAAGTTATTAAAAATGTTTTACATTGATAGTGGTTTGGAAAATGGATGGATCAAAATGTGTCATTATGTACTTTAGTGAATCGTGAAAATATAAGGTTCAGCAATTAAAATGAACTAGTTTGGAAATAAATAAAAAAATTCCATACTTTTTCAATGGTCGGTTTAAGTTGCGCGCAAAGTCTCGCGGTCCTTGATTTACGCAATACGGAAGTCTCGTTCATCATTGCTCTCTGCGAAACAGCAAACATGGCCGCGCTCTTGAGATCAGCCCGGTTCCTCAAGTTTTCGCCTTCGGGCTTGCTCCAAATCGTGGGGACCGAAAGAATCGGACCGCCACTCAGTCGGTTGTATAGTGGACGTGTTGGTGTTGGCACGACGGGAATTTTGACCCGACGGACGCGCCCGAGTGTGAGAAACGAAGCCGGGTAAGGCGCTAGCTTGGATAGCCGCCATCCACGCGCCTTAGCCTGATGCGCAGATGTCATTGAGATTCAATGACAACTGCCAAACAAGCATGATTTGTTCTTTTACACAAAATTATGTTATTGTATTGCTTTTATGATAACATTCATTGTCACTGGTGTTCGCTTGGCTTAATACAAAATAAATATAAATGCACACTGTTTGGTAATCAGGTTATAACACACATGTCGCAAGCTTTTTGGTCTCATGAAATAATTTTGGGGGATTTTTACAATTGCATTGCAGTTATGAACATTGTGTTTAGGTCGTGTATAAAACGAAGTATGAAGTTTAATTTAATCATTTTCACAGAGTCATTATCACAAGTTAATTATCGTAAATTTAGAGTAATAGGAGTTTGCTTTGCAGCATCTTGCCATGAATCATATCCGACTTTAATGTCAGTTGAAGGGCACTGATGAGATGGTCGCAATTATATTCAATTGTCACAATGAGAAGGGGGACTTTTGATTGAATAGCGGAGGATAGGTTAAAGTCGCAAATACGTAGGTCACTGTGTTCACTGTGGCCTCGTGCCCACCACGTCTGCCAGAATGTATTCAAACATTTACTGACTTGGTGGAAAATGTGTGCCTGTTTGTACCTAACCTTTTATTCAGTTTTATGAATGTCTGCATGTGCAAGCATATGTTCCATAATTATACCATCTAGTGAAAAAGCATGTCATTATTCTGCTGGTCACTATGCTTCACCGGGATAGACAGATGAAAGAAAAATGCATTGTTTGTAGTACTAAAAGATTTTGGACCAAGTCAGCAAAATTGTATAATTTCCCATTGCACAACTGACAAGATTCACCTAATCTCGACTGTGAATGTAAATAGTGCTATCCCTGCGTTCCTCACCCCTTCCAGTCATGTGTGGCCACATGCAGTGGGATGCGTCCGCAGCTACGCAGTAGCCACGGAGAAGAACGACGAACCCAGCACGGCAGTGCGCTCCAAGCAGGCCCAGCAGTTCGACTGGGCTTTGGCCAAGCTGGACACTTCGGTGAGGAGGACCGGCCGCGTCACCAAGACTTTGCTGCTGCGCATCTTCCACGACATCTGCCGGACAGGTTATTGCCGCTGACAAACACTCCAAATAGAAGGAAGTATGAGTACAAAGTTGGGCTGTTGTTGCAGGTTACCCAAGTGGTAACCAGGCCCTGCTCCTGCTACGGAGCTGTGGCTCTCTGCTGCCAGAAATGGGCCTAGAGGAGCGCACAGAGTTGGCTCACCGTGTCTGGGAGAAGCTGAAGGAATTGGGTGAGAGCGCTCACACAATGGAGCTTTTTGCTAATTATGGCCTAACCAACGAATGCGCAAGCCAATATTTTTCAGTTTTCTTATTTTTGTATTATAGTTTTTTTGTTTTTTTTAAATACAACATTGAGACATCCCCCATTGTCCACCAAATAACGGAATATTCACCATCCCTACAAATTAACACATGACATGAAGAGACTGTAGGCAAACAGCGAATGGTTTGTTGCGTTGTCCTGCCCCGTAGGTGCGCAATACGACGTGAGTCACTACAACGCCTTACTGAAGGTGTACCTGCAGAATGACTTCAAGTTCTCGCCCACCGACTTCCTAGCCAAGATGGAGGCTGCCAACGTCCTGCCAAACAGAGTAAGATGAAGGAAGCGTGCAAACAATGAAGATCATCATTATTTGGACCTTTATCTTGTTTCTTGCGCACGGTTCTGTTTGAGTTGTCATTTGTGTTTATAGGTTACCTATCAGAGACTCATTGCAGCCTACTGCCAAAATGGAGACATCGAAGGTGCCAGGTGAGCCTGTGGATATATTTTCTGTGCTTTAAAGGAGACACATGCACTTGAATTGCGTCTGTGACAATTGTGGAGTTTGTGGCTGCACATCAAGTGGTACAGTTCAGTAAGCGCATCAGTCTTTGGTTAAATGTGCACAAGCGAGCCCTCCTCATTTTCCTCCAGATTGTGACATCACAGTGGGTGAATTAATGTAATAACAAACCCTGACGTTAAACTTCTCCACCCATGATTTGGCAGCAAAATTGAGTGAAGATTTCAAGGTGTCCAAAATGTTTTCATGGTAAAGCCAAAAGTTAAACAGAGCTGTTGCGCCCCCCCCCCCCCCCCCCCCCCACACACACACACACACACACCTCCCCCCATGGTGCGGGATGAGCTCGTATGCACCAGTTAGGACCACATGCACGTGATGTCTCCTTTACACATTTGATGCCTTTGTGATTGTTCGAAATATTTTGTCTACTTTTGAATCCCTGATTACGAGTTGTTGTGCTCGCTTTATTCTCAGCACCATTTTGGGTTTCATGAAGAGCAAAGACCTTCCCATCACCGAAGCTGTTTTTAACGCGCTGATAACAGGCCACGCGCGAGCAGGGTAAGCTCTGCCGCTTCTTTTGTTTCATAAACTTTTTTGTTGACTTTAAATGGATCTGTCTGTCACTAAAAATGTTTTGTGTGTGGCAGCGACATAGAAAGCGCAAAGAACATCCTGTCCGTCATGCAGGGAGCTGGAATTGAGCCGGGTCCCGACACCTTTGTGTGTCTGCTGAACGCTTACGCTGACAAGGGAGACGCGGACGCCCTGAAGAAGGTTAGCGTTTTCATGAAACTCCACGTGGCGTGCTAAAGATGTTTATCCGTGATGCTGATGCCTGGTCCACGTCAGACTCTGGAAGAGGCGGAGAGTGCCGACTGCAGTCTGATGGACCGAGACATCATGGAGGTGATCTTCACGCTGGCCAAGGCTGGGCACAAGCAGCACATCCCCGAAATTGTGGAGCGGCTGAGGCACGAGAGGGGCTACGTTCCAGGTGCGACTACACAGTGCACACTCCCGTCTTCCTTTCTGTGAGTTGTTTGTCTTGAAAGCGACACTCGTCTTGCAGATGCCATGAACTTGTGCCTGAGCCTCATCACGCAAGGCCACCACGACATGGCTTTCCTCATCCTGAGAACCTTCCCCAACCTGCAGTCGGACGACGTCAACGCCAACTCGCCCAACTTTGGAAACTTCTTCCTGAGGCACTGCATCGACACGGACACGGTGCCTGTTCGATTTCAAAGAGCATGAATTGAATTTTGGGTCCATTCCAGTGCTTGTCTTTTGACCAACTGTTTTGAATGACAGCCAATGGAGAAACTTGGCCACTACTGCAAAGAACTGCAGGACAGCCAGCTGCACACGTCGCCACTCGCCTTCGCTCTGTCGTGCGCTCTGGAAGCCAAGAAGACCGGTACGCTACAGCAACGTTTCGCAACCCTAAACCGTGCTCACGGCATGAAGCGCTACTTTTTTCCCTTGCAGATGCGTCTTTGGAGCTGATGAAGATGATGAAAGAACAGAATTTACCCATCAGGCCCCATTACTTCTGGCCCTTGCTGACACAGCACGTCAAGGACAACAACGCAGACGGTACACACACATTGAAATTGCGATATTGTAGTAAAAAGCTATCGCTCGTGTTGCACTTGTAAAAGTGAGTCATCGTCGTATCAGTAGAATTTAACTCCGGGCTGCCGTGAGACCCCGACAATGACAAAAATAGTCAGCAAGCTGCCAAGCATCTGGCTGCAAGTCCCATGTGAACAGCGAGCATTTTGTGTTATTTTTGCATGTAGTGGGACTGGGGGGGATTATGAGAGGTATTTTGCTGCAGAAAGAGCTTTTAAAAGGAGCGCTTCACCTCAAATATTAATGGCACCCCTCCCCAACTGGGACGGATTTCACCGGACCGGGGCAACCAAGGGCAAAGAGGTCTGATCCCCCCGCGTGAGAGCGTTTGAGCGAGAGGGGATGAAGCAAACACGTGCTCTCTCTGGAGGGCCCGGCCAGGAGATGGGAAAGTTTTTAGACTCGCTCCCAACTTCCCTCTCGCAATCAAGAACACTCTTGACTTTGAGGAAATGTTGTCAAAGGTGAACGTTGAGTAGCTTGATTCCAGCCGGCCCACTCATGGCGTCCCATAGTTTACTGCCACCTACAGGACATTAGATGGCCTTGTGAGTTGATGACTGTTGGATGGATATTTTTTCTTCTTGAGCGCTTGACTGTTTTATTGAACTGGGTTCGTGAAATGCCTCTTGGGGAGCCTCAACATGGCCACAAACAAATCACGAAGTCAACACTTTAAAGCAAAAGAATAGTGCCAAGATTTGGCCATCGTCACGAGGCAGTGGGTCCAAAGTATGATCGTTTTTTGTTTTTTATTTGAGTGAAATTACTTCACTCTTCTTGATTGTGAGAAAGATTGTCACCGCATCTTTTAAAGTTTCTAATCCTTTGTTCTTTGTGACAGTTTTAATAGCTCGTTGCTTTTGGAGACGCTTTGTGTTTTTGTCCGGGATCAGCTTGAAGGAGAGGAGGAGCACTGGAATCGTCTCAGTGACAGATAGCCGACATTGTCAGAATTCACCACTCGTTAACAGACTTGCTGTCAAATGCGGCGGCAGCGGCTTGGCTTTTAAGTGCTTTATTTTTGCCCAGCGCCGCCGCCCCCGCTCCTCTCTTTGTTTTTTTTTTATAGCGATTAATAAATGATGCATTTTGCCGCTGTCAGCTAATTGGCAGGGAGGAAGCGCTCGGTCCTGCGCAGGGTTGGCCCCTCTTGTGTGGTCGAGATGGCTCGTTGATGTGAGGCTTTGGCAGCGGTGAAGAGAAAGGAGGCACAATTTGAAACCGCACGCACACACAGCGGCCTAACCGCAGCTTCTTAGAACGCAGAGCGGCATCCATTTAGTCGCGACGGTGTAAGACGGAAGCAGGGAAAGTGGAGAAACTGCTTTTTCGCTCACTCGCTGGTCTGCCTTAACCCTCATGAATGATGCAGCCTCTTCCCCTCCACTCGATCGTGTGCGCGTGGACGGAAAGGGAGGGTGGCCTTACAGCGGGGGGTGGGGGCGACCGGGGGTCTTTGCAGGTGATGTGACTGATGCGGAGTGACTTGATTTCATGTAAATGCAAGCGCTCTGAGGGAATTCACTTTGGATTACTCGCCCCACTGTGCACGCCCCATGAAATATTAAGCGCCGTGTCACTTTTTGTCCACAGGTGTCACTAGCGGGCAGAGCTGCGGAATTGGGAGGGGAGCGCAAAAGGATGGGGGGGTATTTGGTGCATTTTGATGAGGTGTGGATTTGGTGGATTTAACGGAAGCATATGCCAGCCCGCACTGCCCACCTGCCGCCAGCTAGTCATCGCTTGTCAGCACTTGCCACGTGCTGTACTTTTTATCACTTCTGACACTGTAGAACAGGGGAAGGAGGGGGGGGGGTGAGGATACTGCTGAGGAAATAGTGTGTGTGGGGGGGGGGGGCGGTATTTTGCTCCTGTGTTGTCCTGCCAGCACCTGCCTCCCCTTGCGACCTCACCTTGAACTTTCGTAAGCTGTCCATTGAAATTTCCACCAAGCGCTTCAATCTACCGCAGCTTGCAAGAAATGAGGTGTAAATGTTTCCTTACTCTATTTGAGCCGGTTTTATTTATCCAGAGAAAACTTCAACAAAAAATGTGGTGAACATGCCAACTCCACACGGGAAAGCCGAAGCAGCGGTTCAAACCCAGAACCTTCTAACTATGGGGCAACTACATTGTGCCTTAATTAATGATCCGGTGCTACTGTTGTTTACCTTGCTGCAAAACAGAGTGCCCCCGCGCAAGGGCAGGTTCTCGGGTAAGAAAAGGAGAAGTGACAGGTACTCGCGTCCAAGGTCGGGGGTGGAGACGACAGCTACCGGTTGGCTTCACTCCACTCCACCCGTCGTCGCTCTCAGCGCTCAGCGCTTGCTTCTCATCTTTTGACAGTTAACCTGCAGACATGAGGCTGACGATGATATCTTGTGACTGTTTCCATCCTTAACTCACTACTTTGATACTTCTCGCTTGGATTTGTGTCAGCTTTCACGCTAACCGACCTGGAGAGGACCCACCCCCCTCCCCACCCCCCGACTCACTTCCAAGCCCTGCACAAAAGTAAAAGTTGCTCAGACAAGGCCCAAAGCTGAGAGTATCACTTGGATGAGATGGAGATGCCACATGATATTGCGCGTTACATTTTGAGTCGAGTCGTACGTTTTTTTTTCTGTCACTCCTGGTCATGTTGTAACTTATTCTTTTGGAGTTATCTCGCTGTTGGTCGCTGATGATCAGGTTTCTTGAGTGTCTGCCAACACGGCAAGTGTGAATTACACAACCGAGTAAATCTTTTGAAAAAGGAGAAATGTGCAAGACTGAAATGTCTCCTCGCTTGGGGATCCAAATAACGTCCGTTAACTCAGTGTTTGTCAACCACTGTGCCGCGGCACACTGGTGTGCTGTGAGTGATCGTCAAGTGTGCCGTGGAAAATGATCCAATTTCACCTATCCATCCATCCATTCTCTGAACCGCTTTGTCCCCACGGGGGTCGCGGGCGTGCTGGAGCCTATCCCAGCCGTCACCGGGCAGTAACCGGTTGCCAGCCAATGACAGGGTACACAGAGACGAACAACCATCCGCACTCTCACTCATACCTAGGGACAATTTAGAGTCTTCAATCGGCCTACCCAGCATGTTTTTGGGATGTGGGAGGAAACCGGAGTGCCCGGAGAAAACCCATGCAGACACGGGGAGAACATGCAAACTCCACACAGGGCGGGCCGGAGGTGGAATCGAACAAGCACCCTCCTAACTGTGAGGCGGACGTGCAACCCAGTGCACCACCGAGCCGCCTCCCAATTTCACCTAATTGGTCTAAAAATATTTTTGAAAAACAAATTAACCAGGATATCAGCTCTGTGTTCATCCAAACATGCACAGGTTTCACACGGAGTAAAATACACTGAGCTTGACATTTTGTACATGCAACTTTTCATATTGTAACAGTGAAATCTTTCCCAATTATTATTACATTTTAAGTGCACTTTTTATTTAAAAGAAGAAATATAAAAGATGATAAAATATGTTTTTGAGTTGATTCCTATTCAAGACACTTTGATAAGAACTATGAAGACTATAATTGTTAATATAGCTGGCTACATCTTAACAGATTTTTGTTGGTGTGCCTCGAGATTTGAAAAAAGGTTGAATGAATGAAAAAAGGTTGACAAACACTGCGTTAACTTTGCTATGAGCACAATGGCTTTGTGTGCAGACTCTTGCCTTTTCCCCCTCGAGCGCCCCGGGTCTCCATTCACTTGTTTTCGTTTCGTCTGCCGCGGTGGAATTGATTCTAGATTATTCAGCAGGAAATGCTTCTCTTTCATAAAAAGAAAAAAAGAAAGCAGCGGGAAAAGCGATTAGAGGGGGGATAAGAATGGACGAGCCGACGGCTGAATGGATGGATAGTCCATTGAGAAGGAGGAAGATTGCTTTTTTTTTTTCTTGGAGAAAGCGAGGCGAGAGAGAAGATGGATAGCGAGCGGGCCGGGTGAATGAGCGATATGGAGCGAGCAGTATAAATGGACGGAGCTGGCTCAGGTAGCTGTACCTGCTCTGAGACGGCCACAGGTTTTAATGGCGTGTAAAAGCCTGGCACTCATCTATTATTCAGCTAAAGAGCCAGACTGCCAGGTGAGCACATATGTCCCGCGAGGATACGGAAACGGAGCTCCGCGTACGAGCGTGTTGTGAAACTTGATGGGGAGGGGAGCATAAATACACAGGGCGTGTTGAAGGATGCCAACTCAAGCACTTTTAGGTAGTTTTCAGAAGGCCACATGGGAGGGAGTGTGCTGGATGTGCTCATATACATGCAGGCTATTTCCGGTGCAAAACCACACTTAAAGTGAATGTATGGATACGACGTATGCAAAGTGCTGCCGCTCTCGCTGCCTACTGCATGCGTGTGTAAACACACACACACACACACACACACACACACACACACACACAGACTTGGGGGCATCTGTGTGTGAGAGAGTGGCTGTTCCATATGCATGTGACTGTTTAGGCCTGACTTCCCTGGGGCAGGACCTCAGGGCTCTGCTGGAGAGCAGGGCAACGCTTGCTAGAGTCCACTTGGACCCAAGTGCGTGTCGATGTATTCCACCGTAGTCCAAGGTGGAGCGGTTGGCATCCACAAGCATTTATCTGGAAAAAAAGTGTGCTGTTCACTCGAGGGCCAAGAGTGTGTTTGCTCATGGCGAAGCCGGACTTTCCTGCAGCTTCCACAACTCCGGTCTTGCACTTGAGTGGAGGCAGTAAAGTGCAGTAAATGGCTAAAACAAACTGTCAATAAAGTTCATTTAAGATTTGTTTGTGTGTTTTGAAGGCGTGTTGGAGGTGATGAAGGGCATGCAGGCACTCGACGTCTCCCCGGATCTTGACACCATATGTGGCTACATCTATCCCGTCTTCCCCAGCATTGAAGCAGCTCATCAGGCTCTCACGGTACTTTGGGGGAGGGAGGCAGGTTGCGCTTGTGATTTTTTTTTATCTTGGGTGCTTGTGTATGCTTTTGGAACACATATTTATGCTTTTGGAACACAATACGCATACAAGAGCCAGAAAAATATTGGACAAATACATGTAATATATTTTATATAATGTATTTTCTTTTGTCTTTTATAATATAATAGCATTGGAGTCATGGAAAAGTAATTCAATCAACTTACTTAACTATCATGCCCTGGTACTTGGATTAGGTTAACATTTACATTTCAAGATTCAAGAAGATTCAAGAATTTTTATTCGCCATGTTTGAGCGTGCCAAACAAGGAATTTGACTTCGGTACATCACAGCCTCTGTTCAGCATTTAGGTGACTAACAACACTCAGGACATGTGAAAATGTCAAATATTCTCAGCCATCCCCTGATCTTAAACTCCCATGAGGGCAAGGAAAAACTCAAAACTCCGACTAGGGGAAATGAGAAACCTTGAGAAGAGACCACAGATGGGAGGGTCCCTCTTTCAGGGTGACCAGGTTGCAATGGATGCAGAAAAGACACATAGTACAAACAGTGTAGACAATCCAAAAAGGTATGGAGCAGGATGTTATTGCACAGCAATGACTCTGAGACTCTAAGAGTGGTGTGAGTTCATCCGACATTTTAACCGGTACCTTACGGTATTGAATACATTTTTAAAGTACGCCTTCTAACTCCTTTTATTGTTATGCTAACTTTTATGTTAGCCTGTCTATGGCGTTTCACATGATACATGAGCATTAGCTAGTGTCTATATCACATGACTTGAATGTTGTCATCTTTCAGGTTGCAGGCATGTCAGTGGAATCGGAGGGTTTCAGAGCTTCAGAGATTCGGTTTTTGGCTGCAAACAACCTGGCTCAACTCTATACCTTGTGTGGGTACACACACACACACACACACACACACACACACACACAGACACACACACACGCAGTCACACACGTTCTGCCACGTTACGATTCCACCCATTCGAGGCAAGCTTGCCCTGCATCTTGAGCGCTATTTACTGTAAAAACTGCTGCTACGCCTGCGGGCTAATTGGCTAACACATACACACACACACATACACACACACTCACTCTTTGACGCTCATCAGACCTTTTAAGAGATTAGTGTGTGTGAATATGTAAAGAGCGAAGGACGAGAGGCGCCTCAACCGAACCTGGGAGCACTGAGGAAAGGGGGCCCACTTAAATAATGGATGATATGAGCTGTATTTGTCTTTTACAGGAGCTGGTTTTAGTCTCCTTTGCTCATTTTTGCATTTGCGGCTGCCTCTTTTTTTAAGTTGATTATGAGAATAAATAATTAGTGTATAGAAATAGTTTTATTTCCAGATTAGTGTCCCACATTTGTAGGTTGTAGTCCGCTTTAAAGAAATGGAAAATCCTCATTGAAGATAAATATTATGCAACGTACACTTTTCAATTTTGTTGCTGTCCTATCGGTGAGAAAATAAGTGAATATCCATTGAAAACAACGAAACGGTCCATCACATAATTGACCCCGCAATTTTGTACCATGCACGCAAAACAAGAAATTGAGGGTCATTAAATGGGAAGTCAAGTCAAAAATTCAAAATAAAAGTAAACAATTTTCTATATTTCATTGCATAATTTCAACATGGATGGCTGTGTTTTATCTTCAGTGTTACAACCAATTCATTGCATATAATTAAATCCCTTTGAGATTTGAAAGCGGGCATCAAAGGAGAGTTAAAAGTCTACTTGGAGACAAGTCGACAGTTTGAATGAAACAAACAGGCTTCTGCATTTATTCATCCCTCCTTTCCTCTCTTGCAGTGTCGGACCCCTCGCACCCCCCACTGGACCTTGGGCTTTTCCGCGGCAGCCTCATTCAGGGCTTCAGAAAGTGAGTCAATTAACCTGTTGTGTGCATTGCCCGCGTTTCTCCAGCTTGCGTGTGTTCCTGCATTTCCATATTTTGCCACGCCACTCCCGACTAGTGTTTTGGGGAGGCCTGTAGCGCTATTGGAGGTCACAGCGGCATATGTTTTGCATACCACATGTGCTGCCTATCACACCATCTACAGAGCCTTGCTTTGTGTGTGTGTGCTCATGGAATGTGTGTGCATGCGTGTGTGTGTGTGTGCAGCTGCAGGGTGAAACGCAGCATACGCACACGGCTGCCTCATGCATATGGAGGCTTCATCCGCTGGCCCTCACCCCAAAGCACCGTGGGAGATATGCAAATAAGCAGATGCCCACCGCTGCCCTTATCCCCTAACCACCCCAACCCCACCCCCCAAATAGCCTGAACTAGCCTTGTGGTCTCCCTCTGTTTCATGCTAGCACGCACGCAAAGCGTCCCAGAGTTAGCCTCAGGACCCCCAGTGGCACTCGGGGGCTTCAATCGAAACGGGGTGTTTATGAATATTTAGCGTTTTAACACTACACAGTTGCACACTAACGGTGTGCCCCTGCCCTCTTTCCGACTGGCCGCCTCCGATGAGCCAGGCTGGAGGCGATTCACAGCAAAGTGCTGACTTGTCCGCCAGGATCCCAAGCAACAAAAACACATAGAAAAAGCTCAACTGTGCAAAGTTGAGCTGAATTTTATTTTCAGACATGGTAAAGAAATGTGCTCAAAATAGATAAGATTTATAAGATGGAATAGTATTGTTTAAAAGGCCCATAAATAACAAGGTAGCAAACTCAACTTAACACACAAGTAAACAACAAGTAAAAGTTTCACGGATAGTAAACAATTCATCATAAAATATGCTGTCAAGCTAAAATGTAAAGGAACAAGAATTACACATTGCGTATTAAAAACACAGAATGAGTGATGCCATTGACAGCCGAATGAATTACATGGATGCCCCAGGAATAGAAATTTGAACACAAATGGTGCAGCAACACATACGATCCTCACACACAGCCATTTATTTTTATCTCTGCCACTTTGCTGAGTCATTTGTGAAACTCATTGTCTATTAAGTCAAAGGCACTGCTATGCACGCATGTGTCTCTAAGCACTTTATATTAGTTCATTTTTATTTTCAGTCTGTTTCTGTTCCTCATCGCTTCTTCCGTTAAATCACGCGCACACTCACCCCCTGCACTCCATGAGCCTCGCCGACAGGGTCATAATTGGACCCGTCACATGGGACACGCACGTGTGTGTTTTTGTGTGTGCGCGCCTTTGTGATGCGGGGACCTGTCAAAGACAAGGTCAAGGGATAATTTAATCATTAAAGACCTCTCTTCTTCTTCTCTCCGGCTCGCTGACAGCAGCCGAGATGTCACACGCCATCATTTAGCTTGTGTTTGTGTGCTTTTGTGCTTTGCCGTGCTTTTGTCCCGCCGTCTCATCGCTCTTGTCCTGTGGGCTGGAGGGCGTCAAGTCTTGTCGGCGCCTCGCGTGCGGTGTTTTGTGCCATACTTGTCACTTTTGTCGCCATGGCGATGTGACTGCATGCCTGCATTTTTGCGTGACTCGCGAGCCATCCAGTTAACAAATGGAGTCAATTAAAACATGACTAGTACGTTGCTTTTTAATTGTAGTCACGCCATAATTCCCGTCACAAGACACTTGATTCCGGATCAGAACTTCGCTCATTTCAGTTTATCACGTTGGAAAATTAGTAAGCTTACAAATGTCAAGTCAAAAACATTAAAGAACTCATTTTTGGCAAAAAAAAAAAAAAAGTTTAGTGGTTCAATTGGAAACTTGCTAGTGTGTTTGTCCATGTACAATGTGTGGAATGGGAGCTGATACCTTGTCCTCTACTGCCCCCTACTGCAGGTCTGATGACACAGAGAATATGGTAAAGGTAAGAGCTCAATGTCACAATTTATTAGGAAATATGCACGCGCGCACACACACACACACATACTGCCCTTTTCCGCGAAGGAAGATTTGGGGAAAACAAAATGATTAAAGATATAAAATGAATCCAAGAAAGATGACAATAGCTGCCGATTACTTTACCGAGCCACTGCTTCAACCGAAGTCACATCTAGTGAGAATATGTGAGATGACAGAGGCCATCTGCTGTCTTTTCTCTGTATTATGCACGCTGCAGAGCTCATGCAAATGATTACATGCTGGCTTGCAACCTCAAAAAAAGTGCAGTGAAACAATGTTGGTGAATAATATTATCGTTTTGGTCCTCTAAGAGCTCCTTGACTGCATTATCAAACAATTTGTCATTCCGTCAAGCATTTGTCAACGATTTCTACTTGTGGTATGCCGGCTCCCTCACTTAATTGAATATGAATTATTCTGACATTTTAACTTGAAAGACAAAACATTAGAAATGTGACAGAATATTAAAAAGATGCTGTCTGTTAAAACGTTTTTAAGTACTGCAAAAAAAATATGAAGCACAATACATTTGCTATTAATGTTTAAGCATTGGCGTTAAGAAATATTCGTCATGTTTGTTTTCTTTTTTTTTGGGTGTAATAGAGATCTAACAGCAATTTTTTTGTCTTCTCTCAGATCACCGAGCTCTTGTATGAAGACGAGCGATTCAGCAAATCACAAGACAAACCAGCAGGTAAGCAGTCATTGCCGTACAGCAATAATTCAATTGACGCGAAAATAGTGTTTGCATGTATGTGTTTGGCACGTGGGTCTGTGTGCGTGCAACCTCCAGTCTCAGTGGCACTGCTGACTGGGCCACTTCTCGCCATGAAGCCTGTGTCTGTTTATGTCCAAGTGTGTGTGTTTAAAAAAAATTGTTCTTGTCCTCCATTTACAGAAATATAGCCTGGCCGGTGACACAGTGCTGAGTCGTTAACGTGTGTGTTGGCAGTGTGCGAAGTGTGTGAAATGCCTGCGCTAAGACGTGTGTTTGTTAGGCGCTAATGTCGCTCTGTGTCAGTGTGCGCCCCACACTGCTGAAACTGGTGTGTGTGCTGGTGCGGGCCATGGAGATTGTTGTCTGTGTCACATCCCGTTAGACGACATCTGCGAGACTTGCTCTGCTCCACGTGTGTGTCTATGTTGAAGTTAGGCGCGGCTGTCAGCACCAGCCATCGCTCGCCCGCTCACAGCGTGTCCCCAAAGCAGCCTCAGTCAGCAGGACGGAGGCAAACGGGAATGTCGTCTAAACGCTCAAATGGAGGCGCTGACTGACGTGGTGGCAAATAAAACGTATTCCCGAGACTGCCGCTCACCGTCTTTGTTTGCTTTTTCAGACACGGTCGCTTACTTGCTGTACAATCTGATGGACAGCATGTCGGAGAAAGAAGTGCAAGCACAAGAAGACAAATTGCGGCGTTACTTCAACGAGCTGAAGGAGCGGGTACGCAAATACCCACGAGACAAAAATATCAACACATCCAATCATACAAATACTTTGATACATCAGGAAGATATGATAATAAAAATATTGGAAGGAATCCCTAAACGAACAGAAATTTCTCTAAAAAGCGCAATCCCGATATAAAAATCAAAATCCCCACATATTCATTTGAATTTTGTACTTCACCGCTTAAGTGTTTTTTTTCCCCCAGTCCATTTTCGGCTGCCCCAAGAGTACTTGAGTTGGCCTTTTAATTTCCATCCTCATTTAAGCACTAATTCAAATCCGAGCTCCGTGACAGCCGGTAATTGGCGGAGATAAATGAAGGCCATAACCAACTTATGCGCCGCTTCTTCCATAATGTTCCACTTTTTTGCCTTCCAGCGGGCGTGCAAAGTCAACATGTTTAGCGCATGTGCCGTGCTTATCTTTATTTTTCAGAATATTGTCATCCCTTCAAATATCTGCAGAGGCATCAGAAACCTGCTGGAGGCTTGCCATGTTCCGGAGCTCATCAAGGTAGCTTACACTTGGTAGAGAGCAATCTATTGAAAGAATTGCAAAGTCTATTTTCAGTATTTTAAGGACTAAAAAGAAGTTTGGCCCGACTTTGCATGTTTGTCTTTGTGTCAGGATGTGATCGTGCTGGTGGACCCAAATGAGCGAGTGTCGAACGGCCCGATGTCAACTGCACCCCGCCTGAGTGTATGTAGGACGACTTTTGTTTTTTTTTACCTGCACCTTTGAGAAGAGGTAACCTTTCTATTTGCTTACTGTCTCTCAGGGCCTCGAGGGGAAGGTGTCATTTCTGGAGGCAAAGCTGGCTGAGCTAAAAGCGGAAAACAAACCGCTGGCTTTCACGCTAAAGCAAGTCATCCAGGCTCTCTCGGCTGAGGAGGTGCGCTGCTTTTCTATCGCGTTTGGATGAAATTACGACATTGCACCGTGCAGTGAGGCTCTGCTGCATTTGGAATGTTTGGCCTCTCGTCTGAAGAGCTCTGGCCTCTTTGCAGAACCTGCAGCGTGCCCTGGAGCTGAAGCAGCAACACGAGGACGACATGAGCCTCGGGGCCTACGCTTTCCTCATCAACCTGTGCTGCCGCCACAACAATGTGGAGGAGGCGCTCAACCTCAAGAGGGAAATGTGCGTAGAGCAGTACACACACAGATTGCGTTCTAACCTGTAGGATGCCATTAAAGTTGAACATGATCGGTATTAGGAGAGACATTAATGCTAGGTCTGAGCTGCTCCAATACGGGGACGGCTCGGCTGTTTCCTTCAGCCGTCATTTGCTCCCCGCCTCTGACAACAACAAGATGGCTTGCGTTACCGTGAGTGGTTGAATACATTAATTTACAATCTCTCTCGCTCTCCTCCACAGGAGTCGCCAGGACTCATCAGTGGGACTTGATGCCAACAAATATATCGCACTTGTCAAGGTGCTCGCCAAGAATGGCCGAGTGGAAGGTAAGCTCGGCGTGAGTTGACTCTGTGCATTCAGCGTACTTTCACAATGTCAGGAACTTGAAAATGCCTGTTAATCAAAATAATCTTTGATGATGAAAAATACCAAATTATAAGGAAAAATTATAAATATAGTCCGTATATAATAAATCTATAAAAAAAAGCTTACAAAATTCAGAAAATTCCAAAATATCACACAACATAAAGTACACACTTAAAAAAAAAAAACAAGAAATAAGTAGCTTGATTTTTCTTTGATCAACACAAAAAATATTTTCACTCTGTCTTTGTAAGAATGTTAAAAATGTGCATATGAGCCGACCACAATGCCACAGTGGATTCCCTTCAGCCCACCGAGGAGCCAATTACCATCAGTTTTGCCGCTTTGCTTTTTTTTTTTTTGTCTCACAGTGACAGCCAAATGTTTCCCTTGTCTGTCCTTTCTGCTGTCCTCCCTCTTTGCGGTGCCTGTCGACATCCCCCGATACACAGACACACACACACACACACACACACACACACACAATCGTGCATAAGTACACGCACCCCTGCATCAGCGAGAAATGAGAGGGGGAAAATTACAGGACTGTGTGTATTTTTGTGGAATTATTGAAATCCGCCTTGATGCTCCTGGCAGATCATGTCCAGCAAAGTGGCTGAGTGGTGCGCGGCGGCGCGCACGCACATTTGCATGTGAATCCAAGCAAAAGGCATTCGTTGGCCCCGGACGACACTCGCCGTGTCCGCCTTGCGCAGAGGCAGTGCGAGAGCGGTCGCCATTAGCCAGAGTGCGCGCATTGGGCGAGACGCTTGTCACCCGCATTAGCACACATGGCTAACCTTGATGTTAGCCAGCCACCCCCACCCACACCGCCGGCGGTCTTCCCAGCTTACGGCGCTCACCGGGCCCCAGATGAAGATCACGTTGGCTGGCGTTTTGTTTTTATCACAGCGCCTCTGTGAATGGCTTGCGTTGTCTTTTCCTCGAGTTCAACTCATGCTTGCTTACTTTTGTTGAGTGAAGGTAGTCACCCCCTCCTAAACAAACAAACTACTCCAAGTAGTGAACATCTCACAAAACACGCGCTTCCTCCCTCAGTCATCCATCTCTTTTTGAAGACACCTCTCCATCTCCAATTGTCTCTCTGACCTGCCCTTGGCCTTTGCCGCATCCGTCTTCTCTTTCACATAGCGTGCTGTGAGTTGCTACTCTTTGTACGTGTTCACCTGTAGTCGAGTCGCGGAGCATTATTTGAACCACTGGGCTGTGATCATCATGTTTGTTTGCCTGTCCTCCTCCCCGTCTCCCGATGCTCGCGAGTGAGTGGTCCGGCTCACTTTGCCGCTGCTCGGGTGAGCTGACGGTTACGCATCCCGGCTCGACGGATGGGTAAAAGCAGTCGTGGGTGCAAGGCGGCTGGAACGGTGGACGGAGCGCTCCATTTGGGCGGATCAACTCCGAGCCATTGGCCTGGCTGATTAGTGGGTGCGTCACGGGGTGATGGAGAGTGTAGGTAGGAGAACTGAGACTTTGGTAGTGGCGCTGGCAGCAATCCACACGTGGTCAGGAAATGAAAGGTGACATCCAAGAGTACACCCGAGGCAATGCGTTGGGATCAATTGCATGAGGAAATCTGTTCCGTTTGATATAAATCTTAGATTCCATGGTGATGGATTTAGTCAGCCACAACTGCTGGCTAGAATCTTCCCATATATTCTGCGCGCGTTCACGTTATGCACTCGGGTTGCGGCGTATAGATTAGTATCTGTTTTGGAAAGCGGCTGTATCGCTAACAACCCATTAGCGGGTGTTTAAATAGATGCTAAATGCATCTTAATGACTTTGGCTCGCTAACACACATAAACGCATATGCGCGTACTCCCCCCCCCCCCCCCCCCTTCACCGTTCAACACCCCCCCCATCGGCCAGATGGGTGCCCGGTGAGGTAAATGGCACCGTATTTCCATGAAAAATGGACGGGTCCCTCATCCCGTTTAGCGAGGTCTGGTCAAGGCCACGGCCGGCCCTCGGCGCCACGCCGCGTACCTATAATTTAGCCCGCCCCCACCCCCTCTTCGCTCGGCCCATGCAAAAAGATGGCCCTCATTGTAGGGGTCCTCTAATTGTAGTCTCGCTTAGAAAAGCGCACGTAGCAATTAGAGCAGTGTTGCTATTATCCAGTCTTGCATTTGCATCCCCCGTTGGGAACAAAATGCTCTTTTAATACGGGTTTGTCGTCCCTACGTGGATTTAGCTAAAAGGGGCTTTTATTGAAACATTTGCACTCCGACTTTATTTTTTTTCCCCATTTCCCTCGATGTTGGTTATATGCGGGTCTTTGTTGATCTTTCTGGCAACTTTGCTTCCCCCTCCCATGCAGAGGCCGTTGACATCCTGAAGGAGATGAAGGAGAAGGACGTGGTGCTGAATGACAGCCACGCCACCATGTTCTTCCACACCCTCAACGCCGCGGTGGCCAAAGGCGGCGCCCCCGTGGTCCAGCGCCTCCAAGACATCATCTTCACGCTGGGACTGGCCAAGCCCAGCGCCAATCTCTGCGCGCCGCTTGTTAGCGCCTACTTGGACAGGTGAGACTTATCGCCTCTTTGTGAGCAACGCCGCATCCATTTGGCAGCTGTCGGGCGCATCGTTCATCCCTCCCCGTGATCATAGCCGAGGTGACGTTCCGGTTCGGCGACTCTGACAGAGAGAGGATGTGGAAATTGCTCATTTGTCTGCGTTTGATGTGTTCCCCTCTGCATGTGGCTTTGTTGTTTTGGACTCAGCAGCTGCAACCTCTCCCAGGAGCCCCCTCCGCTGCCTGCCCACCCACTGCTATTTTCCCAAGGTGTGCATGTGTGCGTGCGTGAGTCGTGTTTGTGGTTCTTTGTCAACGCAAAGTGTAGATCTGTGTTATCAAACATGGGCCACGGGGGTCACTGGTATTGGCCCGCCTCCTCGACGCCTAAGCGCTATTCACCTCCTCTGTGTGTGTGCTTTGTTTATCAGAGTAGCTTTTAAGTAGATCAACTCATTAGCATGTTAATTATGTACAGAGCGCTAATTGCTAGATTTACTCCAGCCACGCTGTTCGGGGTCTCATAAACACGCTGTACACATACTTTGACGGCGCGTTTACCTCGGAAGTCGTACTTTGCGCGCTTTGCAGGTGCTCCCCCGCGGCTGTTTGTTTTTGTCAGAATTTTGGCACAAGCCGTTGCCCGGTTCACTCATTAATCGCTGCCTGGGTGAGATTAGTGGGTGAATTTACTCTTGGGTCATCAGCAGTAAGCCAAAACAAGCAGATGCATTCAAAAGTCGTATTGCGCTCCAATTTGACAAAAGTACGATGTGGAACTGGAAATTTACTCAAGCCAATTCAAGGTAAGAAACTTTTGCGAAATTACTGGCGCGTGTTCTGTGTAAAATGGTTGCCGATGCACTGTCCGATCGAGTGGCCAACTTTAGACAGTTCGTGTGTTGTTTTCATTCCGTCACTCAGCGTTATTGGGAGGAGGCGGGGTAGAGCGCCGATACACGAGGACAAAGCCGGCATCCGTCTCTCATCTGCCGCGTCGCCACTTAATGACTTAATGAACACTTGTGCGGCGGATTAGCCCTTGACAGCCCATCATCCGCGCTGCGCTGTTCCCCTTCTCGCCCGTCCGCCTGCTTCGTATTGTCTGAGCTAACCCGCGAGCGGCTGCCGCTGCTTCTCAAAGCGATTAGCCATGAAAATGCCAATTGGACGGGGAGATGACGGCACAAGGAAGTGAATAATAAATTTGCAAGTGGTAAATACAGAGCGGAGATGCTTTAAGAAACAAAACAAATTTATTGTCTGGAACCGTTTCTTCCAGATTCCAAATACCGTCATAAAATTTCATCCACCTGCACAGGCAAGAGTTTGAAGTCATGAATTAGGCCTTCTCAAAGGTCGCGTCCCTCGCGCTCTGTGCCACTTGCTATTAGCATAGTTAAACGGCCTTGTGCAGGCTGCTGGTGTCATGATCAGTGGCTCATTTGTGTCCTCTAGACACGTCCCGTCCTCCCCCGTAGTAGGACAGTGGCTTGATAACAGGCCTGCCCGTCTTCGTCACACAACGAAGGAAGGATGGGGCACAATTAGCTTCCTTGTCTAATCCACCAGCGAAGCCCTGCTTATGCTTTTTTTTCTTCCAGGGCTTAATTGGCTGGAAAGTGGCTGACGTGCAAAGCTGGGGACATTAACGGAGCTGCGTTCGAGTAAATGGCAACGCAAAGTGACATTTAAATTGTAACGGGGAAATTATCTATCGTTTGACATCCTTAGCTCTTTTTTTCAGGAGGGGAGGGGGGAGGCGTAATTGCAATGCCAGGCCAAGTGATTGCTCCTTTTTAGATGTCTCATGTAGAAGTGAAGTATGATAGTAGATCGAGCTCTCGAGAAGAAAGAAAATAAGTGTATAGCAAAAATGTTGATGCCGTATTGTTGGATGGCTCTTGAGTGGCGTTGCAATATAGTTATCCTCCATCCTCCTCATCAGAAATTTACTAGGCAACGCTCGTCGTTTCCTCTCAGGTGTAGCAGAAGGTGAATTCAAGGCCGGAGCTGGTCTGGTCTTTGCTGGGGTTGCTTATGAGACCACACACACACACAGACCCAAATCAACCTTGATCAGTTCCTCCTCACTCAGCCCTTTCTGCTTTGACCTCTGTGTGATTGACATGGTAATTACCCAATCAAGGGATTGACAGCTGGGCTGTCACAACACCGCCAATTGAAGAGAAGCCGTCTCTTGTGTTGGTTCCCCGTTTCCTCCTTCAATTTCGCATCTGGGCTCTCTCTGTTCTTTTATCAAGCCGTCCGCGTTTCAGCCCTTCATCAAATGTACTGACTGCATGTGTGGAACTGAAGATTTTGAAACTGGCCTAAATTTTGTAGGTTGATCCTGAAATTTCATCAAAAAGCCCGGAAAATTCTTCACATTTTGAGATTGAGTCATATTTTTGCTTTGAAATAAGATCACGCTCCATTTGACTACCAGTTTTAAGATGGAACATCTAAACAGTATTACATTTTCTTGAGTTTTCTGGTGGAAATCGTGTTTTAAATTCATACAAACAAAAGGTGGCAAGGGCGAAAATGGACATTTGAGTATTCAAGGCGTGAGGTGACCAAGAGACGAGGAAACGGTGCTCGCAAGGATAAAAGAAGAGAAAAAGATGGATATGAGCACCCAAGCTAAAGAGCGGCCCTTTTGTCTGCCACCAGTGAAAGCCTGTCCAGAGACATTAGCGCCCCCCCTCTTTTACACAATTGTGTGAGAACGATGTATTGGGGCCAAAAGGCCTCATCACCTGCAGTCATGCTGTCGGCGGCCGGCTCATTGTGCCTGAGCGCGAGGGCGCCGGGTTAACACTCTGTATTCTCTCCCAACCGATTGCACATGTGACTCACGTCCTCTCTTTCCCTTTGTGTGTTTTGGACAGTGATGACCTGTCGGGAGCTCTCGACGCCGCGCTGGAATGTCAGAAGCGCTACGGCCAACTGCCGCGCATCCACGACATCATTGTCAGCCTGGTGGAGAAGGGCGACACGGAGCTCCTGCAAAAAGGTCTCAAGAGCAGCGTTCTGCTCACCTTTTAGGTGCATCGTCATTGTTCCTCCTCGAGCAAAGGCTGTCGTTCTACCTTATAAATTGACGCCGATCAATCAAGTCAACGAGACAGCCAACTCTCGCGAGCGGTGACAAATGCACAGACGCCAGACAAAACAATCACAGCTCTTTTGTAAGGAGTTGTCCTGCTTTCCATAATTGCGTTAGGTGGCTTTGTAAATGAAAGTCGTCACCCCCCCCCCTTCTTTTGTCATCCTGTTTTGCTGTGCATGAAATGTGCCGGAGGGGCAAGTGGTTCTGGAGTGCATCTCTTCACCCCCTCCCCAACCACCACCCAAAAAGCCCTCTTATGCGCTCTTGCATCCGCCAAAAACTCCTCCACCCTCACGTGACCTCAAAAAGAGGTGACTGACCCCACCGGAAACAAAAATGCGATGAAAAGCAGCAGACTTTAAAAAAAAAAAAAAAAAAGACATAAAATGGCTCTTCAAATGTTCTTGACCCGTGTGGGCCTTTTTTGGAGCTCATGTCGCAGAGGGCAGGCCAAACACTGCATGCCGTGAACTATTTGGACTTTTTGTCTGGCTTTTCCCCTCCCGAGTCCATTCAGAGTTTATTTGCGTGGTCCGAAAAAACAGAATCACGGGTCTTTCCCTTCTATCTCTGCTGAATACGCCGTCAGCTGCAGGCCAGAGATAGTGCGTGAAAAGCCCAGCAGCTGTTTTGCGAGAGGGCTTCATTCAGGCTTTCGTGCCCGCGTGCCAAATAGCAGAAACAAAATGTCGTCTTTATATTTTTCTCTTCATGTCGCCTGCAGCCATGGACGTGGTGAGCCAAGAGCGCGGAGAGATGACCATGCTCTACGCCCTGTTTTTCGCCTTCTTACAGACGGGCCGCTACCGCGAAGCTCGCAAGATCATTGAGGTAATCGAGTCCAAAAATACATTAGTTGAACAAATGGACCATTTTAATTCCACATGGGATCATCAAAGTAGTTTTCTCTACATTATTGCTGGCCACTCTATGACCTAAATCTACACAATGAAGCCCGTAGACGAGTGTAAAAGTGAGGCGAGGCGGGCCGATAAGCGGTGAGTGACACACGGATGAACTGCGTGCTCACAAGCTGGGTATCAGCACAGGGAGATTGACGAATAAACAGATCAGGACATGAGACATCGGAGGGAACAAGGCCATTAGGTTGGCCGAACAGATTGAAGAATGTCCCCCGGCCGCTAAAAGAGGGATTTGGGCCTCTTGAGGATTTCACGACCCTCCCAAGTGCTATCAACGTGTTATTGTGTCTGCGCTGCCCTTATCCGACTTACAACAGTGTCGGCTAAATGCCAACTCTCTGGGTGGGGTGGGGGTGGGGGGCAAAGCCCTACTAAAGATTGCAGATGAACACACGAGCTATCAAGCATGTTGGTGTCAAACATGGGTTTTGAACTGTCAGATGAGCTCACACACACACGCGCTTACCATATGTCAGGCTGAAGGTTCATCACAGTCCCTCAGAGGGTATTGCCACATGCAGCACAGTAAATAATACAGTGGCTAGGCTCCGCCCACTTGAAGAGTCACCGGAGGGAGCCGTGAACTGTAGAACCTCGGATCTCGACGCTAATTCCTGATGACTTCTCGGTCCACGTCGATTGACAGGGGTTCTTCCCGGTGATTAATGGTTGGACTGTATTCCCCGCAGTCACGCACTTCCGGGTTTGAATCTCAGCTCAACTCCACAGGCTCCAGCTCGTCCGCCACGATGCTCTTTATATTTTTTGTGTAATTTACAAATGGATTAACACACATTGGCACGTACCTACTCGCGATGAGGTTTCCAAATCTCTGGTCACGCAACCGCACCACTCTGCTGTCAACGATCGTATCTTTCCTATTCGAGGCGATAATGGAAAGTTGTGTTCCAGTCATTAAATTAGTAAAAGTCATACGCACGTATAGAAGCACGCAGAAACGAGCGCAGAGAAGGTGTTAAGTGGCCGACCCAATGAGTACCGGCTGGCTAGCTGTCCCTCTTTAGACTGTGTTTGCTATAATTGGCAGCTGATTAATCACAGCTAATTAAATGTAATGATAGAGAAAGGTGGCCAATTTTGTGCTAAATGCTCCTGCTTATGTTGGACATTGTCATGTGGCCTGTTGTGTGTGTGTGTGTGTGTGTGTGTGTGTGTGTGTGTGTGTGTGTGTGTGTGTGTGTGTGCGTGCGTGCGTGCGTGCGTGCGTGCGTGCGTGCGTGCGTGCGTGCGTGCGTGCGTGCGTGCGTGCGTGCGTGCGGTCAAGGTGAGGTTGCATTGCTAAAGAGTGGTGAGTCATTACGTGTTAGCGAGACAGGTCCGGCCGGCCGTGCTCGTGTGTGTCTGTGTGTGTGTGTGTGTGTGTGTGTGTGTGTGTGTGTGTGTGTGTGTGTGTGTGCGTGCGTGCGTGCGTGCGTGCGTGCGTGCGTGCGTGCGTGCGTGCGTGCGTGCGTGCGTGCGTGCGTGCGTGCGTGCGTGCGGTTTAAGTGGTTGGGGTGATTAAAGGAATTAAAACATTACAGTGGGAAGTGAGATGGTGCTTCACATGTACTGGACACACATTGTCGCTCCACTTGTTTTGATCCCCAACTAAGACAAGTAAGGACAGGAACAAAATAAAATAATAAAAAAAAAGAAAACATGTCGCCTTTTCAAAGTGAATTACAGATTAGGGCTCCGAGGCCTGAGAGATTCCAAACGAAGCGTGTGTGCACTTGTGTGTGCGTGTTTTTGCATGTGGAGACTGCCAAACAAAATAAAAAGGAATCGAAAGGGAGGAAAAGATGGGAACACTTGCACTGGGCTTTGCTCTCTAAGAAGATTAGAGCGGCTGAGGGAGAGAGTGAGTGCGACACATTTTAATTTGTCCCTTTGGCTGCTTGGGTAAGCGCATAATGCCTCTGCCTGCCTGGGAGGGAGGGAGAGGCGGGAGGGAGGGGGGGATTTGCAGGAAAAGGCTGGGATTGAAAGAGATTGGCAGAGGGAGCAGAAGTTCGGGATGAAGCCTGCCAGTCTTTTCTTGACGCGGCTCCCATCAAAAAGGCCAAGCGGGGATTGAGCGCCGTTCATCCCCTCCCTCCTTCAGATCAACTTTCTGGCTCACTTTTTTTTTTTTCCACCCCGCTGCTCTCAGATTACCACCGAGCGAGAGGGACATTTCGCCATCCTAGTCTTATTCAGATTGTGTGCAGGCCCCAAGAGACGAACGGATGAAATCCTTATCTGTGTTCTTTGCTCATAATCACCTCATCACTCCACAGAGCAGACTAAATCTGCGCTATCAATTTATGTCAACCCGCATTTGACAACCCGTTGCAACATTTCAAGATCATTTTGACCTGCCGATTCACTCCACAAAAAAAGTGGACTCAATACACGAATCTTAATGTGTGTCACTGTCAAACAAACTAAAATGTATTTAGTGTATGAGATCATTGAAATCTTATTTGCTGGCAGCAGGAATGGAATTGCAGTTTGCGACATTGCCTTAACCGAAATTATTCCCAATTTTCTCCTGTTGTGTCGCCCTCCTAGACCCCGGGGCTGAGGGCCAGGCCGGGGCGTCTGCAGTGGTACGCTGACAAATGCATCTTCAACCATCATGTAAGCCCACCGCCAACGCGCCGCATCACGCCTCCACAAGACAAAACGCACATTCTCCCTGCGCTTAGATGGAGGCCCTGGAGCAGATGGTGGACATGACCTCCAAGTTGTTTGAGTGCGACCGGGACGAGATGTACTGTTACCTCCTCCGTCTCTGCAGTGAGTCCCTCTTCTGTTTTTTTTTTGTTTTGTTTTGTTTTTTGTTTTTTTGCGTGTGATTGCAACCGTGCTGATTGGGCCCATTAAAGCTGATTGGCAGTTTGTTCCAAGTTTTTATGTGCATGACTGCATTAGCACAGTGCCTTGATTGCCCTCAAATGAAGTTGTCGCATTGCCGCCCCTCTACCAGAGGAGACCAATGACTGGCAGAAGGCCGAGGTCGTGTGGACCAAGATGCAGGAGGAGAACGTCATTCCCCGTGAGAGGACGCTGCGCCTGCTGGCCGATGTCCTCAAGAGCAACGGCCAGGAAGTGCCTTTCGAGGTGCCCGAGGTAACAAAATAGCCCACGCATCCAGCTAACTGCTATTGCCAAGAATAACAGCCGGAAGGCTCCTGGTGGGGAAAGGAGGCGATGAAGCAGAGAAATCTTGACACTCCCAAGAGCACTGCAGTAACTTAAACATGCCTGAGGTCCAATACCACACTTAGGCAGCCATGCCCGACACTCATTTCAAAGGCAAAAGGAAACAAACAAGCCAAGCATCTCTATCACCACATTCCCGTGCACGTTGTCACTCCTGTAAAGATCAAGCCGTGAAGTTGAATAATTAGCAGCCGGCAAACTGGATCACTTAAAGAGCATGTTGACCTCACCCCCTCTTGTATGTATCAAGAGAGCCCCTTAAAATATGTCAGGGTAGCAGGGAGGGGTTGAAACCCTCTTATCAAGTGCTCTGTGTGCCCCGGCCACGCTCCACTTTTTTAAGCCTCTGTTCATTACATGAAGCGAAGCAAACAGGATTGCGCTGTGGTCAATCAGAGCGGCTAGATGCTGAAAGGAATTACAGTTGCCTGCGTGTGTTTGTGTTTGTTTGTGTGTGCGCAAATCTCTAATTAAGCCAGCAGCTAAATGCCACCATATGGCTCGCCCGCTTGCTCTTGTATGTGCATGAAATCTGTCTTAAAAGACCAAATTAAGACGATTTGGGACAACAACCCGAGCCAGGGGAGGCATTACCATTTGCTGAATATTTCTCCTCTTCCTCCTTGCGCTCCAAGCTTTGACGAGACAAGAAGTGATCGCTGTTGCCCCGGGCGATGAACTAGGTGACCCAAGGGGCTCTCTGAGTTGACGTCTCCGCTCCCCGCACTTTTAACATGTACGCGTCTCTTTGACCCCCCCCCCCCCCCCCAATCTCCCCCCTCTGGTGCCAGCCCTAATTTGCCCCCAGCCAATACAGCTTAACCCCCTCCCCTCGCTGCTACACGGGTGAGCGAGCGTCGGGGGGCCCTGGCCTGGCCTGGCCACCCCACATCTCACACACACACACACACACACACACACACACACACACACACACACTCACACACTATGTGCAGCAACTTGTTAGAGCCAGGAAAGCGTTTGCAGTGTTGTGACCTGGGTTTGAGCTGGTGTGTGTGTGTGTGTGTGTGTGTGTGTGTGTGTGTGTGTGTGTGTGTGTGTGTGTGTGTGTGTGTGTGTGTGTGTGTGTGTGTGTGTGTGTGTGTGTGTGTGTGTGTGTGTGTGTGTGTGTGTGTGTGTGTGTGTGTGTGTGTGTGTGTGTGTGTGTGTGTGTGTGTGTGTGTGTGTGTGTGTGTGTGTGTGTGTGTGTGTGTGTGTGTGTGTGTGTGTGTGTGTGTGTGTGTGTGTGTGTGTGTGTGTGTGTGTGTGTGTGTGTGTGTGTGTGTGTGTGTGTGTGTGTGTGTGTGTGTGTGTGTGTGTGTGTGTGTGTGTGTGTGTGTGTGTGTGTGTGTGTGTGTGTGTGTGTGTGTGTGTGTGTGTGTGTGTGTGTGTGTGTGTGTGTGTGTGTGTGTGTGTGTGTGTGTGTGTGTGTGTGTGTGTGTGTGTGTGTGTGTGTGTGTGTGTGTGTGTGTGTGTGTGTGTGTGTGTGTGTGTGTGTGTGTGTGTGTGTGTGTGTGTGTGTGTGTGTGTGTGTGTGTGTGTGTGTGTGTGTGTGTGTGTGTGTGTGTGTGTGTGTGTGTGTGTGTGTGTGTGTGTGTGTGTGTGTGTGTGTGTGTGTGTGTGTGTGTGTGTGTGTGTGTGTGTGTGTGTGTGTGTGTGTGTGTGTGTGTGTGTGTGTGTGTGTGTGTGTGTGTGTGTGTGTGTGTGTGTGTGTGTGTGTGTGTGTGTGTGTGTGTGTGTGTGTGTGTGTGTGTGTGTGTGTGTGTGTGTGTGTGTGTGTGTGTGTGTGTGTGTGTGTGTGTGTGTGTGTGTGTGTGTGTGTGTGTGTGTGTGTGTGTGTGTGTGTGTGTGTGTGTATTGCAGACTTTGTTCCAACAAGCCGCCAACACACAGCAGGTCAAAGCAGAAGCAGCCCCCAGGAGTGTGGAAAGTGACGCCCAGTATCAAATGCGACTTCTGGCCCTCTGCAAGAAGGCGAAAGCCAACGGTAAGACACTGGAGGTTGAGATTTAATGAACACCGGAAGTTACTTTGATCCCAATGAGAGTAAAAATGGAAGGCTTTGCTTCGTGGCCAATTTCTTGAGGTTTGATGAATGTTGATAATAGATGGCAAAAAAAAAAGATGAAGTCTTAATAGGTACCTCTTTCTCAAATAGGTACGTGAGGCCACAACAGCACAAGCCACGCAATTCTTAAAAAACTAATTTAACTTAAAAACTTTAAACCCACGGATTTTCAAGAAAGTCAACAACTTCAAACACGGTAGAAAAGTTAAAATCAAAACTTGTGAGTAGATTCAAAACAAAAGTAAAACAATTCAGATTGCTAATTCCTGCCTAATTTTTGTATGAAAAAAGCATTAATTGTTGCCTATGTAATATACATTCAAGAAAATTATGCCAAGTCAGAATCGTGAAATATATCACATTATAATTAAATTACATAATCAAATAGACGTTGAGGGCTGAGTAGTGAGAATTCGCCACAAGTCTGCTCTTGCTGTCACCGCCAGAGGCCTACAAACTGTTGATGGAAGCCGACAAACAGGGCGTAGCTTTGGGCCCCGCCTCCTATGACCACGTCATTCGCTCCTTGCTGGCCGGAGGAGCTCTGGAGGACGCCATGGCCGTCAAGGACGTGTAAGTGGCCTCGCCGCAGGAATGTCAAATGTGGCGCTTTCCTTTCTTTGAAGTCGCCAAAGGGGTTTTGTTTGTGTTCCGCACAAGTTGTCGGACTTGAGCCAAGCCATTAAATTTTGGTGCACATCCAAGAGACTGTTTGCTTATGAATAGGAGATGAATCTTAATGACAAAATCCCAGCAAGGCCAAATGATCCATCCAGTGCCGTTGTAGTTTCTTGCAGATTTCTTTCCACACGCAGAATCGAAAGCAGTGTTGCCCTGTCGCCGATATGGCCTATGGGTACTACCAAGCTGCTTTTTTTTTTCTTTTAAATCTGTCCTTCAGAGGAAACCAAAGAAGCACTTATCACGCAATGCTGTTTTATTGGCCTACATGATTCTCCCTCTCATGTTATAAGAAATAATGGCAGCGCTTTAATATCCACCGGTGCGATAACGCAGCTTCGCTCTCGTTGACGGGCTTCCTGGCACCGCGGGAAAGATTGCTTGTATTTTGTCTTATTTGATCCGCGCTCGCGCTGAGGAGCGGAATGAGCTGAGAGCATAGTCAAGCTGGGGAAGATGATAATGGTGAGATAAAAAGAGCTAAATGGGGGAAAAAAGAAAAGGCGAGCATGTCGAGATTTAATCAGCAAGGAGGTTAATGAAGACGCTATAGGCATTCGTTCTTCTGCGTTTGTTTAGAGGCAATCTGGACAGAATTGAGTAGCGAGGGGGGGGGGGTTCCAGCCAGATTAAGGGATTGAGGCTCTCCTGATGAGGGAGATGATGGAGTCCTTGGCTGAAGTGCAAATATGCCTGCAAGTCAAAGCGTGTGTGTGCGTGAGCGAGAGAGCCTCTTGAGGTTCCCTCACCTGATAAGAGTAATTCAGAGCCCTGGCACAGCGGCCCCGTTCCCGCTGCGATCCCGGCCGCCGCGTGGCCCCTGGTGTCGCCGCGCCGATAACGACTGCCCGGCCCGATGCTCAATTGAGCGCACGGATTAATCTGCTTGCGGGCCTCTCATCATAAGTCAGAGTCTGATTGAGGTTTTGGTGGCACAATGATTTGGCAGAGCCTTCATCTGCAAAACGACACCTGGACCACATACGCCGCTCGGCGCAAAACGTCTCGTTGGCGCCGCCGTCGCTCAGGCCCTTCGTGTCTGTATTATTGTTGTAAGAGGATCGGACATGCCCTCCATCAGTGAGCTTGCATTCTTTCTACTTTGTCTTCAGGATTAATTCAGTTGGGTTTTTTTTTCTAAACGCAATGCCGCCTATTGTTGCAAAGTTCCGAGACACCGCAGAGATATTAACCGGCTCGCACCGGTTTAGAACAAACAAAAAAAAAAGATTTGCTTCCAGTGGCGACAAATCCCTGTCCCTTGTCATGCTGAAAGCCAACGAGCATCTCGGTTTGGTCCACTTAAGGGCGATAAATCTCCATCTGGAGCGCAGTTGTCAATATTTATGTGAATGTTGTTCTCATATCCTGCTGGGGAAGACCTGAAGGTCAAAATGATCAATGTGATCACTTTTCAGTCAGTAAATATTTTGGATGTTTGATTGAAAAAAAAATCTCCGGAGCAGTACAAGGACTGCTAGTAATTGTGATACCAAAAATGTACACTCATTGTCCGAGACAGTTGGGATGTTGTGCAATGAGATACAATAGGGTCATCTATGGCAGCTATGTATCAGTTAATAGAAATGATCAAACATTGCAACCTATCCTCATTCTCTATTTTAGCGCCCAGTCTCGTGTGCCCAACTTCCAGCTGAGCGACACTGCCAACAGCTTGCTCGTGGTGACACACAGCAAGCGCGGCCAGACTACAGGTAGCGCCGATACGCACAACATGTACATAAGGTCAAGCAGATTACAACATGGGCTCTGCTTTCTTACCCCTCAGATGCCATGGAGACGTTCAAGCAGATGCTGCACCAGGACCATGTGCCCTCGCAGCTGGCCATCACCAGGCTCGTGCAGGCCCTCGGCAGCCAAGGCGATGTGGCAGCAATTAGCGAGGTGCAGTCGCTCATGGAGGGTCTCGGCACCAGCCTCAACCTGTCCGGCATGTTGTTCACTAACAACAAGGCCCTGGCTCACATCAAGCAGTAAGCTGAAAAAGTTCTGCAACTTATTTTGCCAAATGTGGACCATCACACAAGGAGCAATAGTTTTAGCACGTTAGCGCCAGGCAAGTGCGTGACGAGACCCGTTATGACACACTCTTAGCATAAAAAGCTTACTTAGCAAGCAAGCAGGACATCCAAAACAAATGGAGACACGAGCATAATAGGATTATTCATGGCTTCCTTTTAACGTAGTGAAAACAGCCATCCTCCACCGCCCCCTCAAACAACAGCGGACAAAATAGAAAAGGCGTCGCGCATCAAACTTTCATCACACCACTTGCCGCATTAGCGCCAAGTCTGCGGCGCGGCAGAAAGTGAAAGAAACAGAGAGACGGGCTCACGCCCGGGTGGCCATTGTTTGCGTGGCCCTGTCAGCTTGAACCTTGACCTCGGTGAGCGCCGCCCTGAGCCGCTCTGACACGCGCGTCCCCGTTGCGCCTGAGTCAAGCTGACTGCTTAAGAGCCCGGGTGGGGATGCCGGAAAGCAGAGAGAACCGCATTTAGCGGGGCCCCCGCTGAATTATTCAGACGGTCCCGGTCGCAACAATCAGGGTGGATATGCTCAGCCACCTCTGGACACTTGCGCACGCCGCTGCTGTTAAATATTCATCGCCATGGCGACTGCGGAAGGGGGGGGGCACAGTTAAGTGTACTCTCCCGGCCAGGTTGCCAGATTGAGTTGGCCGATATCCGTAGAGCTTTGGATTTTCACGGTTTTGTGAGCTGCAGAAGTTAAGGAAAAAAAGGCAATATCTTTCTGACGTGAATTCTTGTTTTTGTCCTCAGGGATGATTTGGAGTCAGCTGTTGAGATGCTGGAGGAACTTTACACCAGTCCGGACAGCAAAGCCCCCAGCATGGCCTTTGTCTTCCGGAAGGTTTTGGAGGAAAACAACGACAAAGCCGTCGACAAGCGTAAGGCACACAACACCCGAGTAGCGTGCAATTAAAAAAAATAAATAAATAAATAAAAGGACTTTGACCGAACGTGCCCATTGTGTTGCAGTGAGCGCCATGGCTGAGCGGCTTGCCAACCACTTTGCCTGTTATAGACCGGCTTCAGATCTGTTCCTGACCCTTCTGGACTTGGGCAAAAAGGAAGATGCCAAGTTCATGCTTGCTGTAAGTGTTGCCACGTATTTCTATGTAAGCGGCGTACCTCAGGGCTCAGTACAAGGGCTTTTGTCATTCTCTCACCGTCTATGTCCTTTCCTGTCATGACTGCGATGCGAACGACAAAATGTTCCACATTTCTTCATTGTTATTTTTTAATTTCTTGACTCTTGTGAAGAGGAGTCCCTCAAGGCTGTGTTCTAGGGCTCCAGTCGTTCTCTCTATTCAAGATCTCTTTCAACACTAGATTTCTAGGCCTTGCCTCGCTGCTTCGACACTCGACAGCCCAAGGCCTTGTGCCTTCCATGTGATGGCAATTAAAATTCACAGCAGAAGCAAACTGGAAAGTGCTAATGTTTTTTTGTTCTTTTAAGTCCATCACAATTCCTTGGTGCCTCTGTCCAGTCGTCAAAGTCTTGCGACGGCCGGATGCATTCAGCCGCCACAGGTTTTGACTAATTTATTCGGCCTTTTGCATTTGTGTCCCACGGCGTCTGCTTCTCTGTGGTCGACCGCCTCAGACTTCTACTTCACTTATTTAGGTGCAGTTCATGCCTTACAGCTCAATGGCTTCGCCGCGAGCTCTGGGAAATGAATATGTAGACGCTAGATGGCCGGAGCAGACGGTGATGGATGGCCAAGAAAGAGCCAATAGACGGGTGCTAAATTGAAGAGACTCACAGCAATTACTTCTCGCTCGCTTGCCGGAAGATCACCCCGCTCAGGCGTTTGCTTGCATGTGTGACTTAAGTGCCTGCTAATGAAAGGGTGTTTCACGGAGCGCTGCACGTCATCACTATTTAAACAAAAATATACTGCTCTTTATTTATTTTTATATTTTTTCCTACAAATTTTACACGTAAAAATCAAGCAGTACATCTTGAAAATTAACGTTAAAATTATTTACTTCATTCAAGAAACTAGAAGGCACTCAAAATGAGGGGGATTTCATCACGTCTGCACCTACTTTTTTTTTTTTTTCGCAGACATGTATCTGGGGTGCTATTCCTTTTCAATCATTGAACAGCTTCGTCTGACATGATGGGCTTTAATGAGCGCTCTCCCCCTTCATCACTAATTCAACCCAAACTATGGATGACGTTCCATCCAGACCTTATATGCATCTCTGGACAGAGTTCAGATATGCAGCAGCATGTGGTTTGACCCTCGATTGCAATTTCTCAACGTAATTATGTTATGTGAATGTTTGCAACAAAAACGGTTGTTTGCAATACAAAAATCCATCTTTACATTTTTAGCTCAATGCACTCAGGCCACTTCACTCAGGCCACTTACAAATTGGAATAATGCATTTTTACTTATTGCTCAGAAGTACTATTGCGCTGCTCACCGAGTGTGGCGTAACGACATAAACTGTGTAAAAGTTTTTCATCCGCCGTTCCTCTCGTATAACCTCTTAACGCCTTGCTGGAGCAAAGCAAGCGTGCCCATCCCATCACACAGTTAAGCAAAAAAACTCTGAAAAGCTTTTAAGTAGACGGGCACTGCGCACAATACGAGCCTATGAAGAGAGGCGGCGTGGGGGGGGGGGGGGCGTCGAGTCGTTAAGAAGTACAAGCAGGAACATGTGTAAGTGGAGAGGAAGGGTGAGACGTTCCCCGGGAGCAGCTGCAGCTTTTAGGAGCAGTCGGGTCGCTAAGGGGACCGAGGACAAAATGAATAGATAAAGAAATCAAAGGCTAGAGATGGAACCCATGTGCACTAATTGCCCGATTGTTCGCTCAGAAGCACTTACACATCCAGACGTCAAATTCACGCAGAGCCATGTTGTGTAAGAATGTACGCATTTGACATGTCTCAGGATCCTTTCGGATTAAGGAAGAAAGATTTATGTCACACGTCTCATCTCTGTCCACGCGCTTATGTCTTTAAGATTAATCCAAGGCCGGCAACTCAAGGCCTTTATTGATTCTTTTGAATTTGTGTTAAAGGCATCACGAGTCTCATCTTAAAACAATATTTCCTTCATTTTCCATCTCTCGCTGCAGAGGGTGAACGCCTTGGCTGAGCAGAAGGAAACGCTGGTGTCCTACCTGGCGCAAGTGTCTCGGCGGCCAGGACAGGTTCGGTCCCGTTGTGTTTTTTATTTCTTTTTGAACACGACTTTAGTGTGGAAATGAATGGCGCTACCTGTCCCTTTCCTTTGTTAGGTTGGCAAAATTCAGACCCTGCTGCGTCTGATCCCCGACTTTACTGAGAAGGAAGTGCTGTACCCTTACTTGATGAAATGTCACGGTAAGAGCCGCACTGTGTCACATTGTGCCCTTTTTATGTTTTAAGATATTGATTCATGACAGGGCTCAATATTTGTAAACGTTTGCTATAGCATTATCCCGGTCCCCAACCCAGACAATAATGGATGTTCATTTAAATGTATGTGTGCCGAAGCACAGCAAGAAGACAAGCTGGGCTTCTTGAAGAACACATGTCGGCTAATGAGTTAGCCGTCCTGCCTGGCCTAGCGTGCTAATCGCTACACGAGCTGCCACTCAGCACTTCTTTGTCTTACACGCCGAGTGTCCAAAGGCGAGCGGACATGACTATTTCATTAGCATTAGCCAGATGCTCAAAGGGGCCGTGCATCAGCACACTTGCGGTAGCGCATTTGGGTTCCCTCTTTATATCTCGATAGACATAACCTGCTTATTTCTTCTTTGAAGGAAAAAGAAACAGAGGAAGATAGATGCTAACATTATTGGACGTAACGTTTATTTTGATGCTGCATATGGGGACAAAATGAGCCCTTTGCTCGCTGAAGTGATATTAAATGTTGACTGATGTGCTTTACGGGGTTCCTCGATGCTTCCGATTCTTTCTCGTACTTTGCTCAAGGTTCATAAAGTGCCGCAAATGTGGCTAAAGTGCTTTTGAAGTGTTTGAACTTGGAGCAAGCAAGGTCTGCTAATGGGTTTTCCTTCCAAGTTTCATCGAGAAATAGCTTTTTAATTAATTTTGATATAATACTTGAATTGCAATGACGTCCTTTTTAATTAATATCTCCGCAACACAGATTTGAGTTGCTTGAAAGCTTGGAAATCCATCTTGAAAGTTGAATTTGAATTTAACAAGGTGTCGAAAGCCTTGTTAAGTAAATGTACGAGTCACGCTTTCTCCATGTGAAATGGCAGCCGCGGACAAGGACCTGGCGTCGGCCAAGGCGTTGCACGAGCGCATGCAGGAGGAAGGATTGGTCGTGGACGAGCTGTCACTCAAGCGGCTGGCTGTCTTATATCGTCAGGCGGGAGAAACGGCGCCCTTCCCTGAGCCCCCCGTGAGTCCCGCCGCTGCATCGCAACTCCACAGTCAACATCAAATGTTTGTTTGATTTAAAAAAAAAAAAAATATTCGGAAAGAATAATTTCATCCAAGTAATTTTGATTAAATATCATTTGAAATGACATATGTTCAATGAAAAAAAATCTAACTGCCCATTCACCAAGCTACATCAATGTAGAAAACAATCTCTTTAAAAATATTTAATTAGCAAAGCAGACAATGAAGTTTGTCTTCAAAACGTACTGAAACGTTCTGCTTTAAAATGAGCCACGAAGCACTTTGAGCGCAAATGGGACGGCAGTAGAGCGGGGCCCCTTTATCGCTTTGAGATGGTATCAATGAGTGCTGTCTGGCTATTTCTGCTACTTTGGAGCCTTTTAGCACTTGACACATGATGTAAGTAGCCGGGGGCCTATTTTCGGAAACCACGTTTTGTATATACGTACACTCAGAAGGCTCTCATGAGGCCCCCGGAGGCAGGTGGGCCGGCAACTCAACTCACCTGTGGGATGAAGGTAAGAGAGGCTCTTGTATTATTCAACATCCGTCAGCAGAGTGAAGTGACGAGCTCGGCCTTCGGGAGGTAGAAAAAAGCATGGTCATCCCGGTTTATGAATTTCAGTTAGGGACTTTGATTTGACCTTTGCTCACGGAACAAATTAATTTCAGAAAACCTCCATCCATCCAGCCAAACAAGAACAAATCACATAACCATACCTGGTGTGGATCAAAACACTGTTTAATTAACAAGAGGTCGTCGATGTGTGTGTGTGTGTGTGTGTGTGTGTGTGTGTGTGTGTGTGTGTGTGTGTGTGTGTGTGTGTGTGTGTGTGTGTGTGTGTGTGTGTGTGTGTGTGTCCGTGTGTGTGTGTGTGTGTGTGTGTGTCCGTGTGTGTGTGTGTGTCCGTGTGTGTGTGTGTGTCCGTGTGTGTGTGTCCGTGTGTGTGTGTCCGTGTGTGTGTGTCCGTGTGTGTGTGTCCGTGTGTGTCCGTGTGTCAAATCCTTTCTTTGTGTATTAATGGGGATTTAAAGATGAAAGGAGACAACCTGTTTGGAGAGTGCAAGCTATTTAAACGCACCCAGGAGGGTGCACTCACTCGCACACACGTCACCTGAGTGCCATTTTGGGTTTAATGCCAACCTGTCTGTCTTCCTCCACAGGAGTCATTCAAGTTCTACGCCGACAAATTGAAAGAGAGGACAACAGTCAAAGCTCAACCCGACGACGACTAAAGCCCTAACCCTGCCCCCCTTTGCCGTCATCCTCCATTTTGATTTTTTTTTTTTTTTTTATATACATAATGTAAGTGGTGTTCCGCTTATCTTGTCCTCTGCTATCAACATGACTGTGATGATTGTGTACAGAAGTATTTATGCTAATAAATGATGTTAGGAACCCACATGTTGTGTCATCAGTGCTGTGTAGAGGAAGTAAGCATGCAAAAAAAAAAAAACAATTAGATGCTCATTTTTATCATATCTAAAACTGGATACCACTTTTCCTTTATGTTTTGTATTTACCATAGTTAATAAAAGCTGATGTCATCATCCTGTGTTTGGAGTATTAACGATCAAAAATCATATGATATTACTGTGAATTGTAACTTGGCATTTAATATGAAATTTAGATTTTCCTACTCAAAATTAGATTTTATAGTCTAAACATGACTCAAAAAATAAAAACAGATCAACTACACGATAGTAGTTATTTGACTGAATGCTTTACAATTTTGGACTAATCTACAATGGATGCATTTACATGTGTCCTGCTTACAAAACGAATTTTATACAATATTCAACATACAATCTTTTTATTATTTGGCATTTCCCTTTATTTCTTTACACATTTTATACTGACATGCATACAGTACAAGCATTGTTGAGCTTAATAACAAACAAATATTACCCCCCTCACCACCTTCACGTCCACATTCCTGCGGTGCTCTGCTGCCATCCAGCAGCAGACTGCGGTACCCCACAATGACTTAAAAAAACAAGGTAATCGTTTCATTTTGCTGTTTTCCATCATAATTTTTGTCTTTATTAAAAGCATTTTTGTGATTATTTTCCTCAAACTTTGCTGAGGTGAGGTGATGATGAGGATCACATTCACCAGTCCTGACTGGATTTCTGCTTGATGAATTTGAGGCAGATGTAGTAGAGTACCATGAAGACCAAGCACACGGCCAGCAGCACCAGGTAGCACGAGTACAGAGGATACTGGTTCATGTTCATCAGGTTCACCACCTGAGCGCAACACACACACACGATATTTCTTCCTCATTGTAAAATTTTTGCAATTTATGAAATTAACACTTGAATTATGATTGCAATGGGGGTTTATTTTATTTTAGTTTATATATTTCATAATTGTTGATTATTTTGTTCTCCCATGTTTCAGCAATTGTCTCTGCTTTACTGCATGCGAGGGCATCACACCTTTCATCATTTTTGTGGTACAATAAATGATTTCTATGTGCGTTTGAAAATGTGTTTGACTTGCATTTATTCCATCCACGTCCAGGGTGAAGTTGCCGACGCTGATGGCGTATCTGTTTCCTCTGAACTGCACAAGCAGAAGCCCCTGGAAGCCCCAACGCATGAAGGAGGCGTGAGAGAGCCACGACGCCACTGCAACAAGTGGGAAGCAATTTTACAAACATTGTCCGAGTCGACCCGACCCGGTGCGTTGACTCACCCAGCCACATGTTCTCTAGGCTGATGACGAAGCCCCCTGTCAGGTAGAACACGGTGAAGAGAGAGTTGCCCATGAAGGCGGAGGTCTGCAGGGTAGGCAGCGCTGCGGCCACGAAGAGCGCCATGGCTCGGCTGCAGTAGACCATCAGCCACACCAGCAGGAAATTGAGCAGGAAGCGCTCCGGGGCCTCGTTCAGGCCCGCCAACCAGTAGATGGGAAGCGCGTACACCAGGGTGAACACGCAGTGCTCAGGTAACTCCCCCAACACCTGCAGCCACAAACCAGACATTGCATTCACGTTCATCGAAATCCTGTCATAGCCGACTGCGGGCACAATGCAAAATCCTTACGGAGCCACCTTTGCTCACCAATTGATCCCAAAATATTTGAAAGTACGTATCTTGAAAAATAAAGACAATCTACGGATAAAGACAATCTACGGATTGGTGACTCCATAGGTATCTTCAAAAAGTAACTGCCACTTCAATGATGATATGATTTTGAACGCATCTTCGTTTCTTTACTGATTACATGATTTTACAAGTTACTTTATTAGTAAGTCAACGGCATCTCCTTGAGGTTACAATCATGCAACGCTTTAGTGGAGTGCAGACGCACCGTGGAACCAGCACGGAGCAAGGCTGCCCCTTTGTGGTGGTTTGATGTGCCATACCTTTGCAAAGAAGTAGGAAGTGACAGAGTACATGCCATCCTCCAGCTCGTGGTAGAGCATGGCCCTCTCTGCGTGACCTACAAAAAAAACATTTGCTAAGAACCTGAAACATTTTCGTCTTGAGCTAGCACCACCTATCAACTAGCTGAGCAACGTGATCCCTCAAAATCATTGTGGGTGTCATTCATGAAGCATTCAGAGAGTTGATGAGGGACTTTAGTCTCAAGTAATGCTGGCTGTTTCAGTCATTATCTGTACACATAATCAACTTCACCATCTTTTGATTGAGCGTCATCATCGTTGATAACGTATATGACTTGCGTCGAATGGCCTTGAACTGTGAACTTGGTTGAGCATTTGATAGAAAAGAACTCTCACATTTAGCTATGACGTCCAGCACCACAGCAAAGGGCGTGAGCGCTCCAATCATGTAGAGCAGGGCCACGCTGTCCTGAATGGACAGAGGTTGCTCTCCAGCGCCATAGTACAGGAAGCCCACCAGCAGAGACATGAGCAGGGCCTCCAGGCCGTGGACCAGCACGGTGACCAGGTCTCGGTAGTCGTTGTACATGTGGCGCCTGATGAGGATGGCGAACTGCTGTAGGCCCGGTAGTCTGTCTCTCACTTTAGAGATGACGACGACTTGGTCGTCTTCCGTCCTGCCGGACTGCGAGGAGCTGCTGCAAACCGGGAACCAAAAGCTTTCTTTTATCTTATGCTGCTACGCTAAGCAAAAAGAATGGGAAGCACATTTTTTGAAAACTCCCACCCTGAAGTCAGGTACCATTTTCAATGTTTGTTCATCAATTGCAAACATTTAGCATGTTAGCAGTTGCTACATAACAACTTATCCTCCTTATTTCTAATATGAGGAATGAAGGTTGATAAATTGCTAACATGCTAAGTACGAAGCAACCTCTCAGAGTGTATCAGGGCCGTGCCGCTCTTCCACATGTGGTCGTTGGTCTCCCCGACCCGTTCCGAAAACTGCTCCGCCAACATCTGGGCCCGCTCCAGACACCGGGCCTCTTGCTCGGGACTACGACGGTCTATACTGATCAGGTCCACTAGCGTGCATAAAAAGAACCTTGTTAGATATCTTCTATGTCCGTGGTAACAAGGCGGAGAACCCTTGAGGTCATACCGTAGAAATCGGAAGGATTGCAGTACCGAGGGCATGGGTGGCCCAGCGCTGTGAAGTAGGGCACCATTTCCCGGGCGGCGCCGCAGTACACGGCCGAGCCTGACGACAGTAAGACCACCAGGTCGAAGAGCTGGAAGATGTCTGAGCGAGGCTGGTGGACCGACAGCAGAACAAGACGGTTCCCCCGGGCCAGGCGGGACAGCGTGATGACCAGGTTGTGGGCCGTGAAGCTGTCCAGACCCGACGTGGGCTCGTCCAGAATCAAAATACCTGGAACACGAAATGGTTGGTTTGGGGGTAACTGGAGCGGTTCCAGAGGGTTTTCTCACCTGGGTTCCAGAGGAGTTGGACCGCTATGCTGACCCGCCTCCGCTCCCCTCCAGAAATCCCTCTCACGTAGTCGTTTCCCACCCTGGTGTGGGCACACTGCCTCAGCCGCAGCTCGGCGATGACGTCGTCCACCTGAGGAGAGGAACAACTTTTTGGAACCTGATGATCTAATGCAGGCCTCGGTCCACCTGGCGACATTACCCTCTGGTCCCGCTGGGCCTGCGTGAAGTGCGTGGGCAGCCTGAGTTTGGCCACAAAGGCGAGCGTCTCGCGCACGGTCAGGTGAGGAAGGAGGCGGTCGTCCTGCCGCACATGAGCGATGCTCTTCTTTACCAGCTGAGGCGTGTTGGGGCGACCGTTGATCAAAATGTGGCCGGACGTCACGCCGCCGCTCTCGTCTCGACACGTGATGATGTCCAGCAGCGATGTTTTGCCGCAGCCTGCGTCGGCGCAACCAGACGTTGATCACGACTCGTTTAAAAGTTGTCTCTGAATCTCTTAAGCGTTTTACCCGAGCTCCCGATGACAGCCAGCATCTGGCCGCTGCGGACGCGCAGGCTTAGTTTGTTGATGGCCGTCTGCTTGTCACCTTTCACCTCCCACGGCAGCTTGAACTCTGACAGTTTCTCGTACCAGGGAATCTGCGCCGCTGTGTCCACCTGGTGTCAACACACACATACACACACACACACACACACACACACACACTTGCTTGGAGGCTGCATGCTATGTGCCGGCCGTGTCCAAGTTGTCACCCACCTCATAGTGCAGGTTGTTGACTTCCAGCTGGTTGCAGTCACCGCTGTACGTGAAGTAAAGGCTGCTGTCCTCCTCTGATGAGAACAACTGATTACAAAAAAAGCACCCTTAGTCCTACTCGCTGCTTCCAAGCCTACTCAAGTTTTGCAAGTCTTGCTGTCATGACTGAGTCAAATCCATGCATCAGGTAAATTATTCTTAAAACTTCACAAGCATGAAACGAGAACTGACCTGCGAGGATCCATTAGTGTGTGTCAAGCTACTATTTGTGTCCATGATGACGCAAGATGCCAGTTGTCAGGTCAGATGGTCATCTCACCCCCATGCGCACCTCCTCCTCTCTTCTTCTTTGTTTTTTTTTCCAGCTTTCCTCTGCGTCTCCGTGTCCGCTCCGGGAAAACTCTCCTATGAAATGATCACATTAGCCGTCACATTAGCTGCTGCGTTCCAGGAGAATCTGCCCGCCTCTTTATGTGAGTCTGGATCAAAGTTCCCTGAGATAAGGCCCCATGCCCCAGTCTCGTGTTTATGGCTCTCTTCTGTTAGTGTGCGGGGAGCTGGAGTTCATGTGTATGCGGGCTGAAGATGAGCGGACAGTACTCCATGAAGCCGGAGAGTCCCGGCCTGGACGGCGAGGTCCAAGAGTCCTTCAAGTTTGCATCGGAGGTTGAGGAGGACGGCGGAGATGAGACTGCTGAGCCTCGGTGCAGCCTCAGTGCCAGCAATATCACCTACACAGTCAGGTGGGAGCTTTGGAACTGTAGTCAAGTTCTAATACTGGTTGTCAAAGCCCTGGTGTGAATCCTGTTTCACCCACAATGGGGTTGTTTGACTCCGGGTCTTGGTCATGGGTCCTAAACCTTGTTGTATCCCTTGTTTTGCTTGTCTAACTCTGTGTTCACACCCACAACGGCAAAACGCTGATTCCTAACCACGCACAACTACAAAAATACCGGAAAAGAAGAAAAAAAATGCGACACATGGGCACAGTTAGGCCGTGCTTTGTTTTAGACTTGGGCCAGGTTCCAAAATGTGTTGCATTATGTTTCTTGTGTGGACATTTTGTTTCCTCGCAGCGAGCGCATTGGCCCCTGGTGGAACCTGCCCTCCTACAGGAAGCGACGAACTCGGCAGATCCTCAACAATATCTCCTTCCATGTGGATAGCGGGCAGATTATGGGCATCCTGGGTAACTCAGGTGTGCTGCTGGCTGTCATCTTGTTTTGGCGTCAGGTTCCCTGAAACTGCAACAGTTACCCCCGAAGTGTGACATTTTGGCTTGAGTGTGAGTATTTTGCACAGGTTCCGGAAAGACCACCTTGCTGGACGCCATCTCGGGAAGAATCGGCAACTCCGGAAGCCTGTCGGGTGACGTCTTTGTCAACGGCAGAAAACTGGCGAGAGAAGAGTACCAGGACTGCTTCTCCTACGTGCTGCAGGTAACACCCGCAATGCCAACAATTGTTGCTGTTTGCCTTGGCAAACTCCAGGACGAAAGACTTGCAAAAGCTTTGTCAGTACTTGGATAAACTTTTTTTTTTTTTTTCTGCTCCGTGGCCTCCTCATGCTCCTAATCCATCAGTGAGAGGTGCTCAAGTGTATCCGAAGCCTGAATTAAAAACAGTGGCTTAAAACAGCCCCTTTCAAATTATCTCCCTGCTGGCTGATAACACGCACATGCACACACATTTGTAGGTCCAGGCTAAGCCTTGCCATTAACTTTGTCTGCTAAGCTGCAGATGAGGAGCTGATATGGGCACCTGATATTCAAGTCATTCGCAGGAGAGACTCTGCTGAGGAATGCAATTGGACGGTGTGTTAATTGAGGTTCAAGCAGTGTCTGCGTGTGTGTCATTGTCAAGTACGTTTCAGCGTGCGTCGGAAAGTTTCAGTCTTCCCATGTTTTAACAGGACTTAACTTGCATCAACACACAGGCTTGACCGCGCGTCAGCACAGTTGTCACCACACAGCCTTCATAGTTGCTATGTCTTTACTACGCATCAACATAGAGCCCAAAAAAAAAAAAAAAGATTGATATGTACGAGAAATATTCCATTTGTTTTGTTTGCGCTACCAGAGCGACAACCTGTTGAGTTATCTGACAGTGGAGGAGACTTTGACCTACACGGCCCAACTGGCGCTTAGAAAGCACTCGGCCAAAGACATCCAAAACAAGGTGAGACCCAACATGAACACATTTTGCATAGGCACATATTATAAAAAATGCTTGTTAAAAAAAAAAAACATACTGCATGTTATTTATTTATTTAATTAATAAAAACTTTGTATGATGGAATAGACATGAATGCATTAAAACAATAAAATGATTACTGAATTTTTTTTTCCAAATACATCAATAACCATGAGTAATTTGGTGATACAATTTTAAGTCATCATGATGCTCCATTGTTGGTGTGCATGCATGGAACGCCTTTCAAGGTGTCCGCAGTGATGGCCGAGCTGAGTTTGAGCCACGTGGCCCGCAGCGTGATTGGAGGCCGCGTTTTCCCGGGGATCTCCGGAGGTGAGAGGAGGAGGGTCTCCATCGCTGGCCAGCTCCTTCAGAACCCCCGTAAGTCTGCGCCGGATGATGGAGGAGAAAGTAACGTTATCAAACCACCATGAGAACGAGAGTGACAGTTCATGGCTCGTTTTATCGGGTCTGCGTGACTCCGCTGAGGACCGAGGCCCTTGGCCTCATCATTCGGGATAGAATGACTGCACACACACACACACACACACACACACACACACACACACACACAAACACACAATCACACGCGCGCACACACACACACATTATGGGCACACACACGGAGCATGAGGAGTTCCCATTGGCTTCCTCTCCAATCAAGCAGAAAATGAATTAATCTCCGTTTAATTGCACTTTGAGAGACAATCTTTTAATTGTCCTCATTAGACTAATTAAGTCCTAAATAAGGGGGAGCTTATCTGCACCGAGTTTTCAAGTTTTAAGCGAGCACGATGTCCTCATCGGCAGGGGTGATCCTATTGGACGAACCCACCACCGGGCTGGACAGCATGACAGCCAATCAGATCGTGGTACTGTTGGCCCAGCTGGCCCGCAGGAACCGCATCGTCATCGTCACCATCCACCAGCCTCGCTCCGAACTCTTCACGGTAAAAACACACTCAGCAAGAGATAGCCAAGTTAATGGGAGAGGTTTTCAATATCGAGGTTGCACGTTTGATTCCCTTCCGCAAATATTGGTCCCTGTTTGATTCATTCATTAGCCTTTAAGAGGTGGGGCCTGCTCGGATGGCAGGGATGGCATCTCAGTCACTTAGTACTCCAGCAGTCTGCCTCATGTGGCTGCCACTATGATTTATCATTTGGACTTGGATGAGGTCATTTTCCTGGTTGTGTTTGGTGTTTGCAGGTGTTCAGCAGGATAGCGCTGATGAGTCGTGGCGAGCTAGTTTTCTGCGGCCAACCCGATCAGATGGTGGACTTCTTCAGCCGCTGCGGGTATGAGTGTCCGGAATACTGCAACCCCTTCGATATCTACGGTATGCGTCCCACTCGCCGGCACGAGTCCGAAAAGCGAATCCTTGACGCGCCGCCCCTCCCGAAACAGTGGACTTGACGTCGGTGGACACGCGCAACAGTGAGCGCGAGGCGGCCACCTTCGGCCGCATGCGCGACATCACCTGCTCCTACCAAAAGTCGGCCATCTTCGGGTGCATGATGGCCAGGATGCAGGAGAGCCTGCGCGCCCACTGCAAGGCCGCCGTCCCCTTCAAGAGCAAAGAGTCTCCCACAGGCTCCGCCAAGCTGGGCGTGCTCCTCAGGTCACCCAAATCTGCCTTGTGGGGTCATAAATCATCACGACAGCTAAGCAAATGAAGATTATCATGCTATGTTTCCCGATTAATTGCAAAAAACAATTCAGATTAATTCGTTAAAAAATGTTATCAGCACTAACAATGAAATTCAAAAGAAATTCATGCCAATTTTAAAAACAATTAAATGTGAACAATAACTATAACTACAAATTTTTATAATAAAATAATTGGCAAAAAAAATAACTGGTGAGAGAACCTTGATATTTGTTAGTATGCAATGTATAATATTCTTATTCTTATTATTTTTATTTCCTTAGGCGGACCATGCGTAACTTGTCAAGAGACCGAATGGGGGTCCTGATGCGGCTGTCTCAGAACCTGATCTACGGCCTCTTCGTGGCCTTCTTTGTCACGCGTTTGGACGACGATGTGGCAAAAGGCGCCGTGCAGGACCGCATCGGCATCATCTACCAGTGCGTCGGTGCCTCGCCCTACACCGGGATGCTCAACGCCGTCGCTCTCTGTGAGTAACGCTGCCAGAACAACATCCCTGGCTGTGTTTTTAGTCACTTGTTGCTAGGCAGAGTCTGAATCGAGCTCCATTCCTGTTTCAGAAGCTGCGATTTTATGAATGCTGCTCTTAACTCTTTATGAGTGGAGGAGATTCGTAACTTGAGATCAGCGACCACCCTCAGTTCCTTTCAATTAAGCTACAAACCGCCACTTGCTATATGGAAGTGTTTCTCCACCGACCGTTATCTGCGTGTGCATTACGTGAGCCGGTGTGTGTGCTGCACAAGGTTCATTTTTTATGACAGGACACGTGAACTGAAGTAACCTCAAATGTTCATGTCACAACACTGGGCAAGACACCTAGTCAGCCCTTTTTGAACACACAATTTCAAAAGGGAAAAGTTACATATTGTTAAAATAATGGCCTCCATCCTTTTGTTTGTCAAAATGAGCCAATTACAGTTGTGATTGCTTTATATTTACTAATCATTTCATTTCAGGGCTAGAATTGATTGACCGGTTGAATGAAATTTTTTGTCAAAATATGACCAAGGCCAGATTTTCCTGTGCTGGTGTGTGCAATCCGATAAGAGTCAATAAAAGATGCTTCATAAACACCCAAATGGCCTGAGCAGAAGGAGCAGGACATGGCACTGACCTTGGATCAGTGAGATAACAAGTGCCAGCACAGTCAATGACCCTTGTGTATAATAATAATTATAAGAATAATAATGAGAAGAAGAAGGTGGTGATCCGACGACGTTTACAGTTCCCGCCCTGCGAGCCATCGGCGACCAGGAGAGTCAGGATGGCTTGTACAGCAAGTGGCAGATGTTTCTGGCCTATGTGTTCCACATCCTGCCCTTCAGTGTCATCAGCGTGCTCATCTTCACCTCCTTTCTTTACTGGTACGCCACGTTGCTTGCTTCGCTCACTCCAAGAAAAACACGCTCGCTCGCCACTACTATGGGTTGCCGAATCCTTTTTTATCTTCAGGACGGTGGGGATGCACGCGGAGATATGGCGTTTCGCCTCCTTCACAGCGGTCGTGACGGTCCCTCACATCACAGGTGGTCTGGGCTCGGCTCGGCTCAAGCGCGTCTTAACTTTGCTGTCATTGTTGTGTGTCTTCCAGGTGAGCTGCTGACGGTGGTCCTGCTAGGGGTAGTCCAGGACCCCAACATGGTCAACACCGGAGTGGCCCTGCTCAACATTGCTGGAATCCTACTGGGCTCCGGATTCCTACGGTTGATAGTTACAAGATATTTGCTTCAAGCTTTCAGGCTTGGTTTTGTGTGTGTTTAGTTTAGATTTGTTTGGTCTTGTTTTTTTAGTTTGTATGAGAGGTTTTTCTAGGGTGGATGAATTTGTTCTCAGTCTGTGCAAAAGTTGAGATACTGTTGGTGTGAACAGAAGCACGGCACAGATGCCGACGGTGTTCCAGTGGCTGAGCTACCTGACGTTCCAGAAGTACAGCTGTGAGCTGCTGATTGTCACCGAGTTCCACGGGCTTCACTTTACCTGCAGTAAGCTCCAGTTTGACATTCAACCCCAGTGGATGTCTCCCATGTTTACGTAAAGTGGCACTGCCCGTTTGTCTGCAGACAACTCCAGTCTTCTGCCGGGACGCTGCCTGATCACGCAGGGTGACCAAATAGTGGACGAAGGCTACCCTGGCGCTGTGGGCCGCTACACGCTGGACTTTGTGCTGCTTTACTCCTTCCTGCCCACCCTCCTACTGCTGGGCATGGTCACATTCAAGATCCGAGACAGACTGGTGCTCCACTGACGTTGCTCGGCCACACGTGCTGAGCTTAATGCAACAACTCTTAATGTTAATTAATGCAACGCAGCCCATATGAGTTGCACTCATGATTGATCAATTTTGACAGACTATATCAATAAGTGGTATTATAAGCAACATAAGCTGTATGTACTGTGTCAAGAATTATTTGATGCCTGTTTATTGTCCATATTCAAGGTCCAATGTCTAAATGTTTTTTTAATAAAACTCAATCATTAAACAGAATATTTGAACCTAACACACTCACCATATGTATTTTAAATATGATTGCAGTAAACCATCGCATGGTTTGGAATCACAGCTGATTTTGTATTTACTATAGCACTGTTTAACAAATTTGTGTTGTACTCAGTGTGATGTAATTTCTCTGTCGATCACTAGATGGCAGCAAACCTATCCTAACTGTGGGGGTAGCCATCACCTAGCTTCGTCCTGGCATAAAACACGCACTAATATTACGCACTGATAACAGTGTTTTTTGCACACAAGATGTCAGTAACCGTGGCTATGTCGCGTTGACCTTATGACGTCATCAGACAAAAATAAAGGGTTAAAGTATAAGTGCCATTAAACTTACGAATTTTACTTTCCAAAGAGGCCACATATTTAAATAAATCATACCGATGTCGGGTTTTGCAAACTCTTGCGATAACAACAAGAAGCCACTGGTGCCTTCTGGGACATGTAATATCTGCGGTGTCTCGTTCTGCGGTTGCCTGGACAACAAGAGTAACCGGTATCTAGTCGCCTCGTGCCAAATAGCCTCGATGAGAAGCGAACCCTTAAATGTGTGTTTCAACACCATCTGTCTTGAAATGACCTCTTAATGAGTAGAAGCCAATGAATTGTTTTACATTAACGAAGTCTCGTCATACCATTGTAGCTGTCACGGTGCATTCTGGCAGGTCTATTACCTGCTACCATCGATCGTTTTTAATTGAATTTAATCTTCAGGGTCCAATACAATTATTTTGTAGCTTTGCTTTATAGTAGCAAAATAATAATGATCAATATTACAGTTTTCATGACGGTGACCCTCTGATGGCATTTTGGCGGGGATTTGAGGTCAGAGTTTAAAAGTCAAGGCTTTTTTTCACTTGGGCTGGTCGCTAACAGCATGAGCTTGCCACAGTATGTATTAATGTTTTTTTTTATTTTATTTTCAGCAACATTACGTTACCAAATTGTAAAGCTAATCAGGTAGTATTCGGTGTTGTGTATAATGTATACAATGTAATTATGTTCTCATAAAACTGTGCGGTATTGGCTCCCTATTCTAAAGAGCACATTGTGTTTCTACCCTAATCTCCACAGTGAGGCGATATATGCCTGTTTTTGTGCTGGAACTGACACTGACTTAATATGTGAGAGGTCCTATTTTAAGTACCGTATTTTTCTGACTAAAAGTCGCTCCGGAGTATAAGTCGCACCAGCAATAAAATGCACAATAAAGTGAAAAAAACATATATAAATCACACCGGATTTGACGTCACTTGCTGTTCAAATTACAGTAATCCCTTGCTACATCGCGGTTCGTTTATTGCAGTTTCACTACATCGTGGATTTTTGAATTTTGAAGATTTGTTAAAAAATTCACATATAAGTCGCACCCCCAACCCAAACTATAAAAAAAAAACGCGACTTATAGTCCAAAAAATACGGTAAATATCAGCAGCACATTGACGTTAATCAAACTGTTGATTCAAATAAACAACATGTCATGCTGGAAGGACTCATGTATAATCATAACAATTACTGCCATAACAGTAAGACTCAATTTTGCTCATTCAAAGTAAAAAAACCCAACAACAACAATTAAAGCTTGTATTTTTTTCAAACAATAACACAAAGGGAATGAAATGAATCCCTTGTGGATGTACATTTTTCTCTCAGAATAAATGCAGTATATTATTCACGATGGGTCACTTTCAGGAGATTTTTATTGTCCTATTTGTCTTTTTATAGCAGATATAAAAACAACCAATGGTTGAGAATGGTGTTACCGTCTTGCTAAAAACAGAAATGAACCATCTGAGTCAGCATTAGATGAAATACTGGAATTAGCCAGTGTTTATGTGCGAGTATTGTTCTGTTTCATCTTCCTGACTGAGTTCAAACGCTTGGTCCAGTCTCCAAATGCCGCAGCACTGACAAGGCTTTTTCCCATGTCTTCTGACCTTCATGCTCAGACAGCAAGAATTAGAACGGAAAGTCTTATCTTCTCAGGGCTTGACGACTATTCGCTTTTTCTGTTGTTGTGCTAACACAGTTTCAGAAGGATCCAGAAACCAACATACACTCCCTTTTTTTTCCTGTCCCGCTTCCTCTTTTCCTGTTGGTCTGCTGGTGTCTTCAGTTTTAACACCACTCCGGTTACTCCAGTCCAATCCTCGATGAGAATTTATCAATTTGTACTATGAGTCGAGCAACAGAAGGATTAAGCATGGACATTGAATGTGGCGTCCAGTGCAGGAACATGATTTAAAAGAGTTTCCGGGGAAGTGATTTTGAGGGACTCATGAAGACAACGCAAAAGTATTACCGTCCAATCAATACAGTCAAGAATCACTTGGTTTCCCTTTTGCCCAGGAGATTTGATTCCACCTAATTAGGGGATGGTAGTGCCCAGGCCACTGGCACTCCGAGAAGGTCTGAAGTCCTGGCAGATGACGGCCAGCCTGTACACGTTCAAAATGACCACCAGAAAGTTCTTGATGGCGAAAAAGACCAGCATTTGGTGGAAGACGTCGAAGAAGGTCATGACAGTGAGCCGCACCATCAGGAAGGGGCCGTCCTGGATAAACAAGGCCTCCACGATACTCCAGATGTCCGTGCTGTGTTTGGTCAGAAGGGAAACCTCTCGTACATCCTGCTCGTCCGCCGAGTCTGACTTGGAGTTCACCACTGTTGGAAACAAGCAAGAAAAGTGTTTTAAATGTTAGCAGTTTTCACCACCTGAGAACAGTACAACCACAGTATTACACGAAAATATTGTCATTGAGTCGGTCAAACTCACCTTTTAATAAATACAGCCAAACACTACTCAATTACCCATTTTGTTTTAGGAGGGAACAGGAGAACCAGACTAAAATCCACACTGGTAGAAAGAGAACTCCACAGAAGGAAGGCCGTGTCCTGGATTTCAACCCACAACCTCTGAACTATGAGGTGGATGGACAGCGCCTTGCTCTACATCATCAGATTGTTTATTCTGATGCTTTAAAGTTGACAATGGGTACATCCAACCTTGAGTTTACTCACTTGATATCAAATAAGTATCAGATTTTATTCTTAATTCAAAAGATACCAGATTCTGATCTGAAAATTTGAGCCCAGAAGCTTTTTTTTTCCGTTAATGGCCTCATGAAACTCATAAATGCCTTTTTAATGGTTGCTAGCTTGGACAACACTTATCATGTTGAAATCATTAAAGTGTAAATATTCAATCTGTCCATTAACACCACTTTGCAAATTCGCTCATATAAAAATGCCTCCCAGCTGGCATGAAGAGGGCATTTTCATAAACCTAACTATCTGCTGTGCATTCAAAGGTGAAGCACTGAAGCGTGTTTATGAACATGTTGCACATACGTATACAGTATAACAACATTTTCTGTGTTTATAAGCTGTACAAACACAAAAGCCGCACCCTGACAAGTAGGACACGAGATAAACAACACAAAGAGCACCATTGAGTGTTTCGTTTAAGAGCTCTAAAGCGCCACATAAATATTAGGATCAAAGCTCTCTTGAAAGCACATTATTAAAAGCATCTTAACTTAACTTTACTATTTCTTTCATGACATTTTGCTGCTTTTGATCATGATTTACTTTTTATTCGAAAAGGGGAAGTCATCTCCAAATTTTCTTTGTCGGAAAATGTTCTGTACGGCCCACCTCGTCAAAACACAGTGTTCTGATGAATGCTTAGTTTGTGGAATATGAATTAAAGTTTTCTGAAGCTTAGCCCTGATTGGTTGAGACCTGAGACCTGCAACTGTGATGTCATTTTCACTCGACGGCAGGTGGCAAAATGGTCGATTACTATGACGGTTCTGCATTATTAACAGCAAGTCAAGATGAATCCCCCCCGCCCTCAAAAAATATCACCTGTCTCTGCTTTTGGATGATTCTGACTTTTCTTTCTATGTGATGAGTATGTAGCTGAACAACCATTGCGTTCGGACTCAACGCTAGGAATAAAATGAGCGCTGTTTTTTAAATTTTCCTTATGTCATCAGACCGCAGGTCCTTGGTGCAAACATTTAACTGCCACTTTACGGCAAGGTGCCAACAAACACTAGTCGTGCGCCACTTTGTAGACAGAGGCACATACAGTGACATATGGGTGTTAAACTGGTGACCTCATGACTGAGCTCTGGTTTGGTTCTCTGCCAGTGAGAAACCAAACTGCTCTTTGAAGATCTGCAAGTTGACTCAAATTCGGGACTGGCATCAACTGCAGTGCCCACCCGACACCGGCACCACCTCAATGTGAAAGGGGCATCGTTGTCTGCGTTATTAGTAGTATGACTTTTTTTTTTGTTTACTCACCAGCCAAATGTAGAGGAAACTGCAACATGCTCCATGTCCATACGGCTAGGATGATATAGACCAACTGAGGACTGTTCTCTCTGAAAAAGACAACACACAGCGAGAAATTTGTCTTTTGGTACTTGGTGCTGGTCGTCACTTTCAATTGCACTCGTACTGATAAGCGGCAAAACACCAGTGTAGGCCCGCTGAGCAAACATGATAAGAGCCACCCACTTGACATCTGACAGCGTCTCACTCGTGAATTCGAGGATGTCCGCCGCCGTTCCGACAAAGATCAGAAGGAGCTGAGAGAGTTCGTCCCTGGTGACACCGCCCCCCAGGGGCAGGAGCCACTTTCCCACAATGAGGAGAATGAGGAGGATCTGATGAAGAGCGAGGATCCACTCATTGGAGCACAACGCCTGGTTGATGTTCTGAAAAACCCAGAATTGATAAGAGGGGAAAAAAAGGTTATTTCTTCGTAAATGGACATCTGGATGTGTTTACGCTTGGCTCGGACTGTTGTAGCATGCAGCTAACTGGGTTCGTGCGCTGTTACGAGACTCTGCTGGATGTTATTGAAGCCTACCCCCACCCTGAAAAAAAAGGAACCAAACATATGGTTTCTTTTTGGGGATAAAAGCTTTCTGAGGTGTATCCATGACTCATGGGGTACATGGGTGTAGTGGCAATCTCGCAATTGCTCCAATATTTACTTTTAAAATGTTCCCGTGTTGCAGTATCAATTTTATTATCTGAGCTAATAAAACAAGCACCTGAATGGATTGTTTTCTTTGTGGAGTTCTCCAGGGATCGCTTCTATGACCACACAAGATTTTGATTTTTGTCTTCAGATACAGTACAAGAAATCTTTTGTTTAACAGCATGCTCTGGTGTATAATATTGCACTTTCTGTCCACTAGTGGCTTAATTGTGGCGTTCAACTTTTCCTGACTTTTCCCAACGGATTCCGGCCAATGCTCTTGAGAAGGCTCTTTGTCTCACCCCTACCAACGGTCGGTTGCGCCTGCGACTTTGAGACGTCTGCTGCTGCATGCATTACGTCAACACTCACATCTTTGTGCAATGTTCCTCGTGTGTTTATTCTCTCCACACTGCGAACCCAATTTGTCTGAGATTCTAAAACTTGAATGGTCCTCGATCTTGTGTCAAGTCAGTGACTGTGTAATTAGCTAAAGATTTAGCTGTATTTTTTTTTCTTTTGACTCAGGACTGATGATGCGTCAGCATGTTTGTTGACTGTCTGTTTAGTCTGACACAAAGTTGGGGGTGGCAGTGGCTCAGTCAGGAAAATCTTGTCTCAAAGAACTTGGCTTCGGAACCAAAAGGTGGCTACTTCTGCACTCTTAGTCCATCATTGTGGTTTTATGGGTCAAGAGACTTGAGTCTTTTGAAACTTTTACAGCTTGTAAACATACACATATCTTTGTTCTAAACGTACGACAAATTGAAATCCACAGTATATGGTCAGTTTGGTTAACAAAATGCCCAAATTTGAAATGATTCAAAAAGCGAATGGGTGCACAGGTACATAATTTTTTGGGGAACACGATACAGACTCATGACACCAATCGTGTGCTAAAGAGTCTCATGAAAAATCAGCTTTTTTTTGGGCTACCGTCACTCTTCTGCATCCTGACATTGCTGAGTAGCTTCCCCCCAAAATAATCTTGACAGTGTCACTCATTGCACAGCACAACTCTGCAGGCTAATAAAACACGATCGTGAAGTCCTCTTTACCTCAAGGTAGTTCTGGTACGTGAGGTTTTCCCCTGTGGTCTCGTTCAGGGTGATCACTCGTTTCACGTTCTCCCACGAGTCGAGCTTCTTGCACTGCAACAAGGCATATTCTCCATTAAGACCTTCCTAAAGCGCATCTTGTAGCAAATACAGTTAGCAGCACTTTTATCGGCATTGCACTTAGAAACCTAAAAGTAGTCAGACAAAGACTCAATTAAAATACTACAAGACATTTTATCGCGTCTGAAAGCTGATATCAAACAAAGTAATTTGTTATAATTGTGAGATCTCCACCTGAGGGTCGCTGGCTTTGTCCTGCTGGTAGTGGAGCTCCAAGATCCAAATGGAGGGGATGATACTGATGAGAAAGAGAAAGATTGGAGGGGAAAACCTGAAAGAGAGCATGCAAAAACTCCATGAGAAGGCACAGCGGGAACAGATGATGTCATGCAAATAAACCTTCAGCCACCATTTGAGTTCCTTTCAAAGTTGCTTTCTTAGGATTTGTTGCAGATACAGTCAAGCAAATTTAAGGTCTCCTTCAGTGTTCCCGAGTATCAAAATAAACTGTTTAGTCCATCCTGTTTTGGAATAGCTCAGGAGAAATGCTACAGGAAAAGGTCCTTCAAGTTCTCCTCTCCTGTTCCTAATATTTTGCTTTCGTCATTCAGCTACAAGAGGCTTTTAATGTCAGTCATAAGAAAGAAGTGTCTATTTTTGGCATCTCTTAGTTTTTGGGTATGTTTACTGAACAAACAGACTGAGTTCCTGCGGGGCTTCTTCCTGCATATATGTGGATGTCAGAGGAAGTCACAGCAGCTTGAAAAGTGGTTTGTTCCACCCAATCCCTTCCGTAGAGGTTCTACCCCATCCTAACGAGTCGCCTTGCCCCAGAAATTAAAAGGCTTACATACATCCAGTCCATTTTTCTTCTGCTGTGGCTCAACTGATTTGAAGCTTTACATTTCTCAAAAGTGTTATGCTTGTCTTTCATAAATGTGGAAGCGAAATTTCTTCATAAAAATGTACAAAACTGAAATTTATCTCAGCTGGCCAGGAACTCTGATCCTAAAAAAGCTCCCGGCCTAATTTTATTTTCTTAAACATCCGTGTTCATGTCCTGTTTCTCAACATCATGCTTTCATACATTGATAGCCTCAACCCCCCCCCCCCTTTTCAGGACAGGGGGGACCACTCTGTCCTCATTGTCCCGTTAAACAATAGCAGCAGCTTGACAGAAGATTGAAGTGGGAATAGAAAAAGTGCCTTGAATGTGCTTCTTTTTTTTTTTTTACCATTTGTAATCTTGACCTTTCCTCCTCTTCAGCGTGACGATCATCTCCAGCAGCAGTGGCACGAAGAGCAGCGTGAGCAGCCAGAAGATGTTGTCCCCCTTCACCCATGTCACCCGCCACACGCCCGCCAGCGACACGAAGAGAAAGAGCGCCCTGGTCACAATGGCGCACGTAAACTTCAACACGCTCAGCATCATCTTTTTCCTTCCCCCCTCCTCGAGCCGGTACAGTGCACACTTCTGTCTGACAAACTCGACATGCACGATGAAGTTTGTGGCACTCGCACACACGCAAAAAAGAAGAAAAAAAAGTGGGCTCAAAGCTGAAGCTCCACCCCCGAGTGGGAGTGGGAATGGGGGCTTCTGCATGAAACCACTCGCTTTAGAATAAAAGACAGCTTGCCGAGTTGATGTTGAGGATTTATTCATAGATGGCAGTTTAGGGACTCCGTTTGCTAAAGGGTGGCGTCCACATGAGGGCGCCAAAGATTTACGCATGCTACTGTAAATGCTGCTGTAGCAACTGTAACGCTAAGTCGGTCATCACAGTGATAGGTCACTTAAATGCTGGAGGGGGCCACAAGGTGTCATCAATGCTACTGGGCGGCCACGCACATTCTAACCAGATGCACGACAATAATGCAACTTTAAATATGGACAAAATAAATGCATACGTGCTGTCATATTTTTCACACAGCTACCTTCAGGAATAGTTGGAACAGAATAATGTATTGGTTGTCAAGTATTTTATACTAAGTGCCTCCTAAAGAATACTTTGCAACCAACATCATGACCAGCATTCAAATACAGTGACGTAAGGCTTGTGTTCATAGAAAAGCAGGCCGTCTCATTTCTAAGAGGTAGTGCGTATTTAATATTATTTTAAGCCACCGTAACATTTAGCATAGTTTGAATTTATACACTGTACTGTAGGGAAAAAACATTACATTATGCACAGGGGTTATTTAGGTAGTAACTCTTGTGCATACCACTAGAGGGAGCCAGCGTGATTCTCTCAGTTTATACCGTGCGGCATGAAAACGACCTTACACGACAACACATGAAATTGGTTGCGTGTGCCTGTAGTTTCAAATAATATTCTTTAGTTTGCATGAACCAGTCAGCCCTTACATTGTCTCAGCAGACACATTAAAACCTTATCAGTCATTTTAATCACATATCTCATTATCTCGTTTGTGCAGGAAGTCACTCGCTAGGCAAAGTCAAACCCAGGGGCGCACAATGCTCATGCTGACTTGTATTGAAATAAGTGGGCCCAGCCAGGCTGCCAATGGTGGTAAGGGGAAGCCACAGGCCGGCCCGTGACCTCGGAAGGCAGGCAGATTTTTCCTGTCTTTGTTCCAATATGTCCATCATCATCATGCTAATTTATGTTTCTCTCTCTGTTCTGTACTAGGTTAGTACAAAGAGAGTCGGTGGCAACAGTAGTGGAAAAAACTTCAGTTTCTGTGTGATGAGGCGGATGATGATGTGCTTGTCTTGTTGTCCCAACAGGGGGCGCTCAACACCACGCAATGAAGTGGCGTAACCTCCCACGAATGTTCCAGACAAAAAAAGCTCAGGTTCCAAGTGGATCAATCCCAAGTGCCTGTTTATTTTGGGTGAGCACAAGACACATTTTCCAAAAATGTGCTTTCTCTCTTTCTCTCTTTTTTTCTTTCTTGAACATGAGGGACAACCACACCAAATAGTTTTCAATTAGTGTTTTTACTTCGTTTTTTTTTTCTTACTAGTTGCTGGGGTCAAAAGTGAAGCAGGTGCCCCAATAAGCGTGCACACATTCCCCATGCGCTTGTTCCCAAAACGCTGGGCCGGGTGTATGCAGTCACACATGTCAGGCATTTGCATTGTGAGAAATTGCAATCGAAATGGGTAACACATGACTCACTCTCTCTCTCTCTTTCTTTTTTTCTCGTCTCTGTGTCGACAGCTGCAAGCGGCCAAGCGCTTATTAGACAAATATGATTCAGAGCAGCCAGGCGGCGAGGCTCATCAAAGCTTTCCCCGTGTGGAATCTCTGACAATAATGAGATTTGCTGTAAAACAATATTGCGTTACCTTCATTTTCCTTTCTATCGTTCCCGACCTTAAATCTGGAAAACCGCTGCGAATTCTGCATTAGCAATCAAAACAAGAGGCTATTATGCGGCACTGAGCTTCACCCCCCCTCCCTTCCAAAACTCCCTCCTCCTCTTAGCTCATGTTGCCTGTGCAGTAAACAGCCCACAGATGTTTTACATTGATATGAACAAGTTTTCATTTGTACCCGGCAGAAGAAGCGCAGGGATTAACCTCGCCACACACGCCAATTTGGTCTCAAACAGCGACTTTTTGCATAAGGTCATTTAGTTGTCTGAGTAAACCTGCCGTCACCATAGCAACCCCGAGTGATGACTAAATTGCCTTATAAAAAGAGATAAATCGTTAATGCGCAGAGGAGATTACTTCTGCAACGCAGCCACTGAGTCATATTTGAAAAACGGATCATTTTGATTCTGGCTCATTTCAACAATTCATTGTGATCTCTTTATGTGGCAAATATGTTTTTGCTTTTATCCTCTTTTCCCTCCATCTTCACAAACCAGGTTCCAACGAGTTGAATTTTCAGGGTTCGTTGTTAGGACTAGGCCTTATTGTCTACGAAAAACAACATTTTTATTAATCTGTTCGACCCAATAAGGGTCTTTTATTGATGTTTCTTTTCCTGCTCCTTTTTTTTCTCTAGCTTTTCCAAAGACCAACCCCCCCCAAATCTATCAAAATAGAACAGCACAATAAAAGCAGGCTTGTTAGCAATGTATGAGCCTGAGGTAGGAGTCCCATGTGTGGTTGCATTTAAAGGCCGCTACTTTCACATTCACTTGGCAGGGGTTGAAGCTCCCTTTCCTCTTTCAACATTCCCATAGAACCCCCCCGCCCCTGGCGCACTTTGTCGTCAATATCCGCATAGAGATTTTCGACGCGTGACATGCGGAAAACGCTGGCGATAAGAACTGGAATGGTGCCATCGATTTAAGCAAGGGGGACCTCATTATGGAGGCCGCCATTCAATTTGATGAAACCTCATTGATTAAGCTGCTATGATGGCAGTGAGGGAAATCAAGGGGAGATAACGCAAAGAGGACGCACGCTCGGCGAGAATAGCAACATTGTTGTCCCACATGTTTTACTACCCTCGTCTTCAACCACTGCTGTCAACTAACAAGTTGTTAGCCTAATAGTGTAAATGCCTAAGTCATTTATCCATTATTCACCTATCTATCCATTCATTTGACTATCCATCTTTGTATATAATCTGCCTGCCTGTCTAATTTGTCTGTCTGTCTGATCCACTCCAGCAAATTATGTCAACTGGGATGAAAAAAAAACGTGTTGCATAATCCACATTGCCAGTGGCATGTATGTGCGTGTATGCGCGCACATTACGCGTGCGTGTAAATGACTTGTAAAGAAACGGCGCCGCTCCGTGGACACAGTAGTTAGCGCACAAATAAACATCAACCAATACAGCATATCGACTGATAAAACATAATATTCTCTCCTTATAAACAGCTATCTAGATACATATATAGATATGTAGATCGGAGATTAAACACGACAAATTAGTTATAACAACCTCGTATATTTATACGGATGGACGGATCGGAGTAGGAAATAGGTCTGATAAATTTTCATACGAGTTTTATTAGTCACCCAGGAGGTTGTTTAAGGTTTTCTGACTGACACCAATTGCTGTAAACATAAAGCTGTTTATTTTCTGCTAGGACAATTAAATCAAACTGGTTGCATTGGTGGGAAAAAAAGCAAAGAAAAGGCGGAACATCACGAGTCTCTCATTGCCTTTTGAGGAACCATTTGATGGGCCTATTAACTTTGATGTAACATTGTTTCTTGTCGGCAGCCTGTGTGTGTGTGTGTGTGTGTGTGTGTGTGTGTGTGTGTGTGTGTGTGTGTGTGTGTGTGTGTGTGTCATTATGTGAGAAATGGGCTTTCATACTCACTCGTTTTTTACACCAGTCCTGGAAGGCACATACACAGGGGGCGCTTCAAAAAAGCCTACAATCGACGCCACTTAAGCTTTTCGAGGCGGATAAATTACGGTGAGTCATATGTAGTACTAATAAGCAGAGTAATATTAGAATTGGTAGGATGTATTGTCAAATGTCTCGATTCGGCCGTGATATCGCGACTAAATTTCTTTTTAGGTTAATAGCGGGGATACAAAATAGTGTTAACTTGCAAATACACACCATGCAATTAGCCAGACATGTAAAACACTTTGAAACACATCACATGAACTCGAAACGACACATTTAAAACGGCTGTTTAAAGTCCAACGGGTGCTATTTTGAAGTGGCTCACTGTGTGCACCTTCCAGGACCTGCGGCGATCCATTCAAGCCAGCAAGTTTGGAGAGCGTGTTGACTTGAATCAATTCAGAACGTCGCGATGGAGCCGAACTCACTCAAGGTAATAAAAACCGCCGCCGCGAAGCCCTTCTGCTTTCCAGCTCGCTTTTTACCTTAGCCCCCACCGCGTCCTTCCGCGAGGCTGTCCCGCGTCCGAAACGACCGACCGCCGTCAAACTTTGACATTTATCGTATGTTCGGCGTCGGTCGCATCCGCATCCGTCCATTTAACGGCTATTAATAGCTTAGCATGCGGCCAAAATAAACACAAGACGAGCGTGAGTGACATGTTTGTTGAGCCACTCGTTATATTCACCTGTGTTCTTATTGTGTGTGTTTTCTCCACAGTGGGTGGGCTCGTCTTGCGGCTTACACGGACCGTATATTTTCTACAAAGCCTTCAAATTCGCGAGCCGGGACGCCGAGGCTCGGATCCTTTCGCTTGGGGACTTTTTCTTGGTGCGCTGCAAGCCGGACGAGCCCGTGTGCGTTGCCGAGCTGCAGCTTCTCTGGGAGGAGAGGACGAGCAGGCAACTTTTGTCCAGCTCAAAACTTTATTTCCTACCAGAGGACACTCCCCAGGGACGCGACGTCTCCCACGGAGAGGTAAGGGGGCGAATATATTTATTCATCAGCGGCTTTAATTGTTTCCACCGCCCCCCTTCTTCTCTCCCCTCCGTGCTTCATTCCGATCCCTGGCATATTTAGTGCATTAATTAGTTGACTTGGCGATGTGTGCTTTACCGTTTTTTCCTCGCCATTGTGCTGCGTGTGCACTTGCCGAGCGTTCGACGTGGGAATAAAACCCGTATTGGCGCTCTGAAAGCATGCATAATGCATTGTTGTGGACGTTCGGCAAGCGGAAATTGCATTATAGATGAGGACGCGCTACATGGTTTGCAGATGGTGTGGATGCGTGTTAGCGACCGATGTACAGTTATGGTTTGGAATTTGTACGTAAATCAGAACGAGTCTTCACGGTCACTAAGCAATGTGTGCAAAGTCGACGTACGTAGCGTAACGTAGGACCCCGACGTGGTAAACAAACAATTCCCCGTTTGTAACGTTGAACTTTACGTCTTATGTCGGGGCCGTCGTAACAGAGGACCCCCGCCTCCCCTCCAGTGTTCTTTGGCACCATTTGTAACATTAAACATCAGTGTCGTTTATTGGAACATTGACGTTGTATACTGAGGACACTTGGACTGTACAAAAGGGCATTTGTTCACTAAACCGCAGCTTTTCAGATTCACGTGTTATTTATTTATTTCTAGTCTTTTTTTAAACAAACGACATCTTTATTTTAAAATTTGACCAATAAGTGCAAGTTTTAAAAGAACAGGTTCCAAGGGTCAGTCGCATCTCCTATAAAGTTTAATGACATTTTTAACAAATCAATAGCTCCCTGAAGTTTTAGGAAGTACTTATAATCTAAATGTTAATCTTTTACACAATCTTCTTTAAACTTCATCGCTTACAAAGTTAACCGAAAGTGAAATGAAAGTATCTAAATGTAAATGTTTTGTCTTAACATGTGACAAGAAGGAGGCTGTCATTCAAAACTAAGCTGCAACAACATTACTTATGCTTAATGTAACTACATTTGAAAAAAGTACAATAGCCACTGGAGAAACTATTAATCCCTGGCCAACAGCCAGCCATCCATCTCAGTATCGAAAGCTGGAATCGGCAGCTTTGATCAGTAAATTCAAATAAACCCGGTCTTGACCTGACATGCTTTGCCCGTGTCTCTGGTAAAAATGGTTGATTTTTGGGTCAAATTTTCTGCCAAAACAAAAACTAATCTTTTGAACAAGAAACAATGTTGACACACTCAATTAGCTTTATTGGGCCACCAAAAATGACCGAGCGGGCCGGATATGGGCCCGAGTTTGGCACCTGTCGAGTGTATTTGGCCAGCTGAAACAGTTTGCGTTGGCACAATGTCAAAACATTGATGTTGGACCTCGTAAAACAATCCCTCCCCACCCCCAACTCTGTACTGTACTGATGTTTTGTTTTGGCTCTCATTTTGCAACGGCATTTTAATGGACCTCTTCAGTATACACATTCTTCCTTCCCTCCTTCTTCGCTGTTTCTCTTGTCTTGTTTATGTGCACGAGCGTTGCACAAAGAAAGCCGTGTTTGTACTCGAAGTCTTCCGCTCAAGGTTTACTTGCATTCTTTCCTCTTGAGTAATAAGCGCGCCTATCACGTTTCCCTTTCATGAGAAACATGGCTATTTATGGCCCCCGCCGCAGCTTACACAAGCCATCATCTTTGTCGCTCTGATGCCTATTATGAGCCGTGAGTATCAGCTCCACCAGAACAAGCTCACATTCCTCCCCTCCAAATGTCTTCTTGGCCTTTAACACGCTGCAATTATTTTGGAATCACTTAAAGGCACGCTTGTGCAATATTAGCGCATTGAAAGCTGAAAGGTCCAATGCAGACATTTTCACCCGCCCTCAATGGGGAATTATGGAAATAATCTTTTCCACGGTCAGGCTGTCCCCATAGTGCCTTTCTTATGTGTACAGGCAAGTGTGAAAAGAATCAACTACTGTTTATAGAGTCAAATGGAAAATCCAGCCGCAATTTTGGTCGCCATCATGGAGAATTTCTTTTTTTCTATATCAGCTGGAAGAGCCCAGCTAGTGAATAGAAAATTTATGAAATAGCTAAGGTTGCTTGTAAACTAATTCACTGTTTTAAATGTAATATTTACAGTGAAATAATTAAAATAAATTCCTCAAAGGATAGAATACGTTTATTTGACCCTTTTCATTTATTTACACTCATTGAATTTAAGTGCCTGACAAAAAAAGACATTTCAGTTCAACAGTTTTAGAAAACAAAAGATGACTTTAGAGCAACAAAAAAATAAAATAAAAATACAATGGAAATTTTATATATTACCATTTTGGAATAATTAAGTCCAAGTATGGCAAGAACAACATTAAAAATATCACATTGCAAAGATAAAATTGTAGGTTTCTGAAGAATCGTCACAAATCATTACAAGAGAAGCATTGTGTGACGTTTGGAAATGTGACAAGAACAACATCTCATCTCTGAACCAAGCAAACCTTTTTCTGGCAATCCTGTAGATTGCATCCATTCCATTTCCTGCTCTACAAAAAACACAAATGACTGCACGTCTCTGGCATGACACATTTCCCCTGATTTGTGTCGTGTATATTAAGCTTAGCTTACATTCCTCTCTGTGTGCGTATGTCCGTAAACTATCTTATCAGCCCAGCCAGCACATTTGATGCGGACACAACAAAAGAGAAAAGAGTTCTCCTCTTTGAGGGGAAAAATGATGATGGGGCATTAAAAAAAAGACGATATGATACCAAAAAGCAATTTCCTCCCTCCTCTCGCTTTGCATGAATTATGCAGCATCTTGCATCACATGGCCTTCTCGCTTTGAAGAGCATTTTTGCGTGGGTGGGTGTTTTGGGGAGGGGGTGCGTTCGAGTGCATCCAGCGAATGGGAGCTCTTTACTGTCCACTGTGTTACAACACAAAGAGGAAGTGGACCGGAGCCGATGAGCTGCGGAGGCTTGGCGACCTTCGCCAAACGCCGACTTTGACCCGTGATGCTAATCTGAGTCAGCGGCGAGCGTTTACAGATGCAACGTGTAATCCCAAAAACAAACATGAGCGGGGAGGGGAGGGGCGGGGGAGAGGGAGGGCTGTTGAAATTTGCCACTGTGGGAAAATGTCAACACGGCAAGGGGGAATTACATTTTCAGCTATTTGAAAGCTCACATTACTCACCTTTTGGTGTTTATGAGGGGCGTTCGTAGCTCAGAATTGATGAAAATGAAAAGTTGTCAAAAGTAAATGGACGTTCTCTGAAAAAAATAGTAAAATCTAATATTGCAATAATAAGGCTTTCATTGTTAGAGTCCGACCGATTAATCGCCCGGCATCTATTTGGGCCCATTTTCACCGTTTGTGGGCCAACGAGATATCTATCGTAAACTCGTTCACTCTCAAGTCATAAGAGTATGAGAAACAGAAAAAAGTTGTACTTTTATTAGTAGAAAAGAAAAATTCAAACTTGGTGTGGGATAACCTTGCCGTTATATTACAAAAAAGAAAGTACATGCGTTAAGTTGCGAGTTGCTGAGAAATGAATTGTTGTATTTGAAAAATATATCATGATTAACGCAATTTGGTAAAAAAAAACAAAACACCTTGATTTCCTTCTCAGTGTGCCCGTGTGGGAAAATGTAAGGACGTCAGGAGGACTGACATTTTTAGCGTCCTCACGAGGGTTCGATCAATGGCCGACGAGTCGTTTACCCGTGTAAATCTGTAACTCGAAGCCGTCTGACATTCGCCCGCTGACCCTCGCGCGGATAGCAACTTGACAACGTTGCGTCTCACAGGAAGTGTGCTACATTTTTTTTTTGATTGCCCTGTAATGAGCGCAATGAATGTGGCGCATGACGACAATGTAGCCACTGAGAACTCAATTTGTGTCATTTTGCACAGCAGACACATTTCAGATTTCAAAAGCTGCTGGCTTTGTAGCTTGCTGAATCACAAAGATTATTTTTATAATATGGCCGGGGGGTCAAATGAGGAAATATTACAAGAATTGTGACCATACCATATTGTTGATGTATGTCCTAAAATGATACGGTTAAAAATACAGATGAGATGTATTTTTCAAAGTAACAGTTTGCTTTCGCAAGAATATAATGTCATGCTCGATCAGGAGGGAAAATGTCCTAATTTGATTGAAAAGAGAAACTTTGGGGCGCCACATTAGTCTAAAAACAGCTTGCTTTTGTCGTGTTTATGTCAATATTTGAACGAGGCTGTCATCAAGCGCAAGGGTTTAGGACAAATGTTTGTTTCTATTAGCTCAGACCAAACAGCAGCAGCAGAAGTGATGGTAGATGACAACTTGACTTTGATAACATTTATGATGCCTTATCAGCGTGGCCTCAATTTTCACTTTGTACGCCAACCACTAACGTCTTCAATACGAGCTCACCATAAAGTCCACGATGGGGGGGGGTTCTTGTTATTCTTCATTGTATGCCGGGGGCCCAGCCTGCCTTGTTTTCCGGCCCCCCTACCCGCCACCACCAGCTGAGCCCCCCCCCCCCCCCCTCCCGCCCTTTAAACAGCCTTTTGTGCCAAGCCGCTGGGCCGTTATGAGCAACCCTCGGCCGGGGCCCCTCCACGCAGGCGTTAACTGACGTGCACACTCTTAATAACGCAGCGCTAGCCCAATAAGTATCATTGCCCATGCAGCTCCTTTTCAACATCTTCCCAGACCAAGTCCAATTCGATTTGACCTTTGCTTATCGGCGTGACCACGACGACTGAGAAATCGACACATGCAGAAAGAAAATCGAGTGGCCGGCTAATAGTAAAAATAATTGATGCCCGTTATAATTGCCTTGAAAAACAAACTAAACATGGATTATTCTAACTACAAATATTTTGGAAGGATTAGGATATATCTGAATATAATGTTTAAATTTTCATGAAAAATACTTCATCAGTATTCATCCTTTCATACATTTTTCCCTTTTGTCCATAAACAATTTCAAGTTCTCAATGACCATGCAGATATTTTGGATTTTTCTTTTTTATGACACCCCGCCGCCCACAGCTCGGCCAATATTTCTGCATCGCATTATGTTAATGCACTTTCATAATCACCTTTGATTCCTTTTGACCTCTCGCTTCCTCCCAGCTGACGCTCGCACGACTGCAGCAGTCGTCTTATATTCGTTGCCGTGCCAAACATTATGCTGCCATTCTGCACACGTGTTCCACACTGTACTTGTAGCAAAATGAGATTGTTTTCATTTGCTGCTCTTTTTATTTTTTTTCCAGAGGGAGGGGGGGGAGTATGGAATAAAAGGAACCTTGAATGGCTAATTCAGGCATGTGGGAAGCACTGGCTGAGCTAAGTGGCTTAGCCGTGCGGCATTTTGATGGATTGCACGTTGAATGGGCGAGTGTAAATGTGAACCTCAGCGACGGAGCTTTCTTGTCTTGTGTGCAATTTACAAATTGCAAATTCCTCGTTGGCACAACAATGGCTGGAATTGAGGAGGTGGTACTGGTGCCTGCCCGCATAGCTGGTCATTAACTTGCAACTCTTCCCTCAAGTGAATTCCTTGCCATTGCTGAAATAGCGTATCAATTATTACCAGGTCATTTATTTTTCCAAATAAATTTGTAAACTTAGAAGAAGAGTAACTACCAGGACAAAATGATAAGTTGAGGAGTTTTGATTTAAAAATAATTTATTATTTTTTGGGGGTGATCAAATATTGCGATTGCGTTCGGCTTTCCTTTGTGTGAAGCTTTGGGCCACGTTGTTGTCTCGCTTGGAAACGGGATGTCAAAATGCAGGCTGCAAAGATTCCAAAAGTGGCTGACAAAGCACTTTTTTTTTTTTTTTTTTTTTTTTTGCAGCATCACCCTACAACTTCTTACACCTCACACACAAGCGTTTGAAAACTTGTTTACTTTTGAAAACGACCTCATGTATCTGTGAATGAAAGATGAGATCAAGCGGCATTTGAGTTACGCTTTGACAAGAGCGAGGCTCTGATTTGATGAAAATTCAATTGTCGTTTGCCAAGAAAACAAGTCGATTGCGTAAAGTCCCAAGTTGATGTGAAGTAAAGTGAGGTCGTGGTAATATTCCTTGCGCTTCTCTGTTTTTCTTAATTCCCAGTAAAGTTTGGTTTGGGCGAGTTGGGCCAAGGTCAGTCATGTGGAGGAGGAGATAGATAATGAACTCGTATTGTGTTTCATACTCTCTCGCTCTCTCTCACTCGCTCTCTCCCCCCCACCCCCTCATTGTCGGTGTCACCATGTCCATTACTCAATTACTAATCTCCTCTGGCCTGCTAAATTCCTGCGCTGACCTCTCAGAAGTTCAGCAGGCTGAAACCTTTGCAGCGTGACAGCACCCCTGTGTGTGTGTGTGTGTGTGTCTCTGTGTTTGTGTGTGTGACGCCCACTCACTGAGAGCCCCCAAAATGCCCCTTCTGTGAATGTATTGTACATTACTGTAGGCAGTAGCTGGCAATTAGTAGAATGCGTGCGTTATAGTCAAAGTGGACTTGTACCTTGACTTGCTGTTTTACTTAAATAATGTCAGATTTTTCTCACTGGTATGTCTCCCCCCCAAAAAAAAAAAAAAAAACAAGCAAGGAATACGTTCTCACTGTACTGAAAACGCAAAGGATTGCGTCATCTTTTTGTGTGATGTAACTCGCGCCATTTTCTGTGTGATAGTTATTTTCCTTCCCTTTGAAATATTTCGAGGTGTCGCGTTATTTCTGAGTTGGGGATTTCAAGTCGCGCTATTGCGGAGAGTTTAATTCCAACGAAATGGCAGGCACCAGGAGGGTTCGTTCATTCGTTCATTCATTCATTCATTCATTCATTCATTCATTCATTCATTCATTCATTCATTCATGCATTTATTTGATGAGATTTTTAAAATCTATGCTTGAACAGCAATTGTCTGTTCAGTCCACTCGGAGTGCATTATGCCCCATCAAAGCAATTAGGTTCCTGAGTAATGTTATCATGCTGCTGCAGTATTAACATGAATTATTGATGGGAGAAAGAACGCAGGCAGAAAGTGAAGTCCGGCTAGCGCACTGGTGTCAAACCCGGGGGCCAAATCCGGCCCGCCAAATGATTTTATGTGGCCCGTGAAGGCAAATTTTCATGTTTCTTGCAAATTGTCTTCACTTTTTAAAAGACTGAGATGAGATTGACATTATTTTTTGTTACGGACCCTTCCTTTAAATGACATTGAAAAATAGTTGAAAGAATTTACGCTTGAGCTTTACTGCCATGCATGAAGCAAGCGTTTGCATTTTGGAAGCTACTTAATATGGTTCCTTGCTCTGTTGCGCAATCTGTTATTTTAAAGTCTTGTTGTTCTTTTCGAGAATGTGCCTCGTCAATGATTTTCTGGAGCGTGACCAGGCATGCCAAACATTTATTTTCCAAATAAATTCTCTCTCTTTAACTTTTTATGCGACAGTAAATGCAGTTTCTTTTTGTTTTTGTGCTGATTTACAATGTTCTCACAATGCCGCAGATGGTGAAAGTAATAAATTGTCCAGTCCCCCCCCGTTCTTGCATTTTATTTGGGCGCTGCGGACTTGAGGTGTACAGTAACTTGACTCGCTGGTGGCTTTTTGGTGTCACTACTTTCTTACAGTCCAACTTCCTGACTACATCTCACACATTGAAAAATACGACAGCAAAAGTAATGGCGAGATTGACCTTCTTTTTCCAGATGGATTCTGTTGAGTTATGCACACTTGTGCAATTTGGCGAGAAAGCACAATTCACATTAGCACATGAGTATAAAGCCATGAGATGGTGAGACAAAAGTGTCAATTTTACAAGGAAATAATCTTTAGAGAAAAAGAATTGTAATTTGAATGTTTTGCATTTGGCAAGCTCATTGTGATTATGAATCATCATCGCTACTCGAGCACAAAACAGCGAAATGTGTTAACACCGCTGCAACAACAATGATGATGATGATGATGAATATCCACGGAATGCAATATAGCAGAAATATACAATACGCTCCAACGTGCTTTTTAATTACGCCGCCGTTTGGATGTTCAGAGTGAGTTATTATGACGCCGCCCGGCATCAAACTTGCTCATTTTGAAGCACAAATGCGGCATTTGGCCGCGGGGCTGAATGCTATTTACTGCTAGCGACACGTTATTGCAACGGTCTTTTTCCCTCTGTCGGTTTGTCATCGCAAGGAAAAGTTGCTTACAGCCACCCGCCACCACTTGACAGCTCCAGACAGCTCATTATAAGATGAGCGAAAGAGGGGGGGGAAAAAGCCATGTTTGATGTTTTTACTTAGCGAGCGAGGGAGGCACTGCAGCTCTATCAAGCGTCCCTCGCAGGCCTTTTTTTCTATATAAGGCAATATCGGCTCGAAAACTGGCCGGGATTTGATACGGCCGCGCTGCGCAGCTTAATGTGAGAACTGAATATGGGTAATTGTTTGGACAGAGCACTCCGGGAGAACGCCGGGAAGTTTGTTTTGACAATGTGTTCTTTTTGCTTTTACGGAAATGTGACTGAAATGGAGAGGAGGGAGGGCAAGAAAGCCAAAATGAGAGGTTTACATTTTTTTTTTCCTCTAAACTCATCATTATCTGCTTTAGAAAGGCAACATGCTGCTCTTTGGAGTTTGCAAGTGTACCTAAACAAGTGTCCACTTAGTGCTGATGTGAAATCATTCATTCGGCACTGGTGAGAATCTCAACTCTCGTGGGTGCTGTCCAAAGAACAACAACAACAATGACGCGATTAGTCTTTTGACAATCCTAATTTTGGCCAATGGTAAGCGCCCATCTTAAATGTGGCAGTACTTGAGTCCACATAATGTATTTGCCGCACATTGGCCATAAATGGGTAAATTAAGCAGTGTTTTATGGAGCTGCGTTGACCTCTCGCTCGTATATCCCCGTTACCAGATTCGTCTTTTATAACTCAAATATATGATCCGTGTGTTTTTATTACATTATCCGTGGATATGACAACAGGGCATTGCTTGAGTTTAGAGATTGAGAGATTTGCTAGCTCAAGAAGGAAAAATGAAATTTGCTGCCGTGGCCATAAAAGAGAATTGAGCCACATTCATTCAGTTGCAGTTCGCACGTACGACAAAGGGCTCGAGGTTGTATATACTTTTGTGGTTATTATATTGTCATTGGTTTTGGCTCGCAGCCTCAATGGCTGTGATTCGTTTTGCCTGTCTGCCCCCCCACCCCACCCCCAGCACATCTGTCCTCCAGACTTTGGGTAATAGCTGTCTTCCGGTGTGCTCTTTTGTCAGGAACAAGCGCGCCCGCCATTATTAGGCCTTCAAACGACAATGCACTACTTTGAATTATTAAACCAAATCAAACGGATTTGAGTCCTCACATCACGTCCACTTCTCATGCTGCGTATGCCACGCATCCCGCCAGGCATTTTGATATTCTTATACAATGATTTGCAAACCTTTTTAACCAAGCACCGGAATAAAAGAAAAAAAAAAATCTTAGCCTCCCACCCCCCAAGTAATCACCATCATACCCAACATGATACAAAACAGCTAAGCAGAATTTCTATTCCTAAAACCATTTTAAGTCTTGTAGGCCACTGCAGTATTATGCAGTTAAAACGTTAATGCTATAGGACAATAAAAAAACTATACTCATTGAATTCAGTTCAAATGCATTCCACAGAAAAGTTTAGTACAAAGTGCTGTACACAATAAACAGTTATAAAAAAAAAAATAATGTTAACAGTTCAATGCAATTCAGCTGCACTTACTAAATGGATAAAAATAAATTAAAGCAACTGTCAAATTATGCACATTTGGTTGTTTGAAGCCGCATAATTGCTTAAATGGCTTTTTTGTTTTTCCCGCTCTAAGCACGAAGTGATCGCCGTGTCAGAGAAGGTGATCGTGCGCCTCCAGGACCTGGTCAAGTGGACGCTGCCAGACTTCTCGGGATGGGCCCACGGCCTGAAGGCGGAGCCCCTCAAGGCCTCGGTGCTCCGCGAGTTGGGCACCAACGGGCGCCGCGAGGCGCTCCATCGCTACAGAGAGAGCACGCTCACCAGCGGACTCAACTTCAAGGATGTCCAGCGGGAGCGGGTGCGACTCGGTGAGTGAACACTTAATGAAATCTTCAGTAGCATTTCATTGCTTTAATCAGGATGTGAACTCGCAATCTATATGATCTGTCTATTTGCACGTATTGGGGTTAAAAAAGCCCAAGTGGCTAACTGCTGCTAGTGCTAACAAGTAAGGGAAAGGAAATAAACACTATTTTGTGGTTATTCTTGTGTAATTGTACCAAAATGATTTTTCTATGCTAAGCTATGCTATCAGAGGCTACAACAATACTAAAAGTGCAACTCAAGGTATATGATGAGACACTTCTTGTCCTTAGGCTAATGTTTTGTACTACAGTAGACTAATTGACAAGTGCTCTCGTTGCGCGAAGCTACACCAGCGATATGAGAGCATTTTCGGGACATTTCTACCAGCTTGTTGTCATCCAAGTCCCTGAGACCGTTTAGGAGTGGTGGCAGCGTGTCTCCTACCTACTCATCATCCGCCCTATATTTTGTGCTTGAATGACCACGCGTGCGTTCATCGTGTACACAATCGGATGTCACGCAGTGTTCCATCAATCAAAGCACAACATAAAGCCTCGGCGACTCACGTTGATAGGAAGCGATTGGCTCTAACAATGTAATCATTGCAAAGGACATGACAAGTTGCAGTTAAGTAAATATACCCTGTCGTCGTTTGACCGGAATAGCACATCAAGCTTACCAAAACAGCTAAAAACACCATCAGTGCGTTGCTCAGTGCATCCATCTTTGGCCAGCCTATTAAAATCCATATCTCTGCTTTCATAATCCTTTGATGATTTTTAAATAGCTTCTTGAAAAACAAGGCTCTCTAACGGCTCTATTGAAGACTTCCAAGGAGAACTCGCGCGCCTCTCGGCGTGTGTTTAATGTCTAATGCGCTAATGCCCTTGATTGCTCCACATTGCTCCCATCTCAAATGCAGAAAGAAAAAAAATACGAAGCAGGGCAGAATCAATAAGGGATGCTTTGTTGCTAAATAAATCAATTTGGTTTAGTTGTGTTTGTGAGCGCGGGATTTCTGGCATTTGAGAAAAGAACCGCATTGTGATACATTTGTGTCTTTGCTACATCCAAGTGTCAATATGACTGCAGTCTCTCTGGTGATGAAACTTGTCTTTATCCTTAATTTTGAGCCAAAAATGTCAGATCTTGTATGAAGACATCAAGTCATTGTTTATATTTTGTAGGAAAATACTTTTTACATCTCCTTTAATCAAACAGTAATTACACAGTTAAATGAAGCGCTCTGCCCTTGATCCATATCAAGAATCTCAGTTTTCAATGTCAAGAGATGCTTTTTTGATGACCTACATTCAATACGCTTGTAAGTCATTTGTGTATAAAATCTCAAGAGACCCGTTCCAATGACACCAATTTAAGACTCTTAGATGCTTGAACATTTGTTTGTTGCCTCCAGCTTTGTGAGTCAGATTTAAAAAAAACAACAACAAAAAAACAACAACACTCACACACAAAGCGTCTGCATCGAAATATAACATTTAGGCCGCTGAAGAGGTCCAATGAAATATTGATGCTGTAAGAGCAGGAGTGTGTTGACCATGGAGACGTTTGACGACATCACAGACGATGATATACGGTGGCGGCTCAGCATTATTACCTGAATGATGCATTTGCTGTTTGTTATTCTCCACAAGAGGAACGAGATTGTTCCCTCCCCGCCACCGCCGCCACAGGATACCGCAGCGATATACCACCGCTCGCTCTGGCTGGCTTACAACTATCCCACCGTTAAAAAGCAATAATGCCTGCCATTGTTGTTGAGGGAAAACGTTTTTTCCCCCCCTAACTTTCCCTGGCAAGCTGCCAGTGGGACTTAAGTGAGCTGTTCTGTAGTTATGTAGCAATGTAGTTATGTGTTCAGTGCATGTAAAAAAAACAACATGGTTTTAACTAACACGTATGTGACATGTAAAACGCCTCCTCCGCCTTCTCTCTCAGTAAGAGCAGAAATGGTGCGATTCATTCTCGGGAGTGGGTGACTTTTAAACCTGCGAGGCGGATAATTGATTGGCGGCGTGATTCCGAAATTCAGCTTTGAATTCACAAGCGAGGGCTCCGACCAGCTTAAAATAGACACTGGCATCACCAGTGTAGCCATTATGTGGCAAATGATAGCTTTCATGTGGGATTTGCTTGCAAACCTGACATGGGTTGGAATAAATCAACTAAAATGGGGCGCCAGAGGTGGCTAACAAAAGGTAGCGCAGCCGCATTCATCGTATTAGCTAGGTGATTCCCAATCTAATTGCAAGTTTCATTCCTTTTGGGACCAAACTCAAAGTCATCGTATATCAAATTAAAATTTCTCGGTGAGAACAAGTGAAATGTCAGTAATCCAAAAACAGCACTCTCATTTTTGTAACCTGTTTTTAATAAAGAACACCAAATAACAATAATTAAAATGTAACTGAAAAAAATGGCATACACTGCCACCACTTTGTGTATATAAAACTTTTCTCTATTATTTGCCAATTGTATTTTGTTACATCTGCTTAAATGAGCCCTTGAAAAGAGCCAAGTACAATCCTCCAACTAGATGAAAAGAGTCAATGCTGCAGCGCTTACATCATCCACAATGCCGACTCGTTTAATCAAGTAATGCGAAATGCCCCCCCCCCCTCCTCGTCTTTCAGTTGACGTTGTATCAGAGTGCGCATTAAGGTTTCTTTTTACAGTACAATCCGCCGGGGATGGCTTACCAGGCAAGTTTACATTCTGCCCCTTTATTTCTCCCCAGAGAACTGGCCTGATTCGCTCTCTTTTTTTCTTCCTTCCTTCTTTTTATTGCCGCCTGCTGAAATTGCTTTCTATTCGTATAGAGTGCAAGGTGGAACTTCAAGGAAGTTGTATCTGCTGAGACAGGCTGACTGGTTGCCTGCCTGCCTGGCTGGCTAAAAAACCCAAAACAAAAACAAATAATGATCAAATATGCTGCGGGCATTTGTGATGCTTATAAAGTCTAAATATTTGGCCATTATTCGATACAATGTAGAGGAAAAATATTAGTCGTCAAAATTACTATTTTATACACGAGTTAATAGTAAATTATATGAGATAGTCATTTCTTTGAAGAAAATAACGTTACTTTGCTGTTCACATGTGCATGTTGACACCATATAATTCACAGAAAAATGGATATTTTCATGGAATTTTATGTTTCCACCCAAGGTAATATGGGCGAGCTATTATCATTCAAAGATGGAAGCGTTCCATGTTTGGGCGGCATCCGGTCCGAAATGGATTCATTCAATGCCTGCCCATCCGCTAACTGTAGCGGCTCGTGACTTAACACCGCTTTGCATAATTGATGCTTTTGGTGCATTACGTTAATGTAGCACGCTGCTGCTTGTGCGCACGGGGACTTCTTCCATTAAAGAGGTAATTTCGGGTGAATTGAACTCAAGGACGTGCGCTGAGCTAATAACACTTAAAATGGCTGACCTTCGTGTTAGATGTAGGATTAAATGATGGACGCTCGCTGTCACACATGTTCCCTTTGTACAAATTGGAATGGAAAAATGGAAAAACAGATTTTTGGGAAGATCAAACATTATCTTTGTTTAAAAAAAAAAAAAAAAAGAGAGAACCAAAAGGATAATTTGCAGGCATTTTTCCTGCTGTGGACGTCTCGACCATCTGCTCCGGGCACGATAACATGGCGGATTTCTACATTGTTTCGATCTCGTATGCGCTGCAACCATCTCGCTCGCTGTAGTTTATAAGATTTTTTTCAATTCGACTATCTCAGCATGAACTTACTTAGTGGGGCCATTGATTAACTGCAGGCGTAAACTGGGCCAGTGACATAAAATACACACGCGCATACGCACACGTCTGAAAAAGAAATGGAGGCAAACGAAAATGATCAGCAAACAGCGTTGACTAAACTGGCTACCTTAATCAGCTCGTTGCTTGGAGCAATGTGGTACAGGAAGTGTGTCGTTACCTGTGTGGGCGGCAACACGCACAGTAGATGTTTCCTTTTGCTTTTGAAATGGTTCTGTATGTTTGTTCAGAACAGATTTTTGTAAATTTATCATTTAAGATAAAAAGTAAGGAACCACTGCTACAAACAGTAAATTGTGATTATTGTGGCTTTTGCGGTTTCCCATCCCGTCATATGCAGTTTTCTCAGGATTCCCCAGTGGAAATGTTGCATATGGAAATGATTCCCAAAACAGCTTTTTTAAGCACTATGACTTTATTTGGACACATTTGTATTGCAGGAGAGCCACAACTCTGTGAGAAAAGACGAGGGGGAGGGGGGCAGCGCCATCTGCCCCATTCTTTCCATATAGAATAATAAAATGTCACAATTTCAAGCTTGTAATTTACCACGTTGGGAAAGGGAGGAATCATGACTTGGTTTGCTCATGAGTACAGAAGACTAATTGAGTATGAAGGCCCACAGTGATATCACCGCATTCCATTTCTTTTCTTCAATGTTTTATCTGATCTGTACGCCAGACGCACACACACTAACACATGCGCGCAAACATCGGCGCGGATATCCCAACAATATTTCAGTCGTAACGTTTCAATTTGATGCGAAGGCCAGATTGTGTCAGAGCGTTCGCACCGGTCGGGAACGGCGATAAGCTCGGCGGGCAGATGCCAACCTCTGTCTCGACGGCAACGGCGATACTATATTTGTGAGCTTTTCGGGTAGCGGTCGTGTGCGGACCTAGGAAGTGGCAGTGAGAAAAAAGATATGCAAGCAAGAGTAATGCTTTGTTGTGACGGAAACGCACTGTTCGTGAACATCCGTACGCCACTAAAGCCAAAATCCAACCAAGATTAAACAGTTCATATTGAACCATAATTTGCCTGTCTGCAGCCATGTTTCTTCCTAAAAATATGAACAAGGCATCATCACATACAACAGCACCGCAAGCTCACTCGCACTGTAGCTGCTGTCGGCCACAGCTCATGAGCAGACGCTCACCCACAGGCCACTACACCAGGCCCCGCCTCTTAAAGGCACATGCGCGGACACACACGCTACAATATGTACAATCCGTTTTATGTTCAGACTTTTGTTTACTTTGTGGGTTCAAATACTGTACACTGTGTCAAAAAATATTGATCATGTACCTTGCCGTCATTGATGTTACTGAGAGGCTGCCATTATCGCATGGCAGCATCTTCAATAGAATGTGGAGGAAAATCACAGGCTGCCCCCCTCCCCCACCCCTCTCATATCATTAATTCCGTTTTGACTGCTGGCCGGAAGCCAGCGAATTCTAAATCTGTAAGCAGTAAATTGTGTGCCGAGGTGGAAAAATCTATTAGATGTATGAGCATGCCTCGAATTTGAATACGGGTGGAGGGAGGGGGACAGGAGGGGCTATAGAGCGAAAGAAATGTTTCCTCGCATCCTAATCACATTCAGCGTCGGCGCACTGCGGCGTCAGTTAATAATTTGTGTTATTTTATTTCTGGAATGTGCCATAATGTGTTTTTCCACGGAAGATGAGGGAGGGAGGGGAGGGAGAGGGGCGGTTAAACAATGAGCGCGGGTGGCCTCGGAGGAAATGAAAAGCTCCGTCTCTCCATTAAGCCAGACGAGGCCTCAAACAGCAGTTGTGCATCTCTCGTCTCTCTATTAGTCGGGTCTGGAACGACGCAGCAAGAGAGTGAAAGCCAGAGATGCTTATTGACGTGACCTCTGCCAAGGCTTCTTAAATAGACACTGGCCTCGTTGATACACTTATCTGCCGCTTGCATGAACCCGCAACACATTCACACACATTTTTTCCCCCTGATTTTTGCAAGGAACATATTTATTTTTTCTACTCATTGCACAAATTGCCTGCCACTTTAGCTCTCACACGCGCAGTCAAGTCTTTTCATCGCTGTCAAAATGATCGTCCTTCCGAGTATGATGGCAGCATGAATATTTCAACGGGCGACCATGCGATGTTTGGCATTCTACGTGAGCCTGCCGATTTTGCCCGCTAAGACGGCGCAGATTGTACGCTTAATAACTCTGCATCTTTTATGAGCTTGCTCAGTCCATCTGCTTTGCGGGATTCCTGGGCCAGAGGCGACGAGAAGGACTCGTTCTGCTAATTGCCGCAAATGTTCGCAACAACGGATGCTCTCTTTAAGTCATTGAACTGCGGTGGATTTATTTTGTACAGATTTTATTTTGGTCCACCTGGCAATTTTAGAATATCTGATGTCTAACGGCATTCTGACCATGAAGTGCTCAGGAAACATCCCCCGATTCCGACGTTGATTGATCTTAGTTTAAACATGCAAACCCTCCGTTTTTTTTTGGGTGACTTAATGTCTCTCAGATGAATATCTATCCGCTGCCACCGGATATTCTGTCTGAAATCCGCCCGACCACTGGTAGTGATTTCGCACACGGAGGCATAATAATCAAGTGAGAAGTGACATGAATCGCTAACATGAATCATCATTAGCATTTGGCTCGGGCTTCTGAGGAGAGCGCTTTGTTGTGTGCATCATCTGACGCCAAGAACTAAAAAAAGGAAAAAAAAAAACAAAACAATAGTATGGGATTGATTTACTGGAACATAAAGTCCACCTGCTCAACAGCACATTTAATCAAGTGAGTGAGGCGAGTTAGCTTTTTTCCCCCCCTTTTTTCTTCAGCAGCTTTCATTTGAGTCATGGCTGAGGAGGACAGAAAGGGGCGGGGTGGGGTCTGCCGGGGAGGCGGGTGTTGGGGAGACTGGCTCAATGCCTCCTCGCCTGCCAATTGCTCCTCGGCCCAGTACATAACACGGAAATGGACTGACAGGTTGAGAAATCGGATCTTGCTGATGTATTGCCAGTTGCCCTCTCCGGACGGCTCCGGCTGTCGGAATTTCGCGGAATACGCCAAAATAAACAAGGTAATAACACTTTTTGAATTTGAATGTGAGACCTCATTTTTTTGACAAACTCCTGCTTGGATTGGAGATGAGCTCAAAAGAGTGACAATCCAAAGCAGGTATACCGGACACATGGCTAACGCTAACTTGTCAAGCTTATTTGCCGAAGTTATTGTGGGCGGAGCATCCCGTGCAAGTCACCAGCAACTCTTGCACTTTAGTTTGAGTGAATTTGAATCATATGCTGTATTAGCTCTGTATCCTTGACTACTCCGAGAAACTCGTGTGGGCTCCACATTCTCCCCTGATCCCAACCCAATTGAGAACCAAAGGCTCTGATGGTGGCAGCCCACTTTCATACAGCAGCTCTGTTTTGACATTCAAGCACAAACAAACTCACAAGCTCAAAGGATCTTTTTGGTCAAAGAAACTTTTAATATCAGACGATACGACCTCCCAAATGCTGACACTTCAACTATTTTTCAGCATTTTCAACCCATTAAATGTTTTGAAATTATGTTGTGCGTAATAATTCAAAGTTTTAATTTCTAACAACTGCCTCATTTGCCTTGGATATTCAGCAACACCAGATAAAGATGTCATTTCCATAATCATTTGGAATGCAGTGTAATCTCATTTGAATTGGGAGCACTTGAACACACACACACACACACACACACACACACACACACACACACACGCAAAAATTACACAAGTCTGTGCTTTATCAATGGCGCCGCCGCAATTAGCCTCAAGGCAAGAACATCCATGACCTGTGTTCTGGAAAATGAGCACTACCTTACTGGTTCAATGTCCATGTTGTGCAGTCCTCCAGTGTGGACCATTACACATTCACAGGAGTGATATTGACTGGCCATGCTGTGGCTATTTTTGCCTGACACGGGCCAAAACCTTGTCTGCATCCAGTTACGACACAAACGAGTCGCACAAAAGTCTCTCGAATTCCAATGCAAGCTATCCAAATGGTTTAAAAGATCTCCTGAACCCATTGCAGGTTCCCATTCATAGTCCCCTTATTCTTCAGATTTTTCATCAGTTCTCTATATTGTCCTGACACTCATTTATTTTGGGTTGAATTCCACCTTTGACCATTAGATGGTGGCCTCCCATGTAGGTTGTAAATTAGACTAAAGAAGAAAATTGAAAACAGGAAGTTGAGTATTTCAGCTCAGAGGCTAGTGTGGAATGTAACTCCCACTTTAGTGGTGCTCGGGTGAGGAGTATTACCACCAATAATGATACTCTTTTGTCCAGGCTCAAGTTTGCCATGCGATTTACTGGTTACCATGCCAAATGAATTACAACTCAGTCGAGCCAAAACAATGAAGGCAGTGCAATGAGGCGCAGTTGAAAAGCAGGTCATTTAGCCCCCCCCCCCTCTCAAGTGCCGACGTGTAATAGCCACACAAAGATACGCTATCATTTATATTTCTGGAATTTACTGTTGAATGCAAGATGGCGCGTGAACGGGAAAATTGACGAGCTGTGTTAAAGGGGTATTGTTGTGTAAAGTCGGCGCATTTACCGTAGCGTGCTGCCAAGTCCTCCAGCTAAATAAACACACTTTCAATGAGTGTTGCCGCTGGATGTCATTATGGAAAATGCTTCTCGTTGGGTTAACATTACAGCTTGTTTGTTTCCGCACAAAACAGCATTTGTCATGGCGCTCGAATAGTCCACTTCATATCAAACTGGGAATTGCTATGCTGCATTCAAATATTAAGGATAACAACGCTTGTCTAGATACTCAGATATTTATTACTACTTAAAAAAAAAAATCGCTAAACGCTAAGGGGAAATGCTTGCACTAACGAAACCGTTTTGTCATTATTTTAAAAATTTATGTTTTAAAATTCACATTTGGAGTTACACGCAAACAATTTTGGGGTTTTGTTTGTATTAATCTGAAAATTCAACCAAAGAACAAATACCTATATTTTTTTCTTGACAACAAAAATATCACAATTAAGAAATTAACAATTAACAATGGTCATTTCCTCTCAAAATTAGATGTTTTTGTTTTGTTTTAATGATGCAGATATAGTAGCTCGTGATATCAGAGCCATCTGATTGGATGCTTGAATCATGCTATAAACTCCCCAAGATTCCATCCCTGACATCATCTATGATCTTCTTGAGGAAAATGTCGGACATTTCCGACCAGTCGGGTTGCCAACCCAACTCCAAACCGGCGACTGAAGCATTTTCATTTTTTAGCATTTCCCACAACTCATAAAGCAAATTCCTCGCCCTCTCGCTTTCTCATTCCAGTTAACGCTGGGAAAGAAGCCAGTCTCTTAGCCTCAAGTGTTATTCTTCCTCCTGTTTTTTTTTTCTCCTCATGTTTCCTCTTCTGCGCCCGCCGAAATAGGCCTACGCTGGTAATGGGGGGGGGGGGGGGCCCTCTTCGAGGAAACACACACATGGCAACTTTGATCTCCGATCGCATGTCGTTCCTCGTCTGACCTAATTCCTAACCTCCCGATAAGAGATTATTTTTCTTAACAGTACTCGAATGGGAACTTGTTGTCCTATTGAACAAGCGTTTTCAAGGCGAACATGTCATTCTCTGATATTCTGGTTGGGGGGAGGCAAGAGATAATTTGCCAAGCCGAGTGGGGAATCTCCTCGCCATGCTGACAAGCTTCCGAGATGTCCGATCACAGCTGCTCAATTGAGTTTGTGCGCGACAAATGAAAGATCCGATATCGTCACCTGCACGGAAAGACGAGGACAGACTGTCTCCTTGAGGGGTGTTTGTACAAGACCAACCAAAGTTTGAAGGGGAACTCAAGAAGTGTTTTCTTTGCAGTAAAATATTCAATGTGCCCCCACTAGTCTAAATACGCTGTTATTAATATTGCATTTTTGAAACAAGACTGAAGCAAAAGAATTCATCCGTGCCAGAGCATCGTCCTATAGTGCTGTCGACTGAAAGTGATGCCGTCTGGCTCGCATTGCAAAAGTCGCATCACAACGTTTGCGCTACTTGTTGCCGTCTGCTACCTGTTATCAGAGTCCGATCAGGGGTCGACCTATTATTCGTCCGGCCCATCCGATTGGCTGACATTTGCGTTTTGAAATGGGTAAGACATGTTTCTTGTGAATTCTTGCCCCTGACGTTTTTTTTTGCGCGAGGCTGTCAGGATACATAGCAGCAAAAATGATAATTATGTGCAAATTTGAAACATTACACATTAAATGTGTTGGAAGGAAAGTACATTTTGGAGAATTTGTCTCATAATTGTAGCGTATTTGAAAACGTGCGAGTGTCAATGTAGCGCCCTCTGTGGGATGTGGGCGGTCTGCTCCAAAAGCGTCGCTCAAGAAAGTTAATTACAGTTTGCGCCCTCTGGTATTTTAGCACATATTCAGGCCAGCTTGTTTTTACTCTGGCACAAGTGAGCGTGCTATAAGCGGATTGACCCCTTCCAAACTCAGCAGTCGTTTTGCCCCAGCCAGGAGGCGACAAAAAACCCCTCCAAAAAACACATGGTCCTCGCCATTACTACACAAAAGCCGTCAACAAAGAAGCGATTTCATCCCTCTTGAGCTGGTCCAAAACAACTTCTCTTCCGCTGACGCAGCTGTGTTTTCATTTTACGTTTTCTTTTTCCCGCCCCTGTTAAAAAAAAAAAAAAAAGAAGCTATTTCTGTTTTGATTTTCAATTTCTTCTTCCTTGTATCTGACAGGCGAAGAAGCCTTGCTGAATAACTCCTGTGTGTATTACAGGGCCTATTAAATGCAAACTTTTCAATGTGGCAATCAATAAGACGAGGCGGCGTTGGGCTGGCCCAGCGCCAGACACATTAGAGCCAGCGCCAGGGCCGGTTGCTAGGGAGCCCAGCCCGCTCGGGGGAAAGAATGTTTAATGTAATAGAATCACATAAATCAACTGGAGGAAAAGTACTCGTGTCTTTTCTTCCTCTCTCCTCTGCTGACATGAAACCTTTCATGCGTGTTTTTCTCTGCCATCAAATCAAGTTCAATTTTCTTCATTTGCCACAATCAAACATTATAGATGATTTTTTTGTTTGTCCTTGTTCTACTCCCTGTTCTGAAACAAACAAAATAACTTTAGCGCTTTGCTGTAATTAAGAAGAGGAACCTACATGCGTGAAGGGCTCTTGCCGCCTCGCTTAAACACACTCGTCGACATGAGTGCATTTTTGCATGTCTGGTGGCGCATCACGTTCAACAGAAGCCCCCCCCCCCGCCCCAGCCCCCACCCACAGATGCTTTCGCCTCAATTCACACAAATGTGTGTGGAGTGTTAATAGTAACCACTCTTGGCTTCAGTTGAAAAAAAACCTCCCAAAAACAGGTAAATGGAAATCAACAACATGCAGGAATTGAAATTGTTTTACATAAACCAATAAAAATAGGCACCTTTGCCATCACTTGTTACTTCTTTATTATTATTCAAATCACAGAACACCCTTTCCCCATTGAAATGTTTTCCACAATTGTCCTCCTCCGTCATACAAATGACTGTTTCAAATCCATAGTCGCCCTGTACAAACAAAAAATATTTGATGTTGTCTAATTTCACACACACACACACACACACACACACACACACACACACACACACACACACACACACACACACACACACACACACACACACACACACACACACACACACACACACACACACACACACACACACACAATTGAGAGAGAGCGCTAATTTGTAAGTCAATCTTCCATATTATGCCCCCTTTAACAAATTTGAGAAAACTTCGGGCTCCCGGCAACAAGACGAGGAAGGAGGGCAAAAGTCGTTACAAGTAGAGGGAAGCATAACGTACGACACCGTCAAGGCGCATTGCGGGAGCTTTCGGATGACACGTTTTTTTTTTTTTTTTTTTTTAAGCTTGACCCGCACTAACCTGCACTAAAAACAGAGGGCTGGGAGGGACACCCGAGGCTTCTGCTGCCTCAGCTTTGCCGCCGCGATCGTAAACCTGTCTCGGACAAGCGCAAACGTGTTACAGCTTTTTTTTCCTGACGATTTGTTTGTTAGTAGGATGACACAAAACCTCTTTTTAAAAAGTAAATTTTTTTTTTTTAATTGTGATTATTTTATTGAATTTATTTTATAGTTCATGATGGTTATGGCAATAGTAAACCTTCGTACAAATATCTAACTCTACCTCTTGAACTTGATTTTTGTTGCGCTCCCACAGCTTGTTTTGAACGTAAATGTGGTTAAATAAATGTGTTATTTGCACAGAATCAACGAGTGTAATGGTACAAACTTGTTGTTTAATTTTCCAGGAATTTTTTTTTTTTATTATATATTGTTTTCTAACATACAAAAAAAAAAAAAATCACTCACCGGCAAGACATTACAGCCATTCTACAAATATTGAAGCGCTGCATTGACAGGGCTCAGCAAATAGCCATTTCAAAATTCCACCCACGAGGAACTCATATTAGCATAATAATAGTCAGACGTTTTGTCTTGTCAGTTCTTTGAAGGTCGACTTAAATAAAAAGTCTCTTACACTTGTCTGAGCGAGCGGGATGCGTTAAGACCACGTCTACTTGGCAGCCTGAGCAACCAAGCAGCAGCGCTTGTTTTGCTCGCCAACCATTGCAGCGCTGGGGTAAGGAGGTCAAATCAATCGATGATGGTCACATCAGGGAGGAAAAATAACTTACGACACAGCCTGCAGCATAGAATAACCCCACGGGATAATAGAAAAGAGACACACACAAGCTCAAGTATAATCGGTTTGCGAAAAGACATTCAAACAGTTGGTCATAAAAAAAAAAAAAAGAGTTTGATCAGAAGAGAGAAAATTTGGACCCAGTTCTCATTTTGTGTTATCAAGCTGCAGGCTCCAGCTCACAATCCCCCAAAAGTCGCAGCGTGGATGAGATGTTGTTTTGAAGCTCAACACATTGTGACATTGCTCTGCTTCCTTGTCATCGGACTGACAACATATTGGGCCGCGTTATATCGTTTTTCAAACAAACATCTTGATTCATCTCACTAACACTTCTGAATGTGTCAAAAAAGGCTTTTCCCTTCCAAAACAAATACGTGTTGTTTTTCCTCTTATGGGGTGACAAGGTCAAGGAAATGAGAACACCGTGACAGCAACCAGTTGATCCACGCGCCGTCATTCGTACAATGCACGCAGACTGACTTGTTCGGTAGACAACAAACTAAATTGGAATACTTGTCCAAAGCATTTACAACTGATGGTTTAACTACTTCATTAATTACATACATTTAGATTGGTCACCATTTTTTATGTGACAACATTGTTTTACGTCACATCTTGTACCTACGCAATGAATTTGTCCAGTTACCCATGCAGTGTCGAGTTCGGCTAGCCGGGACACTGCTTGGCTAGCTGGGTCTACCTAGTAATCCTCATTCTGCTCTGACAATTCAGTCTTACTAAATTAATCTCAAGTCCTGTTTCATGCTTACATAAGTTTCCTTTTGATCAAACATTTGACATTAGCGTATTTACCACGCCGGTTGGTCACATTCCATTGAAACAGCAGAGCGCCTCTCATTAGCCACATTAGCTTCTATGAGACAGAACGTTAGCGCACATTACGAGCTTATGTAATTGGGAGCATGACATAAAAGCGACACGCTCATAAACACAACTAAATGAGCCGGTCATAGCTTATGGAACATACAAGACATATTGGAGCATGTGAAGATGTTAGGTAATACCATTGAAGTCCAGTCTGCAATCAAAGCAAGCGTTTCTGCTCTTCTTTCAAACCATCAATTTTTCCTCATAATCAAAAGCTCCTGAAAGTCATTAGCTACAGACGTCAGTGTGTTGTTAGGCAGAAGTACACAATTCAATCAAACCGTAGCCATATATGGCCCAAAAAAATGCTTTAGTGTGTAACTGACTTATTTAAAAAACAAGTCCCTTTGGCGTGGTCCCGAAGAAAGTTACGTTATGTGAAAGCAGACGAGTGGGAATGCGGAATCCCTTCCCGATTGTGCTAGCAATTCAAACGTGACCCTCTCGTGTCACACTGGCAGATGTGCTTTTTTTTCTCTCCTCTCCTGAAGTCACAATCAGGATAGCTGGACAAATCACTTTGGAACAATATGGCTCGAAAGTGCCGGCAACAAAATGAGTGAAAGCGATGAATGTGGCCGCCGTTTGCATTCAGGCCATCTTCAAAATATTCTCCTGGTGGCCACAAGCTGGTTCCTCTCACAAGTTGCTAAAGAAAAAAAGATTGCTTTGTTTCTTTGGTATGCCACAAACATGCTAGGGTCACTACGACCCACTGCATGCTTAACCACAAGAATAAAGCAATAGTTTTGAAGTATTTGTTTTGTTGGGGGGGGGGGGGGGTGTCTAGCAAGTCTATTAATGGGACAATTGGGCCCTTCTTTAAGCCTCTTATGTCACTGCTGGGTCATCAGTTCTGTAGCAGATCAAATTGACCTGTTTTAAAGTCTTGAAAAATGTCAATTGAATCGCCTTGCGGGTCAGATTGGCTCGGATAACAAATGTAACTAAATGTGTTTCAAACAAAATATTTCTTTTTGTTCTTTTGGATGAGAAACATCTAAGTATTCTTCGGTTGACATGTTTTTCCAAAAATTGTTCCTGTCAGTGATCTCGCCCGCTTTTCCATTTAGCCTCCTCTCATAATATCGAACACGTGTGTGACTCAGCGTCATCCTCCTCCTCCTCCTCCTCCTCCTCCTCCTCCTCTCCGTCGCGCGTATGGACACGACATGGCGACATAATTTCTGCCTTTTTGGCTTTGCAGTCATTGAAAGGGGACCAAAGCAAAGACAGGGCAAGGGGGGGGGGGTGCATTTGTCAGCATGCAAGTGAAAAAGAGAGGCCCAGGGGCCGGTCATGACAATTTCTCCTACGAAGGCGTCGTTACATCAACAATTAAATAAATTCATTAAATTTGCATGAGTCATAGCTTGTACAATCTGGCATGAGACAAAATGTACCAGAACGTTGGGCTAATTGAGAGCGACTCGGCGCTGTAAACAAAACAGCATCAATCAGAGTGTGTGTGCCATCAATAAATAACAATACTGACGTGCCTGTGTACGTACAAGTGTGTGCGTCACACAAAAAAGCCCAATGTGTGTTGCTTATGCACACGCACGATTTCCATAGGCACATTTGAATGTTTTTAATATCTATTTTAACGGGAGCTCCTCACACAGGGATCCTCAGCATGTACAGTTAAGCCTCCAAATTATTCATAACCTCCCCAAAGTGAATTTTCATTGCTGGGACTTGCCATCGAAAAGAGACAGAAAGCGCTTGGAGGTATTCTTGCAAAATCTTCGTCGTCTTCATTGTTGGAAATGATTCCCAGTCTGGGAAATGTGGAGGAAAGGCAATCTTTTGCACCAAAGAAAAAATCTTTGAGCAATCTAGAGAAGTTATCACCAACATTGGGCTTGTGGACCGAGTGGCTGATATCAGGCGCCTTCCTTCTACCCCCAAAATCTGAGCTGTTGGGACCCCGATGGCAGCGCTGTTTACAAGGTCATGTTGGCAAAATAGTCCCAACGCGGCCGCGACCAATTAGAACGCTTAGACAAACACGTGGGGCCTTTAATTGGAGAAGGTCACGCCGGAAGAACAAAGAGGGAAATTTCAAAAGTGCGCACGGATGCGCGGGCCTCGGCAAATGCCTTTGTATGCTTATTAAAGCCCTGCGGCGCGCTCTGCAAATTGAATGTAATCAAGTGCAATGCGCAACAAAGAGAGACAGAGACACACACACACACACACACACACACACACACACACACACACACACACACACACACACACACACACCATCCAAATGGTGACATTTGAAAACAAAGCAGCTGTCGTACCTGCGAGCAAAAACTGTGTCAGAAGCGCAACATGTGAGGCTTGGACGATGCGTGTTTGCAATAATGCGCCATAAATCCGCCTTCTGCGCGGTGCCATTGTAAATTGGAACATGATTTAAACAAAGCTTCATTTAGACAAAAGTAGTCATTTGCCACGCACTTATGGCAACCCTAGCCAATTTGTACGACTGGCTTTTAAGGGCTGTCAGTTAAGAGTTTTGCTTGTGGCGGTTGTCATCCAAGCAGGCAAAAAGGCACAAATGCATCTGCTGCAAATGTCCAAAACCCAACAATCTTTTTTTCAGCCACAGGTTCATCAGCCTTCAAGCTTGCTAACAAAGACTCGGCTGCCGAAACACAAGTCTGCGGCGGAAATCCCCCCTGAATGTCATGCCCAAGGGCGACACACACATACATATATATTATACATATTATTCATATTTGCGTTCCCGAGCGCCCATCTCGACCTCGTCAAGCTACTCGTCAGGCTTTTGCACGCTGGGCCAATACGAGCAAAGCAAGCCTTAAAACGGACAAACAATTGGACCAGCATTTGTATGCATATTTGGTGCGTTCTGATCCTATGCCAGCCTTTTAACAAAAGCAACAGAGTATGGTTCTTAAAAGACCCTTGTCCTTATTTTCAACACGTGCTGATGGATTCCATTATGTAGGAAACGTCCATTTAACCTTTGCATGCTAATGACATGCATGTTAGCAGGGCAACGCAGATACAGCTGAGCATGTAATTGTATGTATTTAAATATACATATATTCAGAAGTGATCCGATTTTAATTATATTTGCATTGTCGTGTGGGCGTTTCGAGATGAGTTCTTTCATGGTGAGGCGTAAAGCGTCCTTTCTCATTAGCATTAGCGGCGTGACTAATGCGCATGCACAGCGAGGCACAAAAGCGAACAGAGTAAAAAAAATGCTGGACTAAATACACCACACGCAAAAATATTTTTTTTGACTGAAATCCACTTTGTGCTTTCTCGCACCGTTATTGTGTTTTCATCGTGCTGGAGTCTATTTCATAGAAAATGAACCAAGCTTCACACCGTGTCTGCTGTTCTTTCATTATTGCCGTGTTCAAAGTAGGTCACGGACGCTTTGGATGATAGTCTCGGTCAGAGTGTGTTCAACTCTCCTAATTTTGGCTATGGTGGCGAGTTTGGCGCTTTTTACCTTATTTAAATGGCGACCCCCCTCTCGTTGATGAAGCTTGTCAGTCAGTTGTTGTTCTTAGCGCTGTTGCCTGCAATATTTGTGTGACTCATATCTTTTTTTTTTCCCCATCCAGGCCACATGGTGATAAATTTGAACTGAAGGACTTGCCGTGTCGTGTCAAGTCGGCCAAAGTTTCAATTACTCATATTGAAAATGAACACTTTTCTTCGTACTGATGGCCATTTGTGTGTTTAAATCATTAAGGCAGAAATATTATTTTCTTCAGGAGGAAAAAAAAAAGAAAATTTGGTGTTGGATTTTCTTTCTCCCCATAATTTCAAACACTTTCCAGATGTCTTTCTGGCTTTCGTCACAACACCCCAAGGAGCAAAGATTACAGCACACTTTACACCAGGATGTAGCAAATATTGCAGATCGCAAGTTGTACTAAGAATGTGGAATTACAGGAGGGCTACGAATTCGAACCTGAACCTGCCCACTGCGAGCCGGACCTGCTAACCCTTTTTACTCGTTTGTGTTTGTGTAGGTCAGGAAGAGGATGGCAGGAAGGTGCTGGTCCTGAGCTACCCGCAGTACTGCCGCTACCGCTCGGTGCTGGCGCGTTTGCGGGAGCAGCCTGGCTCGCTTCTGCTCAACCACACGGTGCTGGCGCTGGGCGGCATCGCGACGCTGGGCGCCCACACGCGCATCCTCTATTGCCGCGAAACCTTTGAGCATCCCACGCTGCTACGCAACGAGAGCGTCTGCGACCACTATGGTGAGTTGGTGATGGACACATACGCTCAAACTTTGCTCACCGTTCCAAAGACTTTGGCAAATTTCCTTTAAATTTCCAATTAATTTTTCAAATTGTAATTATTTTCCACATTTATTATTATTACTAAACATGTATTTGTGTTTCCTTTTAATTCTGTAAACATTTCAGTGTAAGTTATAATTCACACAAGTGAGGTTTCCGATGTATTTTTCATGGTTTTATCTAAAAGGCAAGGGGGCGGGGCAAGCGGGGACCTCCATTTGAACAGCCTCTCCTATCCTAAAGCGTTGTGTTGTGGAATTTTTCGGAGTGCCGGAACATGTCTGAACTTCAGCACGCAGTAACAATTTGATCGTGTGATTCATGGCGGCACGAGGGCACTTTCACAATAACAGCTTGAGCTCCTGTAAAGTCGCCGCTGCAGTGTAGCAATCGCATGTGACGGCAAACTGAAATAATAGATGGAAGTAGAAATGTGCAATGTGAGTCTTCGTGTTCGCGTGACAATTCATTTCGAAAATTCACCAAAAACAATGGAGAGGAATTTTGGCTATATTGAACATTTTTGAAGTTGGAATGATTTGAATCAGTGGATAATTGTGGAATGTGGGGGAAGTTTGTTAAATGTCTCCGTAATTTGGCATATTTTTTCAAGGCAAATGTGTTTTTAAAACGGCCAACATCCCGTGGCCGCTGTTTTCCCCCCCCTCCAATGTGCACTCCATCTATATTTTCTCTATTCACTAGTTTGTGCTTGATAAGCAACACAATTTCCATCAGGCTGCCAAGGGCCCCCGAGGGCATCCGGCTTATTATTTTAAGCACATTTGTGAGCTTTGCACAATCACAAGCCGCCATTTCCTGGCTCTGTATCTGCGTTTATACGGATAAATACCAGCGCTGGCGTAATGGCGTCCAGCTGTGACATAATCAACTTCTCTCTTTTCTGCAGCAAGGCTTGTGCGCGTCAGCTGGTCAGCCAGATGAAACAAAAAAAAAAAGCGCAATGTGAAATACAGTCAACAGAAGAAAGAAAGACGGTGTGATTGAGTTTATTCCTGGCGGGCCCGCTTTTAGATTCATCACAGGGGCACAGGAGGTGTACAGGCGGCGCATTGATTATATAAGCGATGGCGGTGGCGGCTAACTCTTGATTTCTATTTACACGCCGTGATTCATTCCCATTTGTCAAAGTGAATTTGGAGCGATCATCCGAGTGCTACTGTGGCGTTAAACGCTCGCCGCTGTAGCTAGCGTACTGTAGCGTGTTGGCGCTGGAGGGGTGATACGAGGGCTGCTCATCAGGCTTTTTATCCGACGTGATCTGCTCTTCAGGCTTTTAAAGCACTCTGAGCGGGAAGTCCTGAGAGCCACCATGCACACGCACGCACGCACGCACGCACGCACGCACGCACGCACGCACACACACACACACACACACACACACACATGGGATTGTTTGAAAATTGACTTGTTTCAAGCCTGTGTTTTCCAACTTTTGTTAAGACAAGCGTGTTCTGGTTCTGTCTTCGGGTGTTGGACTGCAACTTGTTTGCTGGATCTTTGCGCACAAGTCCGCTTACTGCTAATGTGCCTTTCCCGAGAAAGTGACTTTCTTCCATCCAGGCTTGAACAGCTTTGCGCTTGAGTTTGCCTCCTTCGGCTCCCTCCCAAAGTCCAATCAATTGCCTAAATTTAAGTGCGAATGCTTGTTTTGTGGACAAGAACTCTGGCAGGCATCCAATCGAAGGTGCCCAAAGTCATCTGGGATGGCTCTTGGCCAACTTGACAGTCAGTGGAGGCTCAATGTTTTTTTTTTATCCTCAATCTCACCCTATGCACTTGAGGACATGAGTGACAGTTATTGTTCAAAATGTATAATTATAAGCACACATGCTTTGCCTGCTTGAATTTGACGGCGCCCACGCTGGCTCACGCTGGCTCACGCTGGAGGGAAAGTTGTATAGTTTTCAATTGGGTGGCCGTGTGTGGGGAAAAAAAAAGTGGCGTAAAGGCTATGTTGCAACAACAGAAATAGGTGGAGTGTTCCTGTTGTGCGCCAAGCTTAAGTATAAGTGCAGAAATACTGGAATAAAAAAGACAAAGCAACTGTCAGTTGAGTACTGTGTGATAGTAATTTTTTTTTCATGTCCTCTGTGGAAGTTGTAAAGGCAACAAGCATGTTTTGACAAAGTACAGATGTTAGTTTTCAATTGTAGGGAGTACAAGTAAAAGGTTATTGGAAATATAGTCAAATGTTTGAAATATCTGCTAAAGAAAATGACATCAACAAAGTATTTGAAGTACGCGGCCAAGGGACGGTGCGGTCGATTGGTCAGTGGGGGCAAATGGAAAGCATTTCAATCACGCATGCGGCGGAGGCCGCCTGGATTTTGCTTGTCGCCGACTCTCAGGGGAAATATTATGAGCTAGACTTTTCCCCATTCTCCCACCTCCTTCAATTCCTGGAGTTGTGCTGACCCTTCGTTCCCCTCTTGTGTCAGAAACCAAACTCTCCTGCGGGCTTAAGTCAACACATGCGAGCCAGGCAATCACAACCGGGAGGGGAGGGGAAGGGAAGAGGGGAGTCCAACTTGCCGATGTACATAAGCTCTAATGTAGTCGGCGGCGGCCGCATACAACTTCTATATTTCAAATGTGTTTGTTTGTCTGTTGGAAAACTCTGTCATCGCCGCTCGGCTTTTATTAAGCAGGGATCCCCGGTCTAATCTTTGCGCAGGGGGGGGGGGCGAGCGTAAAGGCCTTTTATTGCCTTAAAGATTAATATTGTCGCCATTCGCTGGATGAAAAACAACCTGCGCACGCTTTGGCTTCAAAAATCTTCCTGCACTAGAATGTGCCAGGAGGAGGCGAGGGGGGAAAAAACACATAGAAATGGGCCATGTTTCACTCTCTGAGATCACCCCCCCCCCTCTTAAATAACCCCAAAACAAAACATTAACTCCTGCTCAACATGAACTTGCAGGATGATGTCACTCTTTCCATTGACAACATGAGCCGTGAAATGAAATCTGCAAGTTTGTCGTCGGATCGGGTTCTTGGAACTGCGTCAGAAGATTTTATTTTGCGTCAACGGTCATTGAACAAGCCGCCATTGCCAAAACGACAACAAACGTGTCATTGTGTTTCCTCTTCAGCAAACAATTACGAGTGCACTCGTGGCTGTGTTGGCAGTGATTCATGTTTTGTGTTTCCGCTCACTTTTCTGCTTCATTTTTCATGTTTGGGTTTCACTTTGTTCTATTCTCAAAATGTAACAAGCTACATTTAAATGAGGCTATATTGGGTCAGTGTAAAAATAGTGACCGTGAAAATGCCACAAGGAAACATTAGTTAAACATAGAACATGTTTTCAACCCCTCCTAAACACTCGTCAGCCATTTCACTTAAAAACAATGTTCAGATTGCACCTTGAGCCGTTACTGATATTTTGCACTTCGGGTGTGACCAATATCCTTTCATCACTACAGCTGTGCGATGATCATCTTCGTCATCAGTGTAGGCGACACTATCAAGTGTAAGGCACCTTCTGTTATGTCCTGGCGTCATCGCTGTCGCATGTTGTTGCAGCTGTGGCCTCCCTCGTGGTGCATTTTTTTGCGTGTCCAATTTGGAGTGGCGTCCACTTAAACGGAAACAAAATGTGTACGTGGTGACTTGAGACAGACGCAATTGTTGGTGGTGATATGAAAAACAGATAATTATTGGTCATGAGAGTCTGAAATTTTGAAAAACAAAAAAAGTGATGAAACAAATATATTTTCTCAGAAAGTTCCTTCCGAAAAAGCCAAATCATGAGACAGAAAAAGAGTCAACTTCAAAACATTTAATGCCTCCTGCTCTGGTGAGGCAAGTCTTCCTAGATTCCAGCACACACTTTCCACAATGTTCAACGTGTATATCATGCTGAGTAACCCATACAACTTCCAAGAATTAAAAAAAAAAAAGATGATCAGCAGGCCTACTTAAAATCAGGGTTCATGGTGACGTGATTCTTGCACATATACTTTTTGAGGTCACATTTGCCTCACATTTGAATTCAATATAAAAAAAAAATTTGGCATGCTTGCTTGCACGATCTTAATTTTGTTGAAGCAGCATGGCCTTTAGCAATTCCTGCAAAAGGAAACGGGGCAAGTCATCCCTTTGCAATAATCATCGTGACGCAATTCTTCAAATAACCCCCTGCCCGCCTTTCTTGAGAATAAATACCAGACGAGCCTGTTGCGGCTTGAAACGACTGACTCACTAAAGACGAGCTTGCGGCGTGCAGGTGGAGGCTCGCTCTCTCGCGGGTACTTCCGGCGTCGCCGTCCAACGTGTTTTACATGACAGCGGAAAAATCACTCCCGGTGTTTTACGGCTTTTTAAGAGGCGCTCGCAAACGCGCCAGTCATTACAAGATGAGCTTGTTTTGCCGTAAAAAAAAATGGCTCCTTTCTAATGAATTATAAATAAGCTCCCCTACAGAGTCCAATAAATTGGCGCGTAAAGAGGAAAACATGATGACTGGAGATGCTGTGGCCTATTTTATGGAGCCAATGATTGTTATTCATAGGCGCCGCCGCTTCAGCCTTTTCCCGCAATGATGGTGTTTCCGTGATTGGGCTCATTGGGTCGCCTCCATCCCATCAAGCGTAACTAGAGCGTGATCTATTAGAATACGTACATATGTTTTATTGATGTGTTTATCCCACCATTCATTTATTTATAGGTCGATGCTGAGATTTCTCTCCCCCCTCCCCTCTCTCTTTCTCCTCCAGTAATGAATAGGATAAGCCTTGAAGCTTATCCACCGCTCCCTTTCATACCTCCCCCTTCCCCTCCCCTCTCTCTCGGAAAGCCAAATTGAAATCTTTCCTTCCAGCTCGCAGTCCTAGTGAGCGAGCGAGCGTTCGCCGCAGTCTGTCGGCATCAATGATGTGCGAGCGCTTTTGAAGGTGATCCCGTTTTAGCAAATGCTGCGCGTTACGCAACGTTTTAACACTGCCGGAGTTTGTTTATTCTTGTCAGGAGCTCCTGGGCTGACACCTTCACATATTTACTTGTTGTTGTTGAGCAGCAGATGTAGCAATAAATGAAAGTCTTCTAATATTCGGGCAATGCGGTAACAATAGAAGCGGTGGAAATGTGACAAAATTCATCTGTTTATGACGGAGTTACATTCCTACACCGGTTATGCAACACAAATATGTAAATTGAAACTCTTTGCAGTCTACTTTGCTATTTGTCTTGTAGGTTTGCTGGTTTGTTAGCTTGCTGTTAAAATAAGTTTTAGGTTAAAAAAATTGTATATCACTATAAAAATAAACTCTCTTTGAGTAAGGATTCGCTGCAGAAATCTTTTTTGCTGGCATCCCGTGAGATGCAAGTTTTGTTTGCTTTATGAGATGTTTTTTTTTTTCCGGGACCTGTGGGTTTCAAGCCATATTGTAGCACTTTTTTTCAGCGCTCTGTTGTCCCAATTCCATTGGAAAGAATCTTTTGTCATGTTTCCTAGCTTGAGCTTTCACAAGACCCCCCCCCCCCCCCCCCCCCCCCACACACACACACACACACGGAGCGCCAATGAATCAGATGAGAATGATTTTTTGATCCTTGGCAATAATAAACTTCTTTGAAGGGCTTAATTGGCTCTTCCTGGAACAGCAGAGTTTTGCTTCATTTGCAGTGATGAAAGCATAATGTTGCCTCTCGCTCGCTCTCTCGCTCGCTCTCATCTCGCTCTCTCTCGCTCTCTCTCTCTCTCTCTCTTTCTCGCTCCCCCTGGCCCGTTGGGAGCACGCACAACAGCGCACAACTAATGAATTAAGAACACAACTCCTTTTTTCATCGTTTGTTTTTTTCATTATTTTCTCTGGCTCGCCTTCCCAAATGGCTTTACCTAATAAGGCAGAGAAATTCGCTCTGAAGCGCTGTCTGTTAAATTGCTTTCATTTGATCTGCTGTGTGTGTGCGTGCGTGTGTGTGTTTGTTTAGATTGAAGCAGACTAAAAATTGTGATTCGTGGAAAGGTGGCAAAGTGAGGTCACCTGGAAAATAGCGCGGGCGGGCGAGGGACAGTGCTGGCCGGCTATTCCGAAACTGTTCTTATGAATGGAAGGTTGCTAAGCCAGTTCTCAAACTAGGGGCGCCAGTGACCCCCGGAGGTCTGTGGCACCAAGCTTGGGCATCTGCGAAACGATATTTAGCTTTTCAAGAAGAGAGATATTTCTTTCTGAATTCCTAAATTTTATTTTGAAATTTTAGTTGCTTCGCCAGTTGTCCAGCAAGAAGGATGCTAGCTAGTATGTTTAGGTATTAAGTTTACTCATTAAGTTATTTAGTAGAAACAGGGAGGTTTCCACGGCAACAACTGTGATGCTCTTCTCCTCATTACAAGCTAGCACATTATCAACATGAAGTGAAGCGGTTATTTTTGGCTCAAGTTGGCAATTTGCATGGCATGTGTGGCGAGGGCGAATTTGGATGCAAAGGCGTCTGGTGTGTTTGTAACGGCGGTCGATGCCGAGCGCGAGTGGGAAGAACCACTGAGTCACAACAAGTGTGGGAGACAGTGTGCAGATGAGAGGACTATTTACTCCTCTTCATAGACCAGCATGGAAAGGCCATTAGGCACGCCTGCACAAGACTTAATCATCCTCATCATAATTTGAATTTCATTTTGGACACTCTTAACACCAATATTCATATTATTATTATCCTTTGATCATCATAGTTATTGTAATTGATAGCAGTTGACCGAGCAAGTCGGCTATATTTATATATTGCATTTCATCCACCAGGGGAACTGATTGCTGGAATGTGGGCTTGTCACCATGGCAATGGTGGCAATGGTTGCCTTCTGACGCTGATTGATAATTGTCAGCTGACAGAATGTTTGCGATAATAGTGTGTGAATACAACCGTGTGTAGTAATGAGCTGCTAGTGTGGGGGGCGGCTGCCCCGCCTTCTCCTAATCACAATTACGACTGCCATTCACACAGCCTGAACACTAAAGACAAGTAGATGTGCAAAATGTGCTTCAAATTGATGTCTTTTCCCTGACATGAAAATGTGAGAGATAATCCCAATGAAGACAAAGAAGCAGACGTTATTTTTTCCTCTCTCAATTGCTACACAAACAAGTAAGAAAATAATGGGAGCATAATGGCCGACGCGGCTGCCATAAAGTCAAGAAGGCATTGTTATGATGCAGCGTGTTTGAGTATGTAATGCTCATGTTTGGGAGCCATCTTTATATATTGTCAGCAGACTTCCAGAAATGGGAGTTATGTCAGTCAAATTTTTTTTTAATGGTTTTAATATCCAAGTGTGACTAGGCAGCTAGGTGATGAGTTAGTTGGCTAAAGTCACTCAGATAGTTGGCTTAGCTTGCTTGTTAGCAAGTATTTCCAAACCAAGTAACATGATGACCACACTCTTGTTTTTGTGCTATTTTGTGTTTGTTTTAAATGATGTCCCAATGTGCCTTTTATAACCTGTTGTAAAATTCCAGCGTAACTAAAACACCTTTTTGTGGGCGCGTCCTATTTCATTGATTAATCTTCTCCATGAACCTTATCGACTGAGCTGACTCACTCGTGTTTTACAATGTAAATAAACACGCACAAAGGCATTCTTCCAGTTGCTTTCATAACATTTATGTGGGTCACTTGTTTGTTAGCTGTGCTTTAAGGCCACCTGCTTGAAAGCATGTCGTCAAACATGTGCTCTGAAATATTAGCGAGGTGAGCATATAGTAGGCATAAAATCTGTCAGTGCTCAAAAATATTTGTGTTTCTGGTGGTGTGTGTTAATTTTGGCTAAGGTGCAAATCTCCAGAATGTTGAGGTGATTAAAGGGCCATCTCAGTAAATCCCTTTTGCTGTTTGACGGCGACACTCGTACGTTGCAGTTTTACTGCGAAATTCTACGCGCTCATGTTTCTGTGTTCACCTTTGGTCCGTTTGGCTCACGGCAGCCACACGGACTGTTTGTCAAAAGCGACAGGCAGGTTTACAATTGTGTTGAACAAGTACAGCTTGCGGGGTGTGTCGCAAACGCCGGGTCACCGTGTTACGACACCGCTGCCACCTTTGGCAAAACATGTCCTCCGTTTACTACGCTGTTACACACCTACACTATCAATGTAACACAAATTTGTGAATTGGAATGCTTCGTAGCATGTTCCGCCAACAGAATTGCAGTGGAGCAGCAGCAATATTTATTTTTTTTGGTTATTGCGCTTTTTTACGGAAAGGATTTTTTCTGGCTTCTGATCCGTCGGACATGTCCTCCTTGGCAGTGTCACACATGAACATGTAATAAGTCATCGTCTTGTGGTCAGTGAGGCATAAAAAGCGCAGACGGAGACATAGGAAGTGGTGAGTGTGCAAAATAAGTTCTGCTTCTGCCGTTTAGTGGAACATGTCAACAACCCTTTGAAGGAAAATAAAACATCCGGTTGCAGGGAAGAAAAAAAAACATATCGAGGTGCTTTAAAACCTTTGCTATGTTCCTGGCCCGCTCTTAACTTGGGCGTGAATCAATAGGACGGCCGCTGGCCTTACGCAACCCGGCACTTGTTGGCCACACAACACGGCGGCCTCGTTTTTGGAGTTGTTGTTGTATAGCTCAATCAATGCCTCGCTCGCCGTGTTACGTGGCATAATGGTGTGCTTACGTGGTGCGCGGCGGGGGAAGAAAATGGGGACAGGCCTGCTTACGCAATGTGGGTCAGTGGGGGTGTCACCAGGGGAGCTTAAGACACACACTGTCACAAGGCACAAGTACGCATTATATATGGTCATGACGCAACTTATGACTGAGAGGCATTTTAGGTTAAACCCTTGATGTGGTCTTGTTGTCCTCAGCTCCCAACTTAAAGGGGCGTCCCCGCAAGAAAAAGTTGTCCATCTCGCAGAGGAGGGACTCCGCGGCCTGCGTGCTGGTCTCAGCTCAGGACCCCAGCAGCCCAGAGACCAAAAGTTCCAAGGTAGACGCACCACTTTTTCCCCTCATTTCAATACACGCGTCGTTATGACATTCAGAAACAGAAGAAACGACGTTTGTGTGTGGGTTTTTTTTTTTTTCCCCCCTTCTGCTGTTATCCTGCCGACCTTGAGTGGTTAAATTGATAGCAGCAATGGTGTCTCTTCAGCTAATCTGCGCTTCATCTGCGCTGGCCCAGAATCGATGCGGAGGAAAACACCGCATGAAAATACAACAAAGAAATTAAGCGGCTCATTTTTAAGGGTCAGCTCGTCACAATGGCCGTGGATCGGATATAAAATATATAATATAAATCCAAAAATTGTATTGTAATTATTTTTTAACAAAAAAATTGTAAAGTGAATTATACATTTTTGTATAATTTGTAGTAAATTTATTTTTTATTTATCTTTATTGAATGCAGGTTTTTTTTTTGGCCAATATGTTTATGCTGCCAAATATCTTTTAAAAATAAAACAATTTTCAGTGTATGGTTTACAAAATAGTATTATATTATATTGAATTATATTACAATTTTTTTTATTACTTACAATAAATCAATTAAAATTACCAACGTTGTTCATTTTTTGACATAATAACTCCTGGAACCTGCGACCTGACCGCTGCCCTTGTCGCCCTTTTAGATTAAAGCGAGCTGTCGAGCGTTAGCCAATGGCAAGATGAGCTCCGTCAATCTTAGCTCCGCCCCCAAACACAAAGCCGGCGGCGGCCTCGGCAGGAAGGCGTCGTCCGAGGAGAAGGAGCAACCGAAGGAAATGGCGGAGGAGAGGAGTGAGAAAGAAGAGCTCAGGGATTCGTCCTCCTCGCTGGAGGACGATGAGGAGGAAGCGGCGGCCGACATGGCGGCGGCTGACATGGCGGCGGCGGAGGCGGTGGCCTCAAGTGAGGAGAATCGAGAGGACGAGCAGGCCTTCCTGGTGGAGCTCTACAAGTACATGAAGAAGAGGGACACGCCCATTGAGAGGATCCCCTTCTTGGGGTTCAAACAGAGTGAGTCACTCACACGCTTATATTGGTTGCTTCACTTCATCACCTCATCTCACTCCATTTCTTGATTGCTCCTGGCATTTTTTTCATTTTATTTGTCAGATGGTTACTTGACGTCCTCTTCCCCTTTCTTTACTTTACTTCACTTCCATACTGAACGTTAGCTCCAAAATACAGTATTCACAAAAACGTTACCCAGGCCATAAACATTTTTGTTGTAGCAAAGGAGGCCCACTTCATTTTCAAGGTGAGACGAAGCGTCGGCCGTAGTTCACCTTGGTACAACAGTCACGAGTCGAAAGACTCAAAAGCGCTCGATTCGGCGCACGCCTCACGAAACGAATGCAAATGTGGAACGAAAGCTGACAAAGGAGGCGAGGAGCTCTCTCTGGAGCCTCCCCATCAAACGGCGCGCAAAACAAACGAGAGACTGTTGCCACCCGCATGATGGACCAAAATATAGATTAGACGTCTTCTCATCAGCGCCACATGTACGCCTCGCCTCCACTTCTTTGTGTTCTTCCGACGCTGTTAGAGGACGTTCGCCGGACGACTCGAGTTGCATTTAGAGGGCGGTGACGACTGCATTTGTACCAAAAAGCAAATCAGTCACTTTGTGACACTCAAAGTGAAGTTTGAGAAAAAAGCTGGAGTTATTTCCAGGTTAAGGACATTTATTCAAGTCGAAGACTGATATTGTTCCCGATCTCGAGCACCAGATTTGGCCCCACCGGTCGGATTGTCAAGTGAGATAATCTTTTCTGATTAATGCTGCCAATCTTTGTTTGGTTTCAGAGTTAAATGTTGAGGTTTCCAAGCAAAGAAATCCCGTGTCAATGAATGCCACTGATTACGTCGCAACCTTTGTAGCCGCCATCTTCCCTCTCGATGCGCGCCGCAAAGACGTGCAGCTGCCGCTGATCACAAAAAACTATTGCTTGTATGGAAGCGAGCCCGGCGACAGATGGCTGAGTGATGTCGGCCTTGTTGGCGTCTTCCCCGTGATTTACCTCCAAAGAATCCCAACGCGCATCGTTTGTCATTCCGCCTCGTCCGCGCTAAAGTCAACTGTTGCGATGTTATGTTAATTTTCTTTTTTTTCGCCTCTACGGGTCTCTTGCGCATTCGGAAATGCATTCAATATGTCGGCCGCTGATCTCTTATTTTCCAGCGCAGCGAGACGAGAACGAGTTCCGTCTATTTGAGACTTGAGATGACCGGCGTCAGATCTTTTTTTTGTTCTTGAGCTTTTGAATGATTTTGTTTTGTCCTTCAAAACTGATCATCATCATGTCTGGCTTTCATTTTCATCAACTTTTATGAATGAAGGGCGAGACTTAGCAACAGGTGCAATTTTGTTCATAAACCTCTTTGCTATGAGTGAAGACTGCTACGCTATATCGGGCGATTGTACCAACAACACTGGCACCAATTTGTGTTGCCGCGACGACACATTGTGTTGCCATTTAATTGGCGAGGGAATCAAGAGAAGCGATTGCTAATGACACGACACTAAAGAGAGACGCGTGTGCCTTCACACATACAGCAGATGGAGGCGGCCGTGGGTCCAACGTGGCCATTACAGATGCTGCATAACAAGCTGCTTAAAGAATCCATCATGCAGTCAGTCGCACAAGACAATATGATGACGGAAATGCTGGCGTTCCATTCAGCCTTTGTTATCCCAACCGGCGCGGCGACGAGGAAAGAAGGAAGAAAAAAAATCAATGCTGTCAAAGGCGTAGATAGGAAAATGTCATTTTGACAAATGCAAGGCTTTGTGTAAGCACAGATTGAATTTTGATGGATTTCTCCTCCCAGCGAAGCTGCACATTTATTTGTGTTTTTTTATGATACTCAATTTTTTGGGGGGCAGGGGGTGTATTTATTGGCTCCACAAATAAAAATGTTAAGTGGTGGTGTTGTCGCAGAGAGCAAATACAAATATTTAGTGGAGCAATTGTAGCAGAGGTTTTTCAAAGACAAGCCACCATTGAGGCCATTTTTAGAAATGTTGCGCAATACTTGTAATGTGATATCACGCACATTAGCTTGTTTGAGCTTGCAAATCAATCATGTTCCAAACAGGAAAGAGGCCAGACCAGGATGGCCAAGTACTTTTAGCCACAGCCTTTCAGAAGCCCTCTTTTGTTTTCTTTAGTGCATTTTTTTTGTTCTACAAACTGCCATTACAACTTGTGTAAAATGTAAATACAAACGTAATATGATTTACAAAACCTCTTACCATTCACTCTCAAAATTCCCTGAAGGCACTTTGACTTCAATTTCAGTTGACACTCGAGGGCGCTGCAGCATAAAACATGAAACAGGGAAACTTTCGCCAAATAAAATTTTGATCAGAGAATGGCAGCCACAATATTTGAATTGATAATTGACTTGAATAACTGATCACACACACTTTGATGTCCTCTCAGCGCATGGTACACATCGCACTCGAGCTCCAATATTGCTGCTTTTCATTTGGCCCGAGCGGGAATATGTCATCCGCACATTCCTTCGGCGTGTTCCAATAAAGTCAACACCCATCATGCGCGCGGCCGCTTCTTCTGCTTTCTCGCTTTGCCTCGTTTCAAAGGGAAATCTCCCCCTGCAATTAGATCCAGACAGTGCACAGCATCGTTTGACTTTATTTGACAAGTTGAAAGGAAGCAGCGTGTTGCGGCGCACACAATCAAGTCGCTCACGAGCAGCGGAAAGAAAAAGCATTGTTCTGGCCTTAAATTGCCCGCAGGGTTCCAAGTTTCATAACGTTTTTTTTTCTTCCCGCAATCTTAGAAGTTAAAAAAGGTGAAACGTATTAAAATGAGGGGGGGGGGAAAAGTCTATAAAACTGCCATCTTGTTTTGAATATTCTTCCATTTGGGCTTTGAAGAATGTTCTTCTTTTTTGTCGAGGTCATAGAAACGTGAATCACGACAAAAGTCTTAATATTTTATGAAATTTTGTAAATGGAAAACATTGAATGTTTTTTTTTTTTGCAGATTATTTGCCTTTCTACATTAAGTGATGTTGAGACTCTCTGTTTTTGTGGAACTTCATCACATTGCTGACTTGTCCTTGTTTGTCTTGCCCGCAGTCAACCTTTGGACCATGTTCGAGGCCGCTCAGAAGCTGGGAGGATACGAGCTGGTAAGTGCTCACATATGTGCTCGTAGACTCACTCCTAGCCAAGCCCGCATTTCATGATATGACGCAAACGTTTACACACATTACAACTTGAATACGAAATTGAACTTTTTTGTTTCCTCTGGCGCGGCAGCAATTTGCTTCATACATGGAAAACCTTTGCTTTTGAACTGCCTTGTTTTATTGGCACCGGTCCCCATACGGAGCAACGCGACATTTTAAATGATGTGTACGTAACTTAATTCCAAATTATTTCATCAGCCCCCAAACTGTGGCCCCGAATCACAATTCATGCAGCACTACCTACCAAGCGCATGTGCATGTTATGTAATAAGAATTGGAGCCCATCGGGGAAAAAGTGACATGACGAGATGAGGAGTTGCCGATCGAATGAGTCAGCAGTTCCCCGTCCCCGTGTGCTGGCAGTGATGTCACACCACTGATTGTATTTTTCCTCCTGAAATGATGACCTCATGTGTGGCCGCGCAGATCACCGTCCGCAGGCAGTGGAAGCACGTGTACGACGAACTGGGCGGCAACCCCAGCAGCACCAGCGCCGCCACCTGCACGCGCCGTCACTACGAGAGGTGAGTTGGTAAAGTACCCCGTGGAAATCCGCCATTGACGTTCATCTCATTACACCATTAAGACATTGCAGCATCTCCTACTAGTCATCATCATCAGAGATGCTATTACAAAATTAAAACAAGCATATGGGCATGAGCCGGAGGGAGGGTGTGCGTGCACACGCTCACTTGCGCAAGGTTAAAGAAAAGCAAGTTCCCAACAAAGTGATGCCAGGGTCACCCATGAGGCAGTCGGTCATCTCGCCCTCCAGCGAACGCTAAGTGTTGGTGTGTCAACACAACGTAAGCGTGCACACAAACACACACCTGTCAGTAATACCATATGGGGTTAGGCGGAGGCAGGGGGAGTGAGTTTATTAGGGAATGTCAGACTTCAAGTGGATTCAAGACCAACATGCTGCTTAGACGGAAGAAGCGAAGGAAGGGAAAAAGTTCATTTGGGACCGCGCTTTATGCAACTTGGCCTTTTGTTTGGCAAAATCTGGATTTTTTTTATTTTTATTTTTTTTTATAGGATTTTGTCAGGAATTAATTTATCGTTTGGTGGTGAAATAACCTGAAAGCATTTGATTTGGGGAATAGTTTGGTTCCCTGCCAACTTTATTTGATCTGTTCCCAAACTGTACTGCACGGGAAAGTTTTGGCATTGTGCTTCTGAGGTCACGGAAGACAGCTGGGAGGAAAATACACCTGAATCGATACAAAGCTATAACATCGGCAAGACGCGCTCGCTCGCCGCTCTGAGGGCAATTAGGTGCCTTGTATTAGCTGAGCAAACGTTGCAGGCGGCGTGATGAATGAGCTTGTTTGCCGGCGTGGCCGAGCGCACGTTTGCTCCCCGGAGGTGTCTTTCGTTCCACCTTTCATCATTGGTCAACGCACAAAAGATGAGTCAGCTGCACAAAGCAACAATTTTGCGCTGCATAAAATATTACCCAACTCTGTTTATGCCTTTGTGCTATCGGTAGACCAAATATTTATTCCTGAAAATTGCAATCTGCAGAAATGCAGAAGTGTCTGGCAAAATTAAGCTTTTTGCTATTAGATTGATTTACCCGCTCAATTTGACACTCGATGGGCACTCGAGAGAACCCATTGTTTGTCAAAAGTCCATCTGCCCTTTGACACCAGTCAATCATTTGAACTAGTTCTCGACACGGCCAACGACGTAATGAGCATATTTATGCCGTCCGTCCGTCTGGGAAGATGCACCAATCAGGCGTAATGGCGGTAACGTACGAGCTGAACAGCAGATAACCTCAACTAATTGTACCCCCCCACCACACCCCCACACACAGACAGACAGACAGACACACACACACACACACACACACACACACACACACACACACACACACACACACACACACACACACACACACACACACACACACACACACACTTGTTCATTAGAAAGAAATCAATAAGACGAGCGTCTGCTGCAGCGGCTGGCGAGGCTTTAATGATATTTATTCAGAAAAAGAAGGGGAAAAAAACGCTTGTACGAGACGGGCCATCAGGCGGGGCTGCGGCACTCGGAATTAAAAATGAGGTCATGAAAAAGATGGCATCAATAACCTTGAAATAGACTGGCCTTTTTTCTGCGTGTGCGTGTGTGTGCGCGCGCCTCAACCGCCTGTGATACAGGTCAGCGCCTTTTAACAGCTCCTACATTTTTAATCTCTCGCTCTCTTTCTCCCTCTCTCGTGTCATTGGGCGGAGATGCGGTGTTGCCGTAGCGACGCGCAAAGCCAACGCGAGTCATTTTGTTATTTCAAAAGCGGTGCAAGGTAAAAAAAAAAAACCAGCTGAGTGTATCAAATGTTTTTCGATATGCAGAATTTTTTTATTGACTGAGTCCTTGGCGAGGGGATGTCGCAAAAGCATCGCTCTTTGCGTGCCGAACTACATTTGCGCCTCACGCTGAGAATTGTAACAGAGGGTACAGTGTGTGTGCGTGCGCGTGTGCCTGCCTGCAAGTGCAGATGTTATTCAGCACTATCTTGCACTTGTCAGCATCTCTTTGCTTCGTCCTTGCCGTACTGCAGATCCATCAGTTTGTGTGTGCGCGCTTTTCTCGCAGGAAGAGCGTATTAGAGGCAATCTTACTTGCCATTTTGGTTCTGACAGCCAGCGGCGAGGCAGAGAAAGACACAGCCAGGCAAGACGTGATTTAATGGCTGTCGTCGCTTAAAGTAACACCGCGTAATAGTTTGACCTGAAAAAGCAGCAGCTTCAGCATTACGACGGACATTGAGCGACCGACCCTTGTGACCTGAAATAACCCACCACCGCTGCCGCAGGGCTAGCGTTAGCAGCCATGATGACATCACTTTCAGATTTTGTTTCATTCACAAGATATTGGTCATATTTTTACTAGATATATTTTGTCTTAATTAAAAAAAAACATTTTTGTCTAATAATCAATTTAGGAACTAAAATGAAACCAAAGACCCCAAATTTGCAGATGTAGCGACAGATGGTGAAGCAATTGCTTGTTTATCACCGCCCAGTCAAGTTGATTCAACTTAGCAGCACAGTTGGGGCTTTTTAAAAATCATCCTCATGTTCCTAAACAACAAGATTGGCTCATTTCCCTCATGTGTGGAATTCCGTGAAAGATTTGCGCCGCCGTCCCAGCGGCAGAGAAAAACGCCTCAGCCAAAGTTCAACCAACGCGTTGCTCCCCGCCGAGATTAATAAATCATTGGGCGTAGCTAAATGAATGACGTTCTGACACACATATGCGCATGTCTGCATTTTTTTTGGGGGGGGGGGCATGTTGTGAGGAGGCCATTTTGAAATTGCTTAGTTTCATATTGTCAGGACAAAAAAAATATATAATTACATAAATTATAAATTACTATAATACACTATTATATAAATAGAAATGACATCTTCAAGAATTTAGAAGTGCGTTCAGCGCCACTTGAGGCTTTCCACGTCATTATTACACGAGTCTTGGCGAGCTCGCATCCACCTGCCACAGTGGAGCAGCGGCGGCTAATGAGACCCCCCCCTCCTTCCCCAAGGGGGGAGGATGGAACAGTAGAGGTCATTTTAAATCTGCTGTTTTCAGACGTGACAAAGGGCTTAGGTTTTTTTTCTACATTCTTTGGCTGCCCTCTGCTTTTAAGTGCATGAATGAGGGTCACCTCGAGTGGTTTGGCTTTGAGACAAAAAATGGCTTTGAGGCATGCATCCAAAACAGAGGGGGGGGGCGTATTTCATGGGCTTCCAGGCCTGTAAAATACAATAAAACAAATCATTTTCTGTGCCACTACTCTGTGTTGGCTCCGCTCGCCCTTTAAATTGTCCTCTTTTTTTTCTTTTTCTTTTTTTGGTCTCCCTCTTTTCTTTTTTTGTCTGTTCCTGTGATCTTAACGCACAGCAGCGGCTAAAATTAATTTGGGGCGCAGATGGCGGCAGGAGGTTGTGCAAGTGGAACAGCCTGCGGGCTTTTTCCACAAATTTGATGACTTCGGGCCTCCGTTTGTTGGATTCTGACACGCCGCCGCTTGTTCCTGTAAAACCAAACGCAAAGCAGGGCAGCATATTGCTGGTAAAGTTGCCTTGTTTTTGTTAACTGCTGTTTGTGCGTGTGCGTGTGTGTGTGTGTGTGTGTGTGTGTGTGTGTGTGTGTGTGTGTGTGTGTGTGTGTGTGTGTGAGACAGAGAGAGACAGACAGAGCGAGAGACAGACAGACAGACAGAGAGAGAGACAGACAGAGAGACTAGAAACATGCTCGTCTTGGCAGGGTCCCTTTGAATGAACCATTCTGGATTTGGCGGATTTATTAAGATCAGGCCAACATGCATAATATCCTTTTATCAGCACTCATCTCGTTCCCAGATTAGCTCGCGCCTGATATTTTTATATTTATTCAACATTTAGAGCCCCCCCCTCTCAAGCGACCCCTTCTCTGCGCCGCATGTATTAGTCACTTGTTATCGACGCGGAAAAAGCGGGCACTCAAACAAGAAGCGGCTGATAAATTGGCATGAGAGGAAGTTAAGTGTTTATTGACCTCATAAAAATGTTGCTGGTGCTGCCTTAATGAAATTCTCCACTGCCGGCAAACCGCCCCTGCCCCCCACCTCACCCCTCCTTCGCCTTGCAGCCACCCGAGCGCCTGCAAAAGCAAGATGCGCCTCAATGTGGCCCCTAGTGGCTACGACACCTTTTTATTTTCTTGTTTTTTGGCTGGAGGAGTCCTCCAAGGAAGTTAGTTGCTACATTCAAATGAATGGAGAAAAAAACAACAACAATCAATCCTGTACTTACCTATAACTTTGATGACGTGTTGCCAAGGGCAAGTTAGTAACTTTCCGCTTCTGTAACCGCTCAGACAAGTGCAAAGAGGAATTTAACCCCTACAGTGTATGAAAATGTTCAAAAGTAATCGTCACCGCAACTGTTGACAAAAGATTGATGTGATAATGTTGACATCATGCTTCTTTAAATGTCATGAAAAACAGGAAGTGAAGCACATTATCATCTTCTTCTTCATCTTCTTCCGCTTATCCGGGGTCGGGTCGCGGGGGCAGCAGCTTTAGGAGGGACTCCCAGACCTCCCTCTCCCCAGCCACTTCCTCCAGCTCATCCCGGGGGATCCCAAGGCGTTCCCAGGCCAGCCGAGAGACGTAGTCTCTCCAGCGCGTCCTGGGTCGTCCCCGGGGTCTCCTACCGGTGGGACATGCCCGGAACACCTCCGCGGGGAGGCGTCCATGAGGCATCCTGATGACATGCCCGAGCCACCTCATCTGGCTCCCCTCAACGTGGAGGAGCAGCGGCTCTACTCCAAGTCTCTCCCGGATGACCGAGCTTCTCACCCTATCTCTAAGGGAGAGCCCGGACATCCTGTGGAGGAAACTCATTTCAGCCGCTTGTATCCTGGACCTCGTTCTTTCGGTCACGACCCATAGCTCGTGACCATAGGTGAGGGTAGGAGCGTAGATCGACCGGTAAATCGAGAGCTTTGCCATTTGGCTCAGCTCTCTCTTCACCACGACGGACCGGTACAGAGTCCGCATTACTGCCGACGCTGCACCGATCTCACGCTCCATCCTGCCCTCACTCGTGAACAAGACCCCAAGATACTTGAACTCCTCCACTTGGGGCAGGATCTCATCCCCGATCCGGAGAGGGCATTCCACCCTTTTCCGACCGAGGACCATGGACTCGGATTTGGAGGTGCTGACCCTCATCCCGACCGCTTCACACTCGGCTGCGAACCGTTCCAGTGAGAGCTGGAGATCACGGACTGAAGAAGCCAACAGCACCACGTCATCTGCAAAAAGCAGTGACGCGATGCTGAGGTCCCCAAACCGGACCCCCTCAACGCCTCGGCTGCGCCTAGAAATTCTGTCCATAAAAATTATGAACAGAATCGGTGACAAAGGGCAGCCTTGGCGGAGTCCAACCCTCACTGGGAACGAATCCGACTTACTGCCGGAAATGCGGACCAAACTCTGGCATCGGTGATACAGGGACCGAACCGCCCTTATCAGTTGGCTCGGCACCCCGTACTCCCGAAGCACCCTCCAGAGAACCTCCCGAGGGACACGGTCGAACGCCTTCTCCAAATCCACAAAACACATGTAGACTGGTTGGGCGAACTCCCATGCACCCTCGAGGATCCTGCCGAGGGTGTAGAGCTGGTCCACTGTTTCACGGCCAGGAGGAAAGCCACACTGCTCCTCCTGAATCCGAGGTTCGACCTCCCGACGGATCCTCCTCTCCAGCACCCCTGAATAGACCTTACCAGGGAGGCTGAGGAGTGTGATTCCCCTGTAATTGGAACACACCCTCCGGTCCCCCTTCTTAAAGAGGGGAACCACCACCCCAGTCTGCCAATCCAGAGGCACCGTCCCCGATGTCCACGCAATGCTGTAGAGCCGTGTCAGCCAAGACAGCCCCACAACATCCAGAGCCTTTAAGAACTCCAGGCAGATCTCATCCACCCCCGGGGCCTTGCCACCAAGGAGTTTTTTAACTACCTCAGTGACTTCGACCTCCGAGATTGGAGAGTCCGCCTCAGACTCCCCAGGCCCTGCTTCCACAAAGGAAGGCGTGTTGGTGGAATTGAGGAGGTCTTCGAAGTATTCCCCCCACCGACTCACGACATCCCGAGTCGAGGTCAGCAGCACACCATCTCCACTGTAAACAGTGTTGACCGTGCACTGCTTCCCCCTCCTGAGACGCCGGATGGTGGACCAGAATTTCCTCGAAGCCGTCCGGAAGTCATTCTCCATGGCCTCGCCAAACTCCTCCCACGCCCGAGTTTTTGCCTCAGCAACCGCCGAAGCCGCGTTCCGCTTGGCCATCCGGTACCTGTCAGCTGCCTACAGAGTTAAGAGTTAAGTACAGAGTTAAGTTTGAACACAAAGAATCCTTCCCACAATGTTGGGAACTTTCTGCCACTCACTTCTTGGGGGCTTTTTTCTGACCAGAATAGCTTGTTAGGCTTTTCCATTTGCAAGTATTTATACACAAGAAGCCAGTCATTTCTCTCTCAGCTCATACATAATCCCCCCCACCCATCCTATTCTGACATTCCTTCACAGTTGAGCCGGCCGGCATCATTCCCACACACAAATACTTAGAGTACAAATGCGTGTGTTGTTTTCTGCCGTGGCTGCTGCTGCTCTTCATGAAGGTGTCATTATGCCTTCCAATGAGTCGCATTTAATGGTACATTTCCTTTCTTGGTCGGCGGCTTGCCAGAGCAGCTGGAGGAAATGTCGTTTGGCTGCTTTTCTTTTTGTTTTTGTTTTTTTGTGTTCAAAGAGTAAAATAACACAACAAAATTCCCACATTTCCTTTTGGAGGATTTTTATGAGGAGCAAGCAAAACATCTCTTCCGCACTGCAAAAGTATGTTGTGGGTCTTAAATAAATAAAGAAAGTTTTATATATATATATATATATATATATAGATATATAGATATATAGATATATAGATATATATAGAGATAGATATATATATATAGATGGATATAATGTACACAACTGAAATAATATGGTCTTGCTTTTTCTGCCTCATTTTCATGGCCTCAAAACATCGCTCAAATTGCGACTTTGCGCATGAGCCCTCATTAACGTTACAACTTGACTGTGAACTCTTGGATTGTCGGGATGAGGACTAGCAGAGCCCCGCAATGTTCCCACTGGCTTCACGTGGCCTTTGTTGGCTGCGAACATCTGCATATAATGCAGTCAGCTGTGCTGCTGCGGTTCAAGCGCGCGCTCACACACACACACACACACACACACACGCACACGCACACGCACACCAGCTCAAGTGATGAATGATGTTGCCAATGTTAAATTTCCCAAAATTTGCTACGGTGTAATCATGGCCAGGAAAAGCCCAGCATTTATTCTTCTCTGAAGGTTCAAATAATAAGCGGTGTGATGTGTCTCAGCAGGAGCTAGCACGCACGCACGCACACACACACACACACACACTCTCTGGCATTCATGTGTGAGTGGATTTCCCCTAACATTGTGTCATGACAATAGGATTAGTTATTGCATGCCAAGTATGAAATTTAGAGCCAACACCGCCCTACAAAGCATGTTTTGTTTTTACAGGATCTATAATTACATTACCGTCTTAATATTATGATGAGTCCATATTGTGCTTTTTTTTTTTCCCCCACCACAACCACATCAATCCACAAATTCATTTATTTATTTTTAACACGTGCAAAACTGCTGCTCGTACTCACTTCTGCGAGCGGGTTTCTTCTCTCCACAAAGCGGCTATAAAACTGCAATTTTCCCTTCGCATGACTAATCAAGGTTTATTCTGTTGAACAATCGAGTTTGCGCGCAACAAGACAAAAATTGCGACTTGACCTGGCCAGACACTGAACATGTCCAAAGTTGCCATTGTGTTGGCCAAGCCTTCTGTGACATCACAGCGTTGACAACCCTCTTGCAGGCTTCTCCTCCCGTACGAGAGGCACCTGAAAGGAGAGCAGGACAAGCCCCTCCCCCTGGCCAAACCCCGCAGCCAGGAGAAGCCGCCGTCAACCAAGGCCAAAGGCGTCGGGCCCAAGAAAGCCAAGGGCCCGAGCGCTGCCAAGCAGGCGGCCAAGAAGGAGCGCAGCGAGGCGGCCAAGGGCCAACAACAACAATCACAGGTTGGTGGCCACAGTCTTCCACCATCTTGACACGCACGCATACATCTTGAGGAGCGGCTTTAAGGATGCAAAATTTTCAAGGCCAACCTGGTCTACTTAATAACTTCTTAATTCATATTTTTTAGAGGTGAGACGATTAATCGACAACTAATTGCTTATCAAATGAATCAGTATTCTTGATCCGCTAATCATTTCGATTTGCAGGATTCCAAGGTGAACGGGGAAGCGGCCACAAAGCTGGAAGCGCCGGCTGCGGAGGAAGCCATCGTCATCGAGGAGGAGGAGGAGCTTCATGTGACGCTGAAGAAAGAGGAATCGTTGGCCGACAAAGAGGACGACTCGGGCAGAGCGGCGTTCGCCCTGCGCTCCCAGCCCGAGTGGAGGCAGATCGGCGAGGCCCTTCAAGCCGCCAAGACCGAAGTCCATCCGGCCGCCAAAAGCACCTACCTGCCTCACCGCTGGGACCAAAACAAACCCGTCGGACACGTGGCGCTGCCTGAGTCCTCCTTGGAGAGTCACGGCGGGAGGGTGGGCAAGGTCTTACCCATTTGTAAACAGGAGAGGCAATCCATAGACTTGAGCGCGGATCACTTCCCGGAGAAGGATGATTACGGGGTGATTCGGAAGGAGAGTCCCGTGCAGATGGGCGCCTACTGCAAAGGCGGCCAAGGTGTCATGTCTCCTCTGGCCAAAAAGAAGCTCCTCTCACAAGTGTGCGAGTCCGTGTCCTTCTCATACGCGTCGTCTCTCCAGCCATGTCTCGCGACCGAGAGAGACACGGACAAGAGGGAAGGCGGGGACGAAAGTCAGAGGCGGCATGTGTCCGACAGCGTCCCGGAGGCGGCGCCGATGTTCCGGCCGTCTGTCATTCAGCATGCGCAGAGCATCAAGCCGCCGCAGGAGAGGAGCAGCGGCCACATCCTGCAGCCTCACGTCAGTGCCCCGTGGCAGCCGTATCTCCCCAGGACTCCGGAGCGGGACGCTGCCGAGAACACCTCGGACAAACTCCTCCCGGCTGCCCGCAGCTTTGCCACAGACCGCTACTCGTCGCCGCACCTGCACAGTCTGTACAGGCAAACGGAGAGCTGCCTGACCCAGGACAGGATGGCCGCATACGCTAACGGAGAGCGACGAGGTGGGCAGGCTTTTGTTTGCGGTGGCCCGGAGCAGGAAGGCCTGGCTTACAGGTCGCAATACAGCGACGACGCGCAAACTCGAGGCGAGAGCAGAGAGCCCGAGGACGAGCCCAGAGATTTCACCGTGTCCAAACCGCTCTCTCAGCGGGTATCCGCCTTCTCCAAAGCCTCCTTCTGCGGCCTCCCCTACCCCGTCGTGCACCAGGGCTTGGACTCTCACCCCAAGGCGTGCCGAGTTCCCCCCATGACTGTCTCGCCTCCCAAGCAAGACCCGTCGCCACCCTTTCCCAGTCCCAAATCCTCAGCGGACTTGTCCCTCAACAGCCCTGTGCGGCCCGGTAAACGGAGCCTCGGGGAACCGCCAGAGGGCGAGGAGTTGCCGGAGAGGAAGGTCCGCGTGGTGACGCCCATCCACCCAGCAGCCGCTATCCGCCGCAGCGACCCGGAGGAGCTGAAAGCCGCAGAGCCGGCCCACGCCGTCCACCTAAACAACCGCCTCCCCGAGGGCCACCCCGCCTACTCGCTGCCTCACGCCGCGGCTCTCTACGCTGGCATGTACCCGCCAGGCAGCCTGGTAGCGCAGGACGCCCTCCAGCAGCACCCGGGCCTGCAGTACCTGAAGAGCCAGTCGGCCGTGTCCCCCCTCGTGCCCCCCTTAGCCTTCCACTCCATGCTGCTCCACAGGCAGCTTTTGGCCTCCGCCCCCAGCCCGCACCACTTCTTCAGACATCCAGGCGGAACGGCCCTCTATGGGGACCTGCTGCACCACCTGTACCCGCTCTCTAACTTGCCTCCGCCGCAGCTCTCCTCGGTACACCCCAGCACTAGACTGTGAGGGACGCTCAGCTTGCCCCGGCCCCGCTTTTTTCCCTTGCCAAGCAAAGACAGCGGCTCAGTCGTCAGATGGGCCCGGATGGAAGGCTGGCGACTGATTGTAAAACTCTTCTGCGAGACAGACTAAAAGTTCCATTTTTTCGGTATTAGTTGATACATTTCATATCCTTTGCACTGTTCTGTATTTTATCACCACTTACTGTATCTTTTTGTTTGTACCCTTATTTGCACAATTCTGACGTGGATGTGCTCCCTTTTGTCGGCGGGAGTCGTCGGGCAGTCGCGCCGTTTTTGTTTACTGCGTCCGAGGGCTAAAACCGTGTGGCTTCAAACACTACAGCAGCAGGCACTTGCGTATCCACCACTCGCCAAAATGTGTCGGCGCCGTTGTCACTGGCGTTCAGTGGCTCCGCTTTTTTGATGCAGTGGAGTGCACTGACAAATGTAACCTGTAGAGGTGCTGTGGGACAGAACATGTCCAAATCCATTTCACATGAATGAATGTGGTTTTGGGATTGGAGGTGGGTTTTTTTTTTTCAATAATCCATCAAGCATCTTGGGGCTGTAGCGGCCCGTCGCACGAGCGTAATGAAGCAGTCGCCCGCTGCAGAACGCTCGCCCCATTTCACTGCCTTTATTATTCATGACTTGAAAATGAGTTTTTACAGTCCAAACGCGCTGAAAAAAGTATCCGCTGTATGATTTTTCTTTTTAAGTAAGAATGTGGTCACTTAGAACGCTTTGAAAATATTTGTGCCTTTTTCCCGTCTGGCGATCTTGTTCGTAGCACTAAATGTTGGGAGGTAGCAGGCATTTGGAATGAGTTATTTTTGTCTTGAGTGATTGATGAGGCGCAAAGTTTGTTTAGAAATCTCTTTCTGCTTGTGATTACCTGTGCTGAGATTCATCTTTTTTGTTTTGGTGACAGGTGCTCATATACACTTTAAAGAGGACATATGAGAAAATAAAACACTAATTGACATCATGTTACTGGTCCAGAAAAAATGCTCCACTAATTGGCAACTATGTGCTACTAGTTAACATCAAGCACTTCACAAGCAGTCCTAGTATCGTGCAGATGTCAACTAGTGCTGAGCTGTGTTACTCGTGAGTAGAAAAAAACATACCAGTACACTGTCCTGAAACAATATTGAATATGTTAATGTTGCTTTTCCTGAGCAACGAGCACTGTCTTATCTGAGGGGGAAGAAAAAAAATCAATACACGGGATCAATTTGACCTTTTTCCTTCTCTTATATCTTCGTCATCTCCTTATGCGTGAGTGTGCGTGCACGTGTGTTTGTGTGTATGTGTAAATAAAAATAAATAGCACTGTAGATAGCGCACCATGCTCACGCGAGAGTGGTGGTTATCCTATTCAAACTTATAATCTGTAAATAGCATCAAAGGCAGTATACTATATCTGTAAGTATGAGTGAAAGAGAAAAAAAGTACACACATCTAGCCTCTAACGAAACACTATGTTTTGGAATTAAGAATTAGTTGTTATTTTATGTTCACTTTTATCTTTTTTTTTTTTTTTTTGTGCATCCTCAAAAAGTGTGTTTTGATACAGTAGCCATGTGTTTACCAATCAGCCAGCTGGCAGAGACAACAAAATTAGACTTTTTTTTAATGCTATGACCTGTATATTTAATTAAAATATTTTACTATCTAAAAAAGTCTGCATGTGTATTTATGCTCAGGTGTGAATGGGCTGCATTCATGATTCATAATAGCGGCCTGTGAGACTGACTTTTTTGTCAAATTTAGTGTCCAATATGCACATATGCTGCTGTCTCGTGGTCAACATTGTAATTACACCCAAAAGAAACGCGTCAGAACAAAAGCGTTTTGAACAGGACAAAGGAAATCCACCAAGTCAGTATGACATTAATTCTCGTGTTTACTGATTCAGCTGGGTAAAATTCCACTGATGGTGATGTCAAACCAGAAATTCAGGACATTGTTCTGAAAGTTCTTAATATTGTCAATCAATCAATACAACTAAAGCAGAAATAAGAGGATCAGCTGCTCAGCCAAAATCCCTCAAGATAAGTGTCAAACTTGAAAACATGCACCCACATTCATAATCGGATCAATTTGCCTGAGCTCATAAAGTCCCATGATTGTTCTTTTTCAAGTCAGATGTTGCTTTGGGGGATGTCAAACTAATTGAAGTGATTCCATTCATAAAAAGGGCATAAAATACAAATGATTACATTGCCGCGGCCGAACTCTTGTTTATGTGGCCGATCCGTCTAATGAATAATTGCCAACGCGTACTCTGCAAAGCAAGCGTTATGTGCTACACAACAGGACTATTAAATTGCACTCACACTCCTCCCGAGCTCAACATCCACTGGCAATGCTTTTGTTCCTTTCAAGGCTTTTGCTAACTTTTACGCTCACGCAAAGGTATTTATCACATTAGCTTCACAATCATTTGGTCTTGGATCAGTATTTGCTGCCTTTTTGCCTGCTTGGATAAAATACCACACTAAATAATAAAATACCACAATTTTACTTTTTTCTATTCAGCAAGGTTAATCATAGTTAGTAATAATACAAAATTTAAATGAAAATCAATTACTATATGAAGAAATGAATGATTTTTTTTTTTTTTTACTAGTGGACCCCCACATACTTGGAGCTCTGATTTATTCATCTATTTGCAGATTTCTTTTCATCTTTTTTGGGTGGGGTGTCTACCCTTTTTCCTGTTTTTATTGACTTTATCTCTGCTTTGTCCATATATTTGTGTGTGTGTGTCTGTGTGTGTGTGTTTGGGGGGTGGGGGGGTTAAAAATGATTTCCAATGCATTTATAATGGCCATCAATCCTACACAAATGTTGGCTATTCACAGTAGCTGGGGTCCACTGCATTTCTATTCTTCTATAAAAAATGAAATCTGGCCCCGTCTTGAGCACAAAAGTTTGCACACCCATGCTGGGGCTTGTAAGTAGTGTCATGTTTGTGTGAAATGTCTCCCTTCTGTCATCTCTTTCACAGTAGAGAATGTCAAATGTCATCCCACTCATCTGTATTCATTTTAATTTAGCGTTTCATGTTGTCTTAGAAGTTCATCCTCTCTCGGCGGGACTTCCTCAGATTGCTCCTCAGTGCGGTAGCATCATCGCCTTCTCTGTCGACCTGAGCAAAAGCGAGTGGCGCGTTCTTGCGGCTCAGTGCCGAAGCGCCCCCGCTGTATTTGTTGTTGTGCTGCAGCTGCTGGATGATGGCGGAAAATTTGGCATCCAGAGACGGCCTTCCCGTTTTGGATTTGACCCGCGAAGTGTTTTCCTTCTGCGGGTGCGAGAGAGGAGGGCGAGGAAGTCTGTCAGGGCGAGGAGCGTGACAAGGAGGTGGAGCGTCGGGGGTGGTGGGAGGAAGCGGTGCACGCCGTTTCTTGCTGCTATTGGGTGTGGAGCTGGAGCAAGGTTTGGGGCTTGAACACGGGGTGCAGCTTTGACTCGGTGAGAGAACTTTAGTAGCCGCAGTCTTCTGCAATACAAGTGAGCGGGAGCCGCCGAAAAGAGCCGACCAATTGGGAGGCTCTCTGGCTTCCTGCTGACCAATCAGGAAGTGGCCGTCGGTCTCCTGGATCTTGTTGTGGATTATGTCAGTGATGCTCTCCATCTTGGCTGGAGAATTGATGCCTGCAAGGACCACATACGGTGAAGCCTTGAGAAATGAGGGTTGTGAGGAGATTTTTCCAATTTTTGCTCACTTTAAAAGAGCTAATTGTCAATTAATCGGTCTTTCTATACGGCACAGGACTCACTCAGTTCATTGTAAACAGAGTCGGCTTGCTTGGTGAGGAAGAGGGATGGTTTCCGTGGCGACGCCACCTCGATTTTCATGAGCTGCTCACAGCAGTGAAGCCACTGACCTGCAGAGGACAACAAATGGACATCGACACACTCAACAAAATGATCCCACCCACAGTTGGTTTTCGTTTTACATCAGACTTAGTGAATAGTGTAAAAATGGAACTGTTTGCATGTGTTATGAAGCAAGCACACTTTGCTTCTTATTTGGAGAACTGTGCATGCAAACGAGTATTTTTGTTCTTTTTGTTACCTCAAATTATGTTATTGGCAGGTCAAATTGAAGTTTGACGAAGTGCTACTCAATGAACCACAAACATGGCGGAAGCACTACGATAGCCCGTCAGGACAGAACGGTACACATCAGCAGTAGCAGTAGAAGGCTTCCGCTTCCCTCCAGTTTGAAAAACAAACCTCGCCTAAGCAGCCGGTAAGATGATGTCACCATCATGATGTTCAATTCAAATGTAATGTTGGCGCTATCTTAGCCACAGGCTGATTGCTTTTTCATTGCCATATGTGTTAATCGTTTGGAATGTCTGCCTGAGCAGTTGAAATGTAAGGAAATTGTCATATGTAAAATAGGTGTTGATTACATTGCACTTCAATCTTCTCATTTGACAAATTGGAAAATGCAAATACACTATTACCCTCCCAATATTCAGGGTTGACTGTGAGTGGAGGACTCACTCTGATCAAAGAGGTGCTGATGCAGCGCTTCCTGCCACTGGTCCAGTTGCTCGCTGGTGTCTGCTGTGAAGACTTGAGTCTGGTTTTCCTCTGGCCAAGGGTTGATGATGGACAGACTGCGAAACGTCTTCCCTCCCGACTCCTTTCCCATCACCTGGATGCGAGTGTCCTGCAAGGAAGCGCCCAAACAACGGCTTCTTAGGGAAGTAAAAGTTGACGGGTAGCTAGTAAACTTTGGAGCTGACTCGAAGCGACTTGATTTTGTTGAGGAGCCGCACACATGTCTCTTACGCCCACTTATAACAGAAGACAATCGGTTCCATCTGCTTTTGAAGAAACATTTTTACTATCTCCAGACTTTCGAACCTCTTTCATGAACTTGAAAAAGAAAAGTCACTGCCATCCAAAGATCCCGTTTTTACTCTGATCAAAGTAAAGCGTAAATGACAGCCTGACACGCAGCATGAAAACAGCACATTGTGTGTGGCAAATGTTCACTAGAAGAGGAAGCGGGTGCAAGTTCTTCAAGCACCCCTAAGTAAATCAACGTTGAACGCTTTTTATCCATTCCTAATTGTGTCGTCTTGCCACTCCCTCCCTCAATGCCGAGCTCACCGTTTTAGTGGCAATGCGGCATTGTCATTTTTAATCAACAAGCTTAAGCGAGCGTGAAATGAAGAGAGGCGTGTCCAATTGCGAAGGTGACTAGCCCCACCTTGTTGACGGCCAGCCGCAGCGTCGGCTGAAATTTGGCGTCCGCCTCCTCCGGGCTGAAGTAGCAACACAAGGTGGCGGCGCTCAGCACGCAGTAGAGGCTGCAGCGGCGCTCCAGGCCCTCTATGCTTTGCTACCGGTACACACATGCCAGTTACATCATTTTGACTTTGACCGGCTATGGCTTGGAAGAACAAATGCAGTAGACGTTACCTTGTGGTCGAGGTAGCCGGCCATCACGATTTGCGTCATACACGCAGGCTGGGCCACCAAGCAGCAGCACAGGTTGCCGTAAAGTGGAAGCCAAGACGAATTATCAGCTGACCGAGAGGAAAGCAGCCCAAAAGTCTTGACATTAGGTTTACATTTAACAGGTGAGGGCAATGTATGTGAGCTATATAAGAGGCAGAGCTACAATAATTTGCTGTCAATATTTTTGCTTCAAAACTAGAATACTTATCAAAACACATCTGTGTTGCCCGCAACCACGTTTAGCCTGTTTTTACCAGAGTAATCGATGGAATAATCGATTCTACATAGATTTGTGAGTGAATTCCCCCAAGGAGATAATATTTTTATCTGTAACTACAACTGGACTCATAAGCGCATAACACTAGAAGGGAAAATATTTACATTGTTGATTTAAAAAAAAAAAAAAGTTGTACCTGACAAAGCTAGAATACATAAAATAGTCTGCAAACTCCCATATTTGATTTCTTACAATTTTGGAGGACCACCAGCGAATGGGACAGGAAGGTGCCTTCAGCCTCAGGCAGTCTCATGGTGGAGTAGGCCAGTAGATTGAACTTGGCTCCTCTGGAACAAGAACACACAATACAGAGCACTTCACTATACAGGCACAGTGTGCTACAGAGTTCAAAAAGTCCATTCAAAAGCATCTCCCCCTATTAATTTTATTATTTTTGTGACACCCCCCCCCCTTATAGTCACACCAAATCAATGTTGAAATCCCATTTCAACACTCACTTGGAGTTGAAAAGCTTACAAGCAGACGTGACAAAGGCCGCATGGTTCAGCCAGCGGCAATGAGGGCTGCTCACACACACACACACACACACAACAACAACAACAACAACAACAACAGCAACAACAGCAATAACAAACACGAACGACGACTTACAGCGGCAGCGGGTTGTGCTGGAGGAAGGTGTCGGGGTCTGGAGTATCCAGCAGAGGGCAGAGCTTCTTCCCGGCGGTCTTTCCCAAGGAATTCCGCAGCTTTTTTGCCAGCTTCTTCGGTGTGTTGACCAGGGTGAGCTCGTCCTCCGCGGCGCAGCTCCACAGCTCCACCCGCAGCTTAAAATCGGGAACTGCATCTTTGCTGCCATATTTGGAAACACGTGATCGATATTATGATTATTAAAGATCATAGAGATCTTAAACCGCACCACATTTGGGAATCACTGTAGCATGACTCAAGCAAATGATGCAAAATATGTACTGAAATAGAATTATAGAATATTAAAAGAATAACTGGATATAAAACAAAATGTCTATTTGTATGTGGCGTGCAGCAAGTGCTTACAAGATGGCGACTTCTTCAAAGCAGACATCCGTAATGGATCTGTCCACCACTGCTATCTTGGTGTCAAATACCTGGCAGCCCATCTGCATCACGCAGAAGATGGCCACTCGCCGTGAGCCTATAAAAATACAAAGTTAAGAATAAAAAGAGAGTAATGACAATCTTAGAAGGAGAAACTCACTTCCTCTGTTGTTGAAGTGGTCCTGATCCTTCCACATCAATGGAATACGAAGTCCTGCAACAGAGCAAAGTGGCAACTTCTGAATTGAGTGGCTCATCTTTTGCTCTTTCTCAGTTCTGAGGCATGACAAAAGAACGAGATGGCAACTCACCAGAAAGAGCAATTGTTCCTCTACATGGCACACGCTCCTCTGACTCGCTGCAACAATCACGGTTTGAAAATGATATTTACAATGGTTGCAACAAAACAGCTCAGTGAGTGAGGAGTAAGTTGGAAAAGGGCGAGTTCAACTTAAGGGAGTAGAAAAAATAAAATACACCAGTTAATTGTTCATTCTGCTTCTTGTTAACTAAAATGGAATGTAGTACACAACAAATTAATATTTTCTTACAAAATATAGATTATTATGAATAAATGTATGTAATTGCTGCTGAATGGGTGTTTTTTGCTAGCTCACTAACTCTTTCATTTTTAAGCTTTTTATCCAAATTAAAATGACAAAAATAAAAAGGTCCATGTAAATTCTGAACCCCAATATTGACCTCATATTTCAAAATTAATTTTTGAGTGGATTTTGACACATTACCTGCTGACTTCTCTCAAATTGTTTCCTTCCTTTGTCTTCTGCATGTGACCCATGTAGGCCTTGATCCTGGCGTTGCAGGTCAACAGGTTCTTGGAGGCACTGAGGATCTGTTCTCTCTTACTGCAGGCCTGCAAGAGCTTGTAGGCTCCCTCTCGCATCCGCACCTCAAAGTCCAGCTTCTCTTGAAGGTTTGTGTTCTTGCAGGAGATTTGTTTAAACATTAGATAGGAAGAGATGGCATCTCTTTGAATGTTGTTCATTGTGCAGAACATTATTCTGAGAGCTTTTCTCACTTTTGTCAAACTAAACAAGGTCAACAAAAACATTAGAAATAACTCGCATTACAGTTTATAGCATGCATCTTGATCTAACTTGTTTGATGTGAATAGTACGTGGTTAAAGTTGCCATATTCTTGCATTTCTGTGTTCTATTTTACATTGGCCATTTTGTTACAAAACACGACTATCACAAGTTACAATCATAAAGATAGTGTGTATGAAAGTATTAAGCAAACTGAGTTATTTGAGGGTTTATGAGTTATTTTATGTAACAGCAATGTGGTTGACAAGCGATTGTCTTTTCCTTTTTTACGGTGTGATTGGATCCAATCGGGCGTCACCCGAGTTGTCAACTGGACAACTGTATTCTTACCTCCGTTTGCTGGAATAATGCACTCTTTCGTATTTTCTTCCTTTTTATCTCCATGGCCACGGCAGAGCTACCAGAGTTGGCGATGCTTGAATTCTTGTTTCGTTTGGAATTTTGAACGTCGCGCTGGTCGTCCATGTTGTTTTTTTCATTCGCTGCTCGGAGAGCGCGAGCACATTCCTGATCCAACTTCAAATAAATGGGAATGTTCGATTTATTAATAATGTCAACCGGTATAAAATAATGTCAACCGGTATAATATAATTTTATCATATTAAAGTATTTCTTTAAATATATAAACAGGATGACAGGGTTAATTTCAGCTACCAATAGTTAGCTGTTACTCTTTTTATGTTTTTGGATTTACATATGGCCTTTGTTGATTATGGGTGTCGACGCAATTGTCATGACAATTATATATATGTACTGTAATGAAGACACGGGTGTGCAAGTAGTTTGGTAACAATTTTGCAAAGCAGTGTACTGTCAAACAAAATAAGCCCAAATAGGTATTCATTGTAATATAGTGAACCACTCCGCCCTTGGGCCGGCACGTACATGACTATATACCAAGCACCGTTACGCTGACAATAGTCTACGTCACCGCGTCACCTTGAAACAAAGCAGACGTGATTTGAGTTTCACTTTTTGACTTGTCGCTCTTTGGATATGCTCAATAGCAAAAAAAAATAAAAAAATGCAGAATTAAAATTTCACGTTTTAGTTGTATTGTTCATCATAATGTTTGGTGGATAGCTCCTGATACGCTGTCTGTTTTTGTTATTTTGATGAAAATAGAGAGTGTTGGGGGCTGCCAGTCGCAGTTGGCATTACCACAGAGCAAATGACAAGGGGATTTGAGACGTGACCAATGCGACCAGAAAACCCGCCCACTCGGTGCTGGTTAACGGAACTTCTGGCCAAGTTGGAAGTGTCCACGACTGTAGTGTCGACACAAGCGATGGAAAATCAGTATCAAGTCGAACGTAATGTACAGAAAACTACAAAAGTCATGTTTTCACAATAAAACAGAACAATCGTGAACAGAATGGACCACGATAACCGGATCCTTTGTGCTGTTTCACTCATGTTTCTTTTAATTTGAAATGCCAAACCGGAATGTGTCGAAATTGGTCGACATCTCCAAGACGACCCAGTGGCTGCTGCCGGCTAACAGCGGCAGCGAGTAGGAACCGCGGGAGAGAAGGCCGGAGCCAGACGTTACTGCGGCAGCAACGGTAGGGCTGGGCTCCATCCACTCTCACACATAAACACATAGCGGACAGCAAGCCACGTCATGAACAGAAACATCACACTTTTGTTCCTTAGACAAAAACAAACCGGCGTCGTATTATTTGAGGGAAGGAATCGACCGGTGAGGCGCACGTGAAGTTGACGGTTGCAAAAATGAGGAGAGGAGGACAAGGAAAGTCGCCTCGCTGATGCTCATCTCTTGACGTCAGTTGAATAAGCAGGGCTACCACGTCACGGGTTTTCAAGTAATATTTTAACTTAATAGCATAAATTAAAAATGACCTAAAATGACGAATTTTATCTTGCTGGGAAAAAAAACAAACAATGGGTTGGTTAGCCAAACATGGAGCCCCGTGCGATGGCCGACCCCAGCCGCACTGTTGTGTTGCGTTGTGTCGTGTCGATGGCGAAACCAAAAGAAAGCATCGCCTCTCACAACTCGTCACATTGTTGTGTCGCAAAACGCCGGCTATTATTTGCACTGAAGAATTGCCGGCAAAAAGTCAGTTCTGGTTACTCGTGGATGCATCAGAAAGACGAGTTCTGTCCAATGCTGCACGCTTTGTCTCATTTGACACGTGATAGCATCTCAAATGTCAGATAATATTCTATTAGAATAGGAAGCTACTGCATGATAATACCCACCCACCCCCCCCTTTTTTTATGGGGGGGGGGGGGGGGGCTTTGTTTTCATGTAGCAGATGTGAGCTGGCGTGCATGACCCCTCCTCTCTGCTCACATTTGCTGTCACTTTTACAGAAATAGTGTGGTTGGTTGTGAGGTCTTTGTTGGGCTGTGAAGTGCTACCTTATGAAAACCATTCAACCCACCTTACCTTAATTTATTTTTTATTTTTTTGTAGTGTGATAAAACCACATTGTACATCCCCCCCTAAAAAACAAATGCATTGTATGCATTTCTCTCATCATACTGAGCCGAAATGTTTTTGTATGTATTTATGTTTGTTGCTGGTCACAGACTCCTCCTTCTCAGCTGCAAGATTGTTTGGGCATGCAGCCATAGAATGTTAAGATATTTATTCACAGATTTATAGTTATACTGTAAATAAGATCTTTCACTTTTATTCTCAGACTTCCTTTTATACTTTTTTAAATGTTGTAATGTTTGCACTAGAAAGGGAGTAGCTCTCCAAATTTCGTTGTACAACTAAGTTGTAAAATGACAATAAAAGGCATTCTATTCTATAATACCATCCACTTCAGTTTTCGTCCCGCTGCCATTTTTTCCTCTTCCTTTCCTCTCTGCAAATGTGGCCTGTGGTTGGCTGCGTGGCTCCCACAAAAACTGGATCACTATCACAATTCTTGCAGCTTTTGTGTGGAAATCTGATCACAGACCAATGGAAGTGATTGTTGGGAAGCCCAGTAGTAGCCTGAGATCATGTATAGAAGTCAGTTTAGCACATTTTGTCACTTCCATAGTCAGAAAATGTTTTCTGTACTGAGTTGAGGACTTTGTTGTTGTGTGGCTTGGCCACAGCCAGCCATTGTGTACCGAAGGAAGTTTAGGAAGTGACTTGTTTTCTTCTGCGATGATGTGATGTTTGAGTGTCACGTTACAGCGAGACCCCCCAAATTGCGCGCAATGTGAAAAATGCTTACTGGGCTGAAATCTTTTACACACACTGATGGTTTGTAGCTGCAGGTTCCGTTTGACTTTTTGAGGCATAGAAAGAATTGTTGGTTTGACTTCAGAGCATTCCATTTTGTATGCCAATGTCATTTGGTAGAACCGATGGCATTGATAAGCATCTCCTTGACTAAAAATAGCAACAGCGACTCTCACTTTTGCCTGAGTCAAAATGTCCAAGAAGGTCATGTAGCTTTTCTGCGATAATGAACTGGAAAGTCAGTGGTGTCGAATGTTTTCAGCTCCCTCGTTGTGGAACATGATGGGCGTTCCTCCACTTCGTTTTCCTGCATTTAACTACACGTAAAACACACACACACGAGTGACTCTCACATCTGTCTCTGGGTGTGACAGACGCCTTCCTACTTTGTTTTGCGCTTTAAATATGGATCTCTTATTTGTGCAGCGGTTCTGGTTTCATTCTGTTTGTTGTTACGCTGATATTGACGTTGTGCAGTTCCCCATTTTTTCTTGCGCTCTGCTGCTTTCACACCAACACAGCGTCAACTTTGGAGAAGTGATCTCATGTTCCGCTTGAGGGATTGCATCCCGTTCATGGTCTGACTGCTGTCAGATGAGCATTGAGATATTTTCACTGCTGTGTTTGTTAGTGCCAAAATTGGCAGCATTTGGGGTAACTTGTTTTTTGTCAGCCCTAACACTTGCAGTAAAGAAAGTTTGGTGCTTACGTATTATCGGGAGGACCTTTGATTTTTACTTTTTCTTTGGCCCGCTTATAACACCAAGGAACTGGAAAAATCAGGCTTTCATCACCTCAACGTCAACCACAAGTACAACTTTGTGGATCCGAACACCGGGGCTCATACGCAGACAGTGGAACGCCTATGGGGATCGGCAAAGTGGCGAAACAAGAAGCACTGTGGCACTGCACGTCACCATTTGGAGTCGTATTTGGCCGAATTCATGTGGCGGAAGCATGTTGCCTGTACTGATGTCTTTGAGTCACTTTTGGAAGCAATTGCGACGTTCTGGCCTCCGGAATTACAAATGTAATGTTATCGTTTCAATAAATAATTTACTTTAATTTTTGAGTCGTTTTTTTAAAGGTCCTCCCGATAATACGTAAGCACCGAAAGTTTATTGTGGTAAATTGTTGCACAGTTCATTATGTCCATGAAGCGGCATGATATTTCCAAATGTGGGTTTGTGGGTCATGAGGTGCACAGAGGTCACTAAGCATGTGGCGTATTGTGTCCGACACTCTGTAGTATGTGCTTTTGTGTGTGTGTGTGTGTGTGTGTGTGTGTGTGTGTGTGTGTGTGTGTGTGTGTGTGTGTGTGTGTGTGTGTGTGTGTGTGTGTGTGTGTGTGTGTGTGTGTGTGTGTGTGTGTGTGTGTGTGTGTGTGTGTGTGTGTGTGTGTGTGTGTGTGTGTGTGTGTGTGCGCGCCAATAACAATGCAGCAAGGGAAATGGGTGCTGGCTAAATAGAGGTGTGTTTGTTTGTTCCTTTCGCCAACAGTTTGTGCGATTGCCTTTTTTGTGCCATATGCTCACTTCTGGGACAGACACACCCTCATGCTACATTAGCAAGCCACAATAACACATTAATGTACAGAAAGCTATGTCGTCATTGTGTCACAAGGAGCATGTTTCATTTTGTCTGCTGAAAGAGAAGCTATTGATTGTACGGATGCTTTGTTTGTGTGTGTGTTTATCTTCAATGGCCTCAAGTGATGACAATAGAGCCCCCTCTGTCTGTCTGTCTGTCTGTCTGTCTGTCTGTCTGACTGACTGACCACAGATTGTTGAGTCGTTTAGTCTTTACATGCCGCCTTATTTTGTGGTCTGCGGGCCCTCGGGGTCCAGGCTAGTCTTTTTGTGCTCTCGGAACATCTCAAAGTTCACAAAGACAATGACTTTGTTTGTTGTTACCCATCTTGATCCCAGGTCAGCATTTTCAACACGCTTTAGCTTTGAATTGCTTTTTACTCATGCCTTAAGGCGGCTTCCATCCTTTTGTTGTCACCTGAGGAACTTTAACAGACAAAGCACTTTTTCTACCATGCTTGTTCTTGTGCTGTGGACAACCGCACCCTTCTATGAGGGACGAGTTTGGCGAGTGTGTCCACGGCTTAAGTCAGTCGGCCTTTCTTCCCCAAACAGCTCCCACTTCAACTATCTGTTCCGCTTACTTTAGTGCGTGTGTGTTATGGGTCAAGCGTGTGAGTCAACTGACAATCATCATGTTGAGCCAGATTTTGCATCATCCCAACATGCCGCACGCCCAGTGGAAGCCGAACGAACGTTGTACTGGCAACAACCTACTAAGTATTGCAGTAGATAAACTATGTTACAGTATTGACATGAACGGTTTGCCATTCATTTTTTATTTCAAAAGCTCGACAAGGATGAGTGCCCTCCTCTGCAGGAAGCGCTCTTCTTCCTGACTCCTCCGCACAAAGCACTCTGTCATTTCAGAATAAGCCCACCCTTTCACTCCCCAGGCTGTGTGTGTGTGTCGAGGTCTATGGGTTGGGGAATTCCTGCTAAAAGCATGAGATTTGCTGTAGTATGACTCTTGCTGACACACTTTTACAAAATAGAGGCAAGGTGCTACGGCACAACGAATGATGGCAATGTTGTTGATTAAAATTTTTACCCGAGGGATGATTGAGTTGGTGTACTACCAAGTACTTACAAGGTCAAGTGGACACGTGCTTAATTCCCTCTTTGGCGAACCTTTCTTTCTTTTTGCACTGTCATGTGCCTATTTCAATGCCTCCTTTAAAAAGGGGAGAAATTGGACCGAAACGAAGATGTAACTCGTGCTCGTTTCGCCATCCAGTCGCAAGTCAAAGTTGTTGTACCTTCATCTTGTGACAAGGCGGCTGAAAATTCAATGACAGAAATGTCCTCTCATGTGCTGTGATTTACAGCCAGTCAGACGACTTCAATTCTGCTCACGTTGTTTTTGTCTCTGGCCAGAGCCAGAATAACTTTATTTCACAGGGCTATTGCAACTTGCCAGTCAGCGTGTTTTTGTTTGACCTCCTTTCCAGCTCATGCGAAGGAAGGCAAGCGAGGGCGGTGGTAAGGGTGGGGCGGGGGAGCGCTAACTGTCCTGCTGGGAAGGCCGGCCAACATTCCGACATCACTTCCTCCTCTGACATCTGGTAATGATCAGTGCGAGAGGAGGAGAAAACGTGCCGATGTGTCATAAGATTCAGCCGGGCGTCATATTGCGGCGCTGCGTTAGCTCATTCCACCTACCGGTCGAGCAGAATGGGCACCAGAATGTGTTTGATGTGATCTCCGTTGACCACACCCCTGACCCCTGTAGGTGTGTAACACAAGCAGCCGCAGCGGTACAGACATGAGCGTCACCTCCTGGTTCCTGGTCAGCAGCGGGGGGACTCGCCACCGGCTGCCTCGTGAGATGATCTTTGTCGGGCGGGACGACTGCGAGCTCATGCTACAGGTGAGGTCAATACGCACTAAGTGCAAGGAAGTTTCGTTTTAGCGTGCGTGCTCCACCTGCATTGGCAAAATGTGTTTACATGCACGTTGAGTCAGTGTCCATTTGGCCCTTAGAGACTTTCTTGCCCGCCAGCTTGTGAATACTTGAGGTCATTGCGCTATTAATAGAAAGTGGGGCAGTTATTTGGATGACATTTATTTTCTCTTTTGGCTGCAGCGCTCTCTGCCTTCTTGATTTGAAAATGGAAATTCATGCATTTTGCTGATGACGGCCGGAGGGGGAGTGTCTGCATTCACATCTTTTTTGCACATTTTCCAAAAATGGGTTGAGTAGTTTGTGCAATCTTGCAGAAGCGAGGCCCGTGACAACAGAACCTTTTTGGGAGAGGTAAAAGTAGCTTGTCGAGTTTCTTTTCCCAGATGGCCCGAATGCTGTCACAGTTTGTTTCTGCCATAATCTGTCTTCGTTTCTGATGCAATGCCATGTTAAAAGTTCATCTCACTGTCTAGTGACCCGTTTTATATTGGCCGTGATTTTTTTTTAACATTAATTTGTCTGGAAGCATTTGCAAATCTCGTGACCGCTTCAACCACTCAAACACATCATCTCTTTATTGTGTCACGCAGCAAGTAAATCCTAAAAGACAAGTTAACTGTAATGCCATCATCATGAGCTGCAACTTGGCAGTCATCACCACTGTTTGTGTTCCTGAGCGTGTGGCGCCAAAAATCACATGTGAGGTCAAACAAGCCGCTCATTCCCTCGCGATCCCCTTTGATTCAGCCTAATCTCGCTAAGGTAATCTGTGTTACGCTCAGCCCGCTGGAGGAGCTTCTCAAGGCTTTCGTGTGCATTTCAGCGCTTATCGACACATTTCAATCTCAGGAGAACAGATGAGAAAGGGCAATTCCTTACGTTGTGCCAGGGAGGCAAAGCAAATCCCAAGCTGGCCTGAAAGCATTTCCACATCTGACCCTGACATGCTCGGAAGATTTATACTTGCATTCTTCATCCTTTTTGTCAGAAAAGCAGCCTTCAAATAGTTTGTCTGACATGATTTCCATTCTTCAGTCATGTGACCAGGAAGTGACGAACAGTTTGCACTCGGTGACCTGAAATAAATGTGCCACGTGTTGTTTTACAGTCGCGCAGTGTGGACAAGCAGCACGCTGTCATCAACTACGAGCCTGGCTCAGACCAACACAAGGTCAAGGACCTCGGCAGCCTCAATGGGGTGAGTGCTTCTAAATAAAAATGTGGAGGACTTCAGAATACAAAGGCAGATGACAAATATTCAGGAGAGGTGAACTTTTTTGGTGTTCACTCATGTGCAGTGATTAACACACACACACACACACACACACACACACACACACACACACACACACACACGCACACACACGTGGATTGCATACACAGCAAGTCACTCACATCCTTTGCAGATCTTCAACAGGAAGTCCGAGTCAGAGACGCTTCCTGCTGTGTCACCCACAATGCGCTTGTTTAGATGGATCCAAGGGAACTTTGTGGCTGCTGACTCAGCAGATCGCTCGCAGAGCCCGATTGGGTCATTTTCTGACTGATGCGCTTCCTGTACTGCCACGTTGAGCACATTGACGTCGGTCTACGGGTATTTTAGCCCGTTGCTTGAGGTATTTAGGGATTGATAGTGTCACTTTTCCCTCTGGTTTCCATTTCCAATGGTTTTCCGGAATGTAAATAAATCAATAAGGTGATGCGAAATAATAGATTGTCCAGCTCTGATTTTCGGCTTCTTCTCCCCACAGACCTTTGTAAACGATGTCCGCATTCAAGAGCAGATGTACATCACCCTGAAGTTGGAGGACAAACTGCGGTTTGGATACGATATCCTTCACATCCACCCACGGGTTTGTCGTCTCGTTGCTGCCGGTTTTCCTCAGGGAATCGTTGTGTGCATCTGGTGCGGCTGTCGCGTGTATTTCCTTAATTTGGCTCTCTCACATACTAACTGGTTCACGGTGGAAAGAGGCGAGCTCACCGTGCCCGAGGAAGCTCTCAAGGTAAGATGGCAGCACAGCGCCACCTGCGTGAAAGAGTCATCGCGGTTTTCACCTCCATCCGTCTTCTGTTTGCAGCATGAAAAATTCACCAGTGGCCTCCAGCTGAGCCAGAAGCCGTCCAAAGGTGAAAGCACCACCACCAGCAAGTCCCCCCCGAAGACCCCATCAAAGACACAAAAGGCTACTGGTGGCGGCACCCCCAGGCCAAGCCAAACAACCACAGATGGGGTTTCTCCCTCCAAAGAGCCTCCACCCAAAACTGCAGACAAGGCTGAAGAAAGAACTGGAGGTGAGAGCAAATGTAGAACAAACTAATTCATTTATCAACAGAGAAATTTAAGAATTAAGTCTGTATCTTTTGGGTGGATTGTACTGTCCATTTTTTTACGGAGTCTTTCTTCTTTCAGAAAACTTGCATTTGGTGGGGGGGTTATCTCGGTGGGGGGGCGGCTGGGGTTGTTGTAGCTCCCTTGCCAACATGCACTTACTTGGTTTCAAAATGCGTATTTTCCTTCCTAATCACAGACATCGTTCATCGGCAGGGTTCCCCTTTAAGCTCCAGATGTTGAAATAAGGCCACGCGGAGCTTGTGCATTATTATTCCAGATTAGGCAATCGCGTTTCATCATCATACAAAACCGCCATATGCCAGCATCACTTTTTATTCGCGAGTGTCGGCAATCACAGATATACCCAAAGAATGTATGGAAGTGTACGAAGGCAATTTTCAATGCTTGTGCAAAGCATAAATTTCATTTGCTCCACATACGGCGCGCAATTTGCCAGGCAACGAGGGGCACATGGGTGAAAAGAAGGTGAAGGACGAGGCTTTGTTTTCACAACGAATCTATTTAGGGCGACACTTTGGCTGCTTGTTTTCTTTCATATGATGATATGTGTTTCAAATAGATGGTCATAAAATGTCTTCTTTTATCCTCAACTGCTAATTCATTGGGTTATTTTCTTCCACAATTATATCACAACCCCCCAAATTTCCTTTGTGGGTGGCACTAGTTAAAGCACAGAGAAGCACATTCCATGATGTATGCATGAAACTGTGCGCCTGTGTTTTCTCCAGCAGATGCTGCAGCTCTGCCCCGCGGCACCCCTCTGTACGGCCAGCCGGCGTGGTGGGGCTATGGCGACGCAGACGACGGCAACTCCCTCAAGCAGGAGAACAAGACAACCGGCAAGAAGCATGAGCTCACAGGTAGGACGCGTCCGCATTTGCAGCCTCCGCTCACGTTTAAGTTCACAACTGACGTCACGGTCGTTAAAATGCCACATATGGAGCATTAGGAGCAGGACACACCGCCCCGTTATACTCGCCATTGTTTGTGTCTGAACAGGCAGTGGATTTGTGTGCACATTGGTGATGTACATTCAAATGCACACAAAGAGACTTTTTCACTGTATATGCAAGTGCGCGTGTGTGTGTGGCTGGTCGTCTGACACCGGGGTCGCGTCAACTGATGCAGTGTAGAGTAACAAGATTAAGGACTGCACCAATGGTCAAAGAGCTTAGCAATATCAAATCAGTTTGGCCCAGACTGCTTTAGACTGAAGCGGCCTCAAATCTCTCATCACATCTGGATGGAGACTGGGCCAGGATCTTCAGCTGTCAGATTGACCGCATTGCCTGTCATGCAGATTGCATATGGATTCTTGCTATTTTTGGTGGTGTTGATTTTTAATTTTTTTTAAACAAGTAGTGCAGACGAATGGGGTCGGTGACGTCTGCCGTGGACGTAGGCAAGTGTGGCTGACTTTGTGTTGTGGTGTATTACTGTGGGGGGAGCAGGGAGGAGGTCAAGAAAGATTTTGAGCCCATACTTGTTTGAAAACTGTCAGAACCTGCTCAGTGTGTTAAGTATGTGTGAGGACAAGTGAAGTGAAGATGGGGAGACAGATTGGGGGCAGATCCTCAGTGTGAATGTGACTGTGTGTTTTGTTGTTTTTGTGTGCGTCCTTTTCTTTTTTTCCCTCAGTGAATAGCCCTAGCTAACAACCCCCTCCTGTGCTTCCTCCTTGTGCATTATGCCTTTGCCCGATTGGATTACACCATAGCTCAAGCGGCTCCCCCTTTTCTGCCATCACACATGCACACACACAGAATTCAAATGGAACTCTCTCAGTCATTAGCTTAGCAACTGCTAATTCTCTTCCAAACTTTCAACGCGCCATAAACGTGCATCACATTGGCCTGACTAGTTCTTCTCTTCCATTTCCGTTTGTTTTCCTCTTAGTCACAGAGCTGTAGGCTGCTACAAATGCCCCTTGAGGTGAAGCAGATGGCCCCTCTAATTTTGTGAAAGCATCATTTATCATATTTAGGATCCCACTGAGGTTTCCTTTGTTCTTACCAACAAACTGATGCGGTTGGCGAAGCAAATTTGTATCATGTCCACTAGCATATCTTTTACCGTTCACATGACTTGAGCCAAAAAGGGACAGCAAAGGCTGCTTTTCTTAGCTTATTACACTTGCTCATGTTTTTAGTTTTTGGGTGGTTTCATCCACAGAGGGCAAAGAAGCTCGTCGTGGAGACGACGGCCACAACGCAGGCTACACGGACATCCCGACAAAGGAACATCATCGTCACGTGGCCACCAACGGCCTCCATGAGATCCCCACCAAGGACACGGAGGGGGCCGGCTCTCCCGGCAGTGCAGGTGACGATGTCGACGTGCTCATTCAGATTCCACAAATATACAAGTCCATGCAAACCAAAACTGCACGTCATCCACAGCTCAAGGCCACGCCTCCTTCACGATAGAGTTTGACAACCCTTCCCCCGGGAGGGTCACCATCAAAGACCACGTCTCCAAGCTCACGCCAGGCCAGCACAGGTCCCGGGCCAAGAGGAGCAGCAGCGGAGGGGCGGGAAGCAAGGAGCTGACCACGTTGCAGGCAGCCATGATGGCGTCGGAGAGCAAGGTGGCCGATTGGCTGGCGCAGAACGACCCCACCCTCATCCGCGGCGAGTCCACGGAGGACGACAGCAAGAGCAACAAGAGTGACGTGCCGGTGCATCTCAAAAGGCTGAAAGGTGAGCAACTGCACTCTGCTACTTGTCCGAGTAACTGCGGAGTGCTCGCTTAATTAAATGGAGGCCGATTTATGATGATGTATGAGGGGGGAGGGTTCGCCTGACAGACAGACAGGCGGCTGATAAAAATGGCTGAGTGGAAAGTAGGGATGCTCATTTGGCATGGGAAGGGGGTAGGGTCGAACGTACGACATGCGCATCGGTTGAATGTACAACATGCGCGTCAGGTGACTGACGGCGTGTCTCGTCTAATTAGCTATTCCGTCTACAAGATGTCTCAACATTTGGAAGCTGCTCAAGTGGAGGCAGCACAAAAACAGTGTGATCGGACTATTAAAGACGGAGAGGCTTGTTTTGAGAACACTGCTGACTATGGGTGTCGAGGAGGAGGTGGGCGGCAAACGGACCTCCCAGTCATGCTGACCGCTGCATGAACGCCAGCTCCGATTGGACAAAGACAGCAAGTAGAGCGAGCCAGCCAGCCAGCGAGTGAGCTTAGTCGCCCCGGCTGCCATGTGGTGGAGAGAAAGGCCATGATATAGCCATTGGACAAGGTTTAAGGGGCAAAAAAGCAGCGGATGGCAAGGAACCACAGAACCAGGACTGCAGCTAAACCGTCACGGATGCGGGAACGTGCAAATGTAAGTCATTCAGGAGCTGATTTAGGGCAGCTGTCAATCATTCCTCACGTGAATGCTGCATGTGCACAAACTGAGTAGAGGCAAGGGAAATGTAAGATTTGACTTAATATTTGTCTAGTAATGATGTAGTGACTCCGAGTATGTATATTTGTTGCTTGTTAGTAAGAAATTTTGATTGTCAGGTGAATGTAACAATAGCTGAGCATCAAGTAGCTCAAGGCACGTCTGTTAGATTCACAAAGTGTGAATGCTCAAATAGTCCTCGTTAACCAAAAATAACGCAAGAGCAGCAGATGAACAGCCACCAATCCAGAAAATGCATGTTTGCCACGACAGTTTGCTTCTCAGCACCGCAGATTACCTCTGCAGTGCCGGGACGAGCCCACGCCACGCACAGCTCAAGTCTTTCTGGGTCAGTCCTGGGAGTGGCTGGTGAGATGTCCGGACACAAGAAAAACATGTTGTCTGACAGCTCATGAAAAACTGCGGTGGTGTCAAATGCTGATTGTGTGTCGGTGTCTGTGTGTACTTGCATGTGTGAGACTCGTGGTGGCAAGCAGTGCAGAGCGCCCATGTCTCCTAAGTGGCACCTCTGTTCTCAACTAGCAGCTTCTTTGTCTGAGCTGGCGGGCAGAAGAATAAAGGCATTTGTTTATCCCACTTGATGCCTTTTAAATGAAAGACACACATTTTTCAAAATGTCTAACATTCTTAGACAATCTAGATGCTGACTCAGCAGATCCTTTTTTTTGCTCCAACTGTAATGTTCCCCTCCTCACATCACCATTTTCTTCTTTGCCTTAAAAGCAGACAGATCCTCTTTTCCTACACCCCCACAAGAATTCTAATTCTCAAATCTCCTTTCAGCACCCCCTCCTCTTTTTTCATCCCCAAAGCTTTTCCTCCCCCCCTTACTGCAGCCTCCTCATTGTCATCTTCTTTCCGTGCCCCCCTTCCCCCAATTCTTTCTTTGAGCCAGGGGGCATTTGCTGGGGCAGCCTGGCACCATGTCCACTATGGCACACCCAAATGGGATATAGCAGGAATGTAAATTATAGAAGAAAAATCTTGGTTTTGAAATGCCAATGTTCTATTTTACCTCCAGAGGATGTGCTTTGATTGAGTTATAATTATATTTATAATCATTTTATTCATGCAAACACATTTGCACTACATCGATCCGTCACGTGCTTGCAGTTTACGTTTGACTATGAAGACAGACCAGACAATCACAAACATTTGTCGGCGTGGTGTGAATTAGCATGAGCTGATGTTTACTTGTGACTTGTCATCCTTGTAGGCAGCAAACATGAAGATGGCACACAGAGCGACTCGGAGAACGGCCTGGGCCTGCGCTTCGCCAGCCGGCGCCACGCTCTCGAGGAGCGTCTAAACGCCGCATACGCCCGCTCGGGGTCAGGAGGAGGAGCGGGCTCAGCCGTTCAGAACGCGGCGAGCGGCTCTCGGGGAGGAGGCGGCGGCCGCACGGCCTTCATGATCGAGTTCTACGACGAGGAGAACCCCCGCAAGCGGCGCTCGTATTCCTTTTCCCAAACTGCGCCGCTGCTGAGCGCAGCCGGCGGCGAGGGGCTCTGTCCGCAGCCCCCCTCTCAGCCCAAGGTGTTTAGCATCTCCACCTCAGCTAGCACCGCCTTGGACTCAGGTAACGACACTACACAGGCTGTTTCGAGAATTGGACATGATTCGGAATATGTGTGCATGTTAGCAACAGCTAGCAAAATTCAATTTGATTCAGTTTGCTGCTGCTTTGAGGTGATGCTATGGCATCATTGTTGCATCGCTGCTTTTCTTTGCATGATATCAGACTGATATTATTTGGATCCCCGCTAGGTAAAGTCCAAGCCCCAATTTCTGCAACAGTGGCTGCGGGCGCCCCCACGGCGGCCCGCGTGCTCCTCAAGCAGAGGTCGGAAGACCCGAGCGTGGGCCGCAGCTCGGTGGGCACAGGGCTGGCGACGGGCAGCCCCACCAGCCCCAGCGAAGACATCTCAAGCACAGGGCGGGCGGCCGCCAGGGAGGTGGGGGACGACCGCAGCGATAACGGGACCTACACCATTGAGCTGGAAAACAGCAACCTGGAGGAAGAGGAGGCCCGGCGCATGATTGACAAGGTAGGGGAGCTATAAAGGAGACACTTGTGCTGAAAAGCCAACGGGTGTGTTACGACACGACGTCGTTTACAAGAAGTGATGTAATTATTGGCTTGCGCAGCCAAAACAGCAAGTGTTCTGTTAATTGCTGTCATCAAGTGGCACTAATTGCAGGGCAGCTCCTGCTACTTTTTGTGACCAGTTGGCTTGATGTGTTCTTGTTGCCATGGTGGCAACTGCCTCTTAACTAAAGGGAATCTTTTGTTGGCCTTCTAATGACATTAGGTGTGTTTGTGGGGGATATCATGAAGCCCACTGAGCAAGAATATGATCTGATTGGCTGAGCATTGAGCATTAGATGCTTCTTTGTAGGTGTTTGGGCTGCAGCAGAACCAGGATGCAGACCTCCAAGGGGAGGGAAGAGGAAAGGAAACAGAGACAGCAAAGGAGGTAATCGTTGTGTTTGTGTAGAGTCGCTTGTGGTCATGCTGAGAGCCGCTTCTTGCTGTCTTAGCTCACAGCAAGCCACACATATTGTTTTGATGCCGCTCTCGTGTTCTCAATGAGCACTTCAAAGACTTCTAGTAGATTCTTGAAACGGTCCTACTCAAGGCTGGACGGCTCCTCTTCTCGCCAGTCAGTGGGAGTGGACGTTCCCTTCCCGAGAGTGACCCAGATCGGACACACTGCCCTGCAAGCAGTTGCATTGAAAAAGAAAAAGGCCAGTGTGCAGCAGCAGCAAGTCTTTCTGCTTGTCCACGTTTGGCTCTCTTTTTCTGCCCCCTCCCAAGAAGAATACCAAATCATGTCATAGTTTGCTTCCACATACCCCAGAGGTGAAGTTGTGGCGAGAGTAAAGTCTTGTGTACATGAGCTGGGGTTTGTGTTTCACTTCATGCTAACAGTTTGATTGTGTGCAATCACATACTGCAAGCTCCTCTCCGCATTTTCACTTGACGATCGCTTTTCTCTCGACAGGCTGTTCCGGCCGACTCCAACTGGGTCTCTCAGTGGGCTAGTTTAGCTGCCAACCATACCCGAACCGATCCCGAAGGTTCTGGAGCTGAGACGACGACATTCCTGGACAAAGAAAGAGGTACATGCCTATGCGGGCACCGCGCTGGGTACTCGAGTTTCGTGGCTTGGCTCGGGTTTCACTCAATCACCAATTGTCACCTTAGGATGCGATGCCTTGAAGTCCGCCGCAGCCCTCAACCGAGGCGAATCGTCGTCAAGTCTGACAGACCGCAAGCGCAGGAGCCTCCCCCCTCTCCCTGCGGATGACCGCGCCAAGGCGCCGACCCAGAGGTCAGAGATCGGAGAGAAACAGGACACAGAAGCCCAGGAAAAGGAGAACAAGGGCGACGGGGAGTCGCCGCCGCCTCCCATGGAGAACGGCGACGTGAGCGGACGACGCCAAGCGAGTGCTGCCTCTTCTCCGCGCAAGACTGCCGTGCGAAGCTCTGCTAGTGTGGAGCGCAGGAAGAAAAAGGAAGAGGAGGAGGGCGGCGGGGACAAATCCGGGAAGCCTCTGGTGCGTCAAGGCAGTTTCACCATCGAGAAGCCCAGTGACAGCGTCCCCGCCGAACTCATTCCACGCATCAACAGGGGCGGAGTGGGAAGCCGGGAGCGCAGCGACTCTGCGGGAAGCATGGACACGGCCACGCTCCTCAAAGACACCGAGGCCGTCATGGCCTTCCTGGAGGCTAAACTGAGGGACGAAAACAAGCTTGAGCCAAAAACCACTAAAACCAGCAGCAGCATCAGCAGTCAGGTCTCGGGCTACAGCTTCCACCCTCGCACAGACTCCATCTCGCCGGAGTCGGACGTGGACACGGCCAGCACCGCCAGTCACGTGGCCGCTGAAGTGAAGGCCGGCAGCGCGCAGAAGCGACGCTCGCTCAGCAGCATACACCGGGAGAAGAGCAGCATGAACGCGGCGTCCAAGTCCGCAGTCTCTGCCGGTGCACGAGACCGCTTGGAGCGGAAGGCCAAAAGCAGAACCACCGACGTACCCAGTCGGACTGAAGCGCGCCGCTCGGTTCAGCCGTCTTCTTCCAGGGCACGCCAACCCTCCCTTGATCTCACCGACGATGACCAGACTTCTTCCTTCCCCATTTCCGACATCCTGTCGTCGGACCAGGAGACCTACTCCAGCTACGGCTTGGACAGCAAACACGACGGGAGGTCTGCCAAAAACGCCAGCGCTGGTTCCTCCAAAAGCAACCGGAATCTCCAAACCGCCGCTTCGTCCTCTCTGAGCAAGCCGGCCGCGCTGCCCAAACCGCGGCCTACCCGAGCCTCACTGCTGCGCCGAGCTCGACTGGGTGACACCTCGGACACAGATCTGGCCGACGCCGACCGAGCGTCAGTGGCGTCTGAGGTGTCTACCACAAGCTCCACGTCCAGACCACCGTCGGGCCGCGGGGCGCTGTCGCGTCTGGACATGCTGGCGCAGCCGCGTCGCAACAGAGTGGGCTCCATCTCGGCGCGTAGCGACTCAGAGTGCACCGCGGCGCGCGGCTCCACCACCTCGTCGCGCCTTTCGGCCGAGACGGCTCTTCGTCTGGGCTTGCGCTCGTCCACGCCCACCGAGAGCAAGCTGACCCCCAGGATGAGGGCCAACAGCGTGTCCAAGCTGAACGAGGCCAGAACCAAGACGGCTGCAACTGGCTACTGCTCTCCCACAGGTGAAACAGACTTGTTGTCTCGGCCTGTTGTCGTTGTGTTGTGACAATGTTCACGCTGGTTTTCATCGTCCAGAGAGCTCTCATCCAGAGCCTGGTGCCGCTGACAAAGATGAAGAACTTGTTGGTACTGTACTGGCTCTGTAGAATCCAGTTAGGAGTGTGGTTTGCGTGTGTGCACGCGTGTCAAAGGAGTGTGGTTTGCGTATGTGCACGCGTGTCAAGAACTGGGTTGCATCCACAGAAAGAGCTTCTGAAACGATCTTTTAAGAGAAATGTAGAAAAAACTCGTGAGCAATAGTTGACCAGTGAGAAGAATTTTTGGATTGCCATTTTGTGTCCAGATGCTGACCCAGGTCTTCCAATGTGTTGCAGTGATTTGTCCTTGTAATCCATGACTCAAAACTGATGACGACTCAAATGCTCGACTGAACGTTGAAGTAAAAATAGTAATTGGGTTTGGAACATGGCTTCCCCTTGTGGGGTTTTGCCGTCAAGGCACCCATTACTTGCCACAGAGCGTTCATGTCTCATCACGTCATGGTGCAGGAAGCTGCATTCACGTAGTTTTTTGCTGTTGCCGAACTTTTTTTTTTGCTGCAATGTTTTTATTTAATAACACGTTGCTTCACTCGTTTCTTTTCCCAAAGAGAAAATAATACATACTCAAGTATGATCCTAGTTGTGCAGATGCTTAACACTCTGACTGCTGACTTATTTCTTAACTTTCTGAAGAGGTCACTTTTTGGGGCGATAAATTGCTGGAAGTGAAACTAAAGCGTCGTGTTTGCGCCTTCCCAGTGTCCAGCAGCAACCGGTGGAGACGCGTGCCGCCCGAGTACGCGTCCACCTCGGAGGAAGAGTTTGGCTCAGCCCGTAACGCTTCTAAGCACGGCGGGCGCCCCCACACACGGCTGCACCATCCCACACCCCCCCGCGGTTCCCGACCCGGCGCCGCTGCAACACCTGCCTCAGGCTCCGGCACGCTGCCAGGGGTGGGCACAGCAGTGCTGAAACACCGCATGAAGGAGCAGGACGAGTACATCAGAGACTGGACGGCGCACAGTGAGGAGATAGCCAGGTATCGAGTCACTCCGATCATGCTCAAAAAGTAAGGCTGAGCCATTTGGACAAATCTCGTTGCTTCATTTTTATTTCCCTCAATATTGCAAAAAAATGATACGACTTTTTTCAAAAACAACAAGTCCATCTGTATCACACAAAACTATTTTGGAGTCCTAGATTAAAAGGCTAATGAAGGATGGGATGTAGATTTGAATTGAATGAATTGTTCAGCCCTACTGAAAAGTGACTGCCGCATGTTTTTGGCCATGTTCTAAATCGCCTTGTCTGATGGTTAACAGGTTGTTCCCATGTGTGCGCAGGATTAGCCAGGACCTGGCTAAAGACCTGGCCACGTTGGCGCGCGAGATCCACGACGTGGCCGGCAAGATCGATTCGGTCAGCTCGTCTGACACACCGCCCAGCACGGCCGCCACCACCCCGAGCTCAGCTGTCGACACGCGCCAAGAGGTAGGCCCGTTGCGGCCCGACTTGCAGGAGAGCATGAGACAGGTGCCCGCTCCATTTGCTCTTCTTCTCGCTTTGCCTGCTGTGCTGTGCATGTCACGTCACATTCACATGTAAAAACCTTTTGACACCATTTCGGCTGAAACTTGAAATTTGAGGTTTGGTTTAGGTTGAGTATTTGTTTGTGCATTTATCATTGTTTTTCATCTTCAATTTTTTTTATTCAAGTATTTTTCTGACCATTTTTTATTCAGTATTTATTGTTTAATTGATTTTCCATTTTTTTGGGTCACATGTTTGTTTTTGTCTAATATACAGTTTTGTTTTGGGTTTTTTTTCATCTAAATTTGTTTTCTGTTCTTCATTTTTCCAGCTAGTGGACCGTGTTTTTGACGAGAGCCTGAAATTCCGCAAGATCCCTCCCGTCATTGAGGGCACCAAGACGCCGGAGATCAACGGCAAGCCGGTGGAGCTCCGCCCCCGGGCCCCCGACGGCCACGAGCCTCGTGCGCTCAGGAGACGAACGTGGAACCGAGAGGAGGTGAGCATATGCACGCATGCAGCATCACTATGAGGCACACGCCAGGCGCATTGACACGTTGCATTCTTCTGTCCTTCTAGGCAGTTTTGGACAGCCTTTTGATCCATTCAGTCTCTCAGCTGTCCAGCAAGATCAAACAGTCGACTGATAAAACCGCTGGAAAAATCCGGTTAGTATACTTTCATTATTATTAAAATTCAGGAAGCATGGTCAATTCCGTTTCATCTTGATGCTGCTGTCACTGTCCCCAGGATATTGTTCAAGGATCAGGACAGGAACTGGGAAGATATTGACAGAAAACTGAAATCCGAAAGCGATGTCCCGCTCTTGACGTCCTCCAACAAGGTACTCAAGCATCTTCAACTTTTTGACTTATCCGAGTGCAGTATTTGATGATTGCTCATTTTGCAGGAGATCTCCTCCGTGTTACTTGAGCTCAGAAGAGTTGAGAAGCAGCTGGAAGGTGAATGACATGCTTGGAATCCTCATAGGCTGTCGAGAGAACATGCCACTTCTTGCTGTCTTGTGTCCATTATATGCGCAAGTTGAAAATTTCCGCATGAATGTTGCATGTCACGCACCGAATATTGTGTCCTGCACTTGGTCACAAGCCAGCCCACACACATTGTTTGTGTGTGTCTCCCAGTGATCAATCTGATGCTGGACCCGGACGGCACACTGGATGCGGCGGCCAGCCCAGTCTCGCCCATCAAGCCTCAGGTTGCCAAACTGGCAGCCCAGTCCTCCACCGGCGCAGGACCCCAGCATCTTCCGGCTAAAGAGCTGCTACCCGAAATCCTTCCGGCATCCGGAGAGCCCGCCAGGCTTCCGGCGTCCGAGGGCTCCGTAGGTCTCGGTTCTGCCTCCGTCGGCGCGCTGCCTTTCACTCGCATGCGGCCCAGCGGCAAGGAGGCCCTTGTACAGAAGTGAAACAAAATCGTCCAGCTATTGTACGTTCAAATCAGTTACAATTGGCAATCAAAAAGCGAGAAAGATCTGTTTGAGTTTTACTAAGATTTGTCACTTGATCCTGATCATTTTTTTAAAAAAAGTTAAAATCCTGTAAATTAAAGAAAAAAGACAGAAAACCTGCCAGTTTAAATACAAAGGTTTTTCCATTTTTGTATTGATGCTCTGACAAAAAGGCATTTTAGTCATTTTTTTTATTGTCAGCTGAAAACTTTAAAAAAAAAACGAATGATAAGATGGAGCCGCAAATGAACACGAGCAGTTCATCCGGCACGCGAACAAACACTTTGCCATTAAGGTCTTGCCTTAAAAGCATCGTCCCTCCAACAAGAGTCTCCCTCAAACTTCTCAGACCAACAGAATGCATATTTTACAGCCTTTTTTTGCACTTGAGTATTAAAAGCAGCTGCCGCCTTAATGTGACATTGAAAACAGTACTTTGTACTGGAAATGGTCCCGTTATTTCACAAGTCAACCGATGCAGTTTTATACACAATTCAACACTTGACACTCCTCCCAATAAATCTCTTTAATTTTTGTCAATATATAAATAAACCTTTTACTTGCCCAGTAGTTGGGCCTTTAGTAGCACGTGAAGAACTGAGACTTGTCATCCTGCTAGTTACATATTGTGTGTGTGGAGGCTATTTACCGTAAAAATCCAAAACAATAGCCACTTACCAAAGTTGATGACTCTAACGTGCAGCTCAGCTCATTGTTAACTTTTGTCTTTGCTGCCTTATCTTGATCTGGCCTGTTGGATGCAATGCCATGAAGCTTGTAGCAGCACTTGAAGTGTCCTATGATTTGCAATTGGACTTTTTTATACTTCAATTTCAATTTTGGAGGAGGAAAAAAAAAGTATTAACTTGCTGATTTATAATATTTCAATACTTACGTTTTGTAGTAATTTTAATGTTAATTTGTGTCACTCTGCGCTTTAAGAGGCTGCTGAACATCTCAGCTCCTCCGTCCCTCTTTTTCTGATTGTAGCGTGTGGCTTCATTTTATGTACGTTGTGCTCAAGGAGCCGAGCAAAAATCCTGCGGTTTTGTCCGCGTGTATCCACTAAAGGTCTTAAACCACTTCCCCAATGGTTTCTCATCTTCAAAACTCTTTGACGTTCAATGGTCGTACTAAGGCTAATAAGATCTGATGCAGAAAGTGAAGAACAAAATATGTTAAAAATATTTTTTTTGTGCCCCAGGGTTTTACTTTCAAATCCATCCATTTTTTAATTCCGCTTGTACCCACGGGGCTCGCGAGCGTGGCGTGGAACACCCTGAACTGGTTTCCAACCAATCGCAGGGCACATACTATTTTTTTTTTTTTTTTTTTTAGATGAAGTAAAACATTTGAAGTGAATATTTGGTACAAGTAGGTTTTTGTTTTCAGGTCTCAGTGTTGTCTGATCAGTTATTTTGTTTGTAAAGAGAAAACAAAGCCAATTCTTATTTATTTTTTAATATTTTGTGGATGTTTTATGTATTTTATATTTGTTCAACCTGCAAATTTACTGTCAATAAATCAAGAGACATCCACTCTTCAATGTTTGGCTTGACTTTTAGATTGTGCAAATGTTTTTCATTGTCAGGGTTTTTTTTGGGGGGGGGTTCCTCCCTAGATCACTTGCATAATCTTTAGTAGAAGCCCACCTAAACTGTTGTATGTGCAGCTACAAAAAAAAATGTATTTCAAGAAGATTATCCTTGAGTGAGTTTTGAATGCGCTCAACCAATTTTATTACCACAGTTAAACAAGCACATTCACTTCAACCACAGGAAAAAAGACATGGTGGCGCGGAGGTGTCAGCCGGGGGGCCACTTCATGCCACGGCCCCCCAGGACGTGAATGTGGATGTGGTAGACAGACTGGCCGCCGTCAGGCCCGTCGTTGATGACGATCCTGTAGCCTTTGGTTAAGCCCGCCTGCTCGGCGCACTTCTTGGCCACGATCAGCAAGTGCCCCAGAAGCTGCCAGGGAGGGAGAGAAAGGGGGGAGCCCACTAGTCAAACAACAATACAAGTATTCAATAAAGTCATAACATGCTCTGCATCTAATCCATCCTTACTGCAGCATCGCCATCCTCCGCTTTTGAAAGCTGGACGATTGGCTTTTTGGGGACCACCAGGATGTGAGTTGGCGCCTGAGGGGAAATGTCAGGGAAGGCCACGCACTGAAACAGAACAAATAAACACAGACGATTTTAATTTATAGAAAACAAAAAAACTATAAATACAATATTAAAAAAAGGACAATATTAGGTGGTTTTTTTTTTTGTAAAATAAGGTTAGACGGGAAAAAATAACTCAGGGAACATATGAAGATATTTTCGCAAAAAAAAAAATAGGATAAATGACAACGTTAACAGTGGTAAAGTGTACTTATTTTTTATTTTTATATCTGAAAATATAAATGCAAACTATTTGATTTAAACAAGGATCAAATGTTCTCAGATGTCTTTGATCTTCAATTTATATAACATTTATGTGTGTAAATAAATGTTTTAGGCATACGGTGAATGGTTTTATTGCAGCCATATTTAACGCTGAATATTCAGTCTGACCAACGAAAAAAATTATCACAGGCATAGTTATTAGTGCAGAACCTGCACTAGCATTAGTTTGAGCCTCGCTGCAGTAAAAGTGCAGCGAGTGCGCGTTGGAGCATACTCAATGAAAGCCTACCCGGTCGTCCTCGTAGATGAGTTTCGCAGGGATTTCTTTGCGTATGATTTTCCCAAATATTGTGTCTCCGCCAGGCTGGGCCAGCTGCGCTTTTGCTGTTTCGTCAGCCATGATGGCGAACTGGGCGCAGTCGCACACTGACGTATCGACAAGGGCGGTATCGCTTCTGAGAGGCGGACTCGCTGACAGCTGATTGGTTACTTTCTAACGTCACCGCAACATTTGCTCTGATTGGTCGCCGACTACAACTAAACCGCGCCTGGTAACTTCGAGCACTCAAACAGAAGTGCATCGACTTTCGTGCACCTGCATCAAATAAACACGCAACTTATGTGGTGAATCGTTAACCTTAGCTACGCGACAACCGCAACGACGAAAGAGGTAAATTACGACGATGGACCTAAGTTATCATGTTAGCAGCATGTTAGCAACGTTATTTGTAGTACTGCTTGGTTGCAGTACAAAGGTGCGGCCCGCTTTTCAAGATTCAAGAAGAATTTATTTGCCTTGTTTGAGCGTGCCAAACAAGGAATTTTACTTCGTTACATCACAGTCTCTGTTCAACATTTAGGTGACTAACAAGACTCAGGACATGTGAAAATGACAAATGACAATATTCTCAGCCATCCCCTGATCTTAAACTCCCATGGGGGCAAGGAAAAACTCAAAACTCCGACTAGGGGAAGTGAGAAGCCTTGAGAAGAGACCACAGATGGGAGGGTCCCTCTTCCAGGATGACCAGGCTGCAATGGATGCAGAGAAGACACAGTACAAACAGTGTAGACAATCCAAAAAGGTGTGGAGAGCAGGATGTTATTGCACAGCAATGACTCTGAGACTCTAAGAGTGGTGTGAGTTCATTAGAGCAACAGCCTGGGGGAAGAAGCTGTCTCTGTGTCTGCTGGTTTTGGCGAACAGAGCTCTATAACGCCGTCCGGAGGGGAGTCGTTCAAACAGACTGTAACCTGGGTGAGAAGGGTCTGTAGAGATGTTGCTTTCACGTTTCCTGGTCCTGGACAGGTACAAGTTTTGGATAGATGGGAGGTTGATTCCAATGATGAGCACTGTGCCAACTTTATGATATTTAGCGTGATTATCCTCGACAAATGATGGATCTCAAATGATCCATCATCACATGCTGCTTATTGCCTGTACCAAGAGTAATACTGCACTGTGGAAATACTCAAAGTCGAGGATTAGCAGTGGTGGTTGCAGGCAGGCAGGCACGCTCCCGATGATTTTAAAACTCGCGAGTAAAATAAATATTGGTTGTCTTCTCCTTTTTGTTTCAGTGTTTGAATTAATGTCTGTTCCTATTTAGACCTGACAGTGGTGTGAATATGTCTGCAAGGACCACAGCAAAGTACGTGGAGGAAAAGGACCGTAGTCGTCGACGACTGGAAGCTCTTTGGCTGCAGTTTTATGTTGTGTTGTACAGAGCAGGTCAGTACCCGGCTATTTTCTATTATGACTCCTCTTCCAGTGTTTACATTTCGTAGAATTTTATCAAAATCATTGGCACATTGAAAAAGGTCTTGTATAGGTTTGAGCAGTTTCTCTTCAACTGTAACTTTCATTCACTTTTTGGTTCTTTTATCACAAACAGGGTATTTTTGGTTGTATTACCTGACATGTTTCGGCATGAACTTCCGCCTTCATCAACCAAAAAGTGATTGAAAAAAGGAAACAGAATGAACTTAGTACAACTGTAACTTTCATTGTTAATTTGTTTGTCTTGTTTTGCAGACATCAGTGAAGCTATTCGTCCCAAGCAGCAGGAGCCAGAGCGCACTCTCGTTAAAGAGGAAGATGTGGCAAAAGAGGTCCACCACTTCAGTGAACAAATGGAGCAGAAGTTTCTTTGCTCTATAAAAGAGGAGGAAGAGGACTCATGTGACATTAAAAAGGAGGAAGATACCTGCAAGATGCCAGTGACTGGTGTTCCTGTGAAGCGTTTAGATGAGGATCAACATGAGGTGAGCAAAGGAGTGCAGCCTCCAAGCTGCAGCTCAAGTCAACAAATGACCAGAGAAGGAGATGGAGACCACTGTGGAGGATCACAAGCAGCTCTACCATCAGAAAGTGATGATGTGTCGTCACATGTTCCTGCTGCTGCTGATAATGATGAGTCTCAAAACAAACACAGGCAATGTTCTCACTGTGGTAAATGTTGTGCTAATAACATTGTTTTGAAACAAGACATGAGAATGCACACAAGAAAGAACATGGGAGCCCACACTGGTGAGAAACCCTTTTCATGCTTAGTTTGTGGCCAAAGATTTTCAGTGAAGGGACACTTAAAAAGGCACATAAGAATCCACACTGGTGAGCAACCGTTTTCATGCTCAGTTTGTGGCCAAAAATTCTCTTATGAGGGGAATTTAAAAAGGCACTCGACAATTCACACTGGTGAGAAACTCTTTTCATGCTCAGTTTGTAGCCAAAAATTCTCTGAGAAGGGAACCTTAAAAAGACGTACGAGAATCCACACTGGTGAGAAACCTTTTTCATGCTCAGTTTGTGGCCAAAAATTCTTTGAGAACGGAACCTTAAAAAGTCATTCAAGAATCCACACTGGTGAGAAACCTTTCTCATGCTCAGTTTGTGGGGAAAAAATTCATTCAGAAGGGAAACTTAAGAAGTCATACAAGAATCCACACTGGCGAGAAACCTTTTTCCTGCTCAGTTTGTGGCCAAAGATTTGGTCAGAAGCAAAACTTAAAAAGTCACACTGGTGAGAAACCTTTTTCATGCTCAATTTGTGGTCAGACATTCTCTCACAGGGTAAGCTTAATCGGGCACACAGGAGCCCACACTGGCGAGAAACCTTTTTCATGCTCAGTTTGTGGCCAAAAATTCTCTCGGAGGGAACATTTAGAAAGGCACACAAGAATCCACACTGGCGAGAAACCTTTTTCCTGCTCAGTTTGTGGCCAAAGATTTGGTCAGAAGCAACACTTAAAAAGTCACACAAGAGTCCACACTGGTGAGAAACCTCTTTCATGCTCTATTTGTGGTCAGACATTCTCTCGCATGATAAGCTTAATCGGGCACACAGGAGCCCACACTGGCGAGAAACCTTTTTCATGCTCAGTTTGTGGCCAAAAATTCTCTCGGAGGGAACATTTAGAAAGGCACACAAGAATCCACACTGGTGAGAAACCTTTTTCCTGCTCAGTTTGTGGCCAAAAATTCTCTCACAGGGGAATCTTAATCAGCCCACACCTAACCCTGTTGCCTGCTCAGTCAGTTGCCAGAGAGTCTCTATTGGGAAGATGAGTAATGATCCATGAAGTTCTCACCTTGTATTAGAGCAGACTTTATGAATTTATGCATCAATAATAATTCTATTCTAGTATGTACCTTTTGATTGAGATGCTGAACTTCTTTCCCTTCAAGTTCATATTTTAGTTTTAGTAATGAATTTGAAAATAAAGTTAACCGGCCTCGGGATGATAATAGTTTTGTATTTTCTATTATATTTGATGTTTATTTTGTTGCATTAAGTAAGACATTTCACTAAAGAGTTGTTTACTTCACAGTACTCATATTGAAGGCTCAACCTCATATGCTGCTTCTTATTTATATTAATTATATTTCTATTAAATTCTTTCAAAATAGGATCCTAATTAAGACCATAAATCTTCTGCCATTTGTTGTTTTCGTCTCAGTTTCTGTTCTTGCAATGTGACGTCCAGAGCGCTGATCCGCTTGAGGAAACCGTGTTTGGGCAGGACGCAACGGCGTTGTTTCACAGGTCTCAATGAAAAAACAATGTGGCATTATCCATTTGCTGAATGACTTAGTTCCACGAGTAGATAGTAAATTACGCATGCTAGTCAGCTATTAACATCTGTTTGAGTTTCTTTTTTTTAAATGTGCACAAAATGTTTTTCTTACAATGTGTCGGTCTGCTCCACTGCGATGGTGGCGCTCTAATAGTAACACGTCACTTACTTAACAAGAAACAAGAAGTGGTGAGACCTCGCGGGAGGATTAAATTGACTGATTGGTCACTTTCGTCAAACATTGTTCAAATAGATAAGATGCCTTTTTTTCTGAATAGTCATTTATTTGTTAACTTTTACAAACGACATCCGTTTTTACGCGATAAAACGAGACAGGTTTTAAAACAAAATTATTGTCACTGGATCACGTGACTAGCGAGCTATAGCCAAATATTTTTCATTTGTAGCATGCAAAGCAACACAATTGACCTATTACAATCCACCATGTGTTTGTAATATTTGTGAACACCTTTAGTTGGGTTCTTTGAGTGTCAAATAACATTTTAATGCCATTGATAGTCAACTTTATTAGTGTTTTTTCATTGGACCACCATAGATCACGTGACTTGTACCCAGAAATTACTTAATATTTATTTGTTTTTATGGGCAGAAAAACGGCCTAACTGTTTTAATTTCATTTAGGATGTCTTGGCATTGTAAGTAAAGTCACACTTTACAATGTCTGTGTTGTTGTCTCCAGTTGAGTTTGCCGCTTTCACTTTAGGTTGTTGTGCTGGGAATGAGTCTGTCCCCGTGTTAAGTTACTTCTATCGCTTCTCGGCCTTTTGGCTATGATCAAGCGTACTGTATGCTCTCATCAGCTACAAATCTGATACATTCTCTACTTGAGTACCATATATTAAATTGATGTTTTAAGCAGGGATATGATGTAGCAACTTGCTCTGTCCACTCCATGCATCAACCTGGTATAGCAGTACCCCCAGAAACGGTGCACGCCCTCATAATGTTTTAACAAAGTTGTTCTTGTCTATCTTAAATGATGAGTTGAGTGTCAGTGATTGACTTTTGGTGACTATCTTTCGTTGGATATGAGACCATTCGTTATCTCAGAAGGAAATACTTTTTGAGGGTCTCTTTATAAAAACACTTTTCATTAAATTGTTTTTCTTGTCGTTAATTACATCGAAAATATCCATGTAATATTATTTAAAATAAATTTTTGTAGAAGTATACATTTTCAGTGGAAAAGTCTGAGATTTTTGTTGAATACTAAATCATAATGTTGGAATAATTGTTTTTGCAGAGGTGCTGGTCGGCCTGAACCGGAGGCTTCATATCTTAAACAATGTTTTCTGTCTAGCTCCGGGGAGTTCTTAATTACCTTCCTTTCTTATCTATGAGAGCCCTCACTCGTTATGAACAGAACACCTTGGTTCTCTGTTTAGTTCGAGAGAGGTTCTTTCTCTTAATAAACCTTGTAGTTTCTATTCATAAATTGTTGTTGACCGAGACAGTTTTTCTTTTATATAAAGTGTTACAGAAAAGACATACATGTTGAAGTAGTTGCACATAAGTTATCCCATATTTACTCAATGTTTGTTTAAGTAGACTTCATGCAAGTTATCTCACATTTACGTAACGTTTGTTGGAGTGTTTGCACGAGAGGTATCTGATTACTCATTATTATTATTGTGTGAAACGTAGCAAGAAAGTCTAGAGCATTGTTTTACAGGGACACGGCACCCAGCACGTTTGGAGATCGCAGCCAAGGACGAGGCTGCCAACCAACTAAGGACAGACTCTGCATTGCTGGGGTCACGAATCGGCCAAGGCCTCGCCAACATTGTTAGTTAGCTAATCAGCATTGCTACTGCCACAATCTCCCCTTCCTTTAGAGTAGCAACGCCTTTTGTAACCAGGGCCACCCAAAATAAAAAGAGGAGATAGCGGAAGAGGAGCTCAGAATTAGTGTAGGACTGTAACTGGCCTGATGAACTCACACCACTCTTAGAGTCTCAGAGTCATTGCTGTGCAATAACATCCTGCTCTCCAAACCTTTTGGATTGTCTACACTGTTTGTACTATGTGTCTTCTCTGCATCCATTGCAGCCTGGTCATCCTGGAAGAGACACCCTCCCATCTGTGGTCTCTTCTCAAGGTTTCTCACTTCCCCTAGTCGGAGATTTTAGTTTTTCCTTGCCCTCATGGGAGTTTAAGATCAGGGGATGGCTGAGAATATTGTCATTTTCACATGTCCTGAGTGTTGTTAGTCACCTAAATGTTGAACAGAGACTTTGATGTAACGAAGTCAAATTCTTCTTGAATCTTGAATCTTCTACGTAATTCTCCTCGCAAGCAAAAGGAATACTGGTTGTCTTCTCCTCTTTGTTTTCAGTGTGCGAATTAATGTCTGATGGTATTTAGACCTGACATATACTTTGAGAAAAAAAATCTCATTTGAAAAAGATCTGAATGAAAAAAATGAAGTATAACATTTACAATGGATGGCGTTTATATGAATAATATTTGCAAATGTAGATTCCCAAATGTAGAGTTTCTATCCTGGTGGTTGATCAAAACATGTACAGTAATGCCCTTGCACCACTAGATAGCAGCAGCAATTAGAAAGGATCAATGCATGCTGGGAACTTGAAGATTCTTGTTTTTAATTTAAATTTATAATGGTTTTATTACTGTAATGACTAAAGGTACCATGTAAAACAGTTTTGCGAATGCTGTTTTATCCACTGAATGTGCTCATACATTTGTAGCCAATTAGCCTTTTACTGAAGATGGTGTGCGGCAAAGAGATCGGTCCCGGTGACTATAAATTGACTCTCATCAGCCTGTTGAAAAATATTACCTCTAATTAATTGGTTCACTCAGTGTGAGATACGGTTATTGCCTTCCGGCCGTGCTCACCCCTGTGCTCCACATGGTTGTCAACATGACTCAAGTCCGACTAAGGCAGGAATGTCCAAAGTCCGGCCCGCGGGTCAATTGCGGCCCGTGGTCAAATTTCATCAGGCCCGCAGCCTCTGTGATAAAATCTTTAGTATGAGGCCCGCCGTCAATGTTGACCAGCACTTTAATACACACATACCAAAGCTATTTTATTTATATGCCGCAGAAATGTAATCTCGCGCAACCCGGCGTGATTTCACAGCGAGAACATGACTCCAGCTGTCCTGCTATGCGGAGCATGCGCAAGTCAAATGCGGAAATAAACCCGTTGTAAAAAGGGTACGCGCGAACCGGCTGCGTGAACCCCGTGTGAAATGTTCATGAGGCGAAAATCATTTTAAACTCATACATACAGTTCATACAGTTTGTTCAATGTTATCGTATTTTATGTATTACTTATAACTCCTGTTTAAAATGTTCATGAGGCGAAAATAATTTTAAACTCATGTAAATTTAAGGTATTTCATACAGTTTGTTCAATGTTATCGGACTCTTCAGATATGAATGAAAGGCAGAATTTGTGTTTTTAGAGTTGTTCACATCTGCCTGAGTGGCTTATATTTGGTTATTTTGTCATTTAAAAAATAAAGACAATTGGGAGAATGGAATTTGTTTTATAACAGTGTTTATTTGGATGAAATTGTAGTTAAAAAAATGTCCGAAAAAACTACTGGCCCCCGGGCCCCTTCACTTTATAAAATCTGGCCCTCCTTGCAAAAAGTTTGGACACCCCTGGACTAAGGGAATGAAGTTAATAACCCCCCACTGCAACCAACCCCTCCCCCGACGAACTCAACCATCATTATACCCGCTTCGACAGGGCTAATCAGGAGACGACCATCAGCAATCATTATTTGTAAAATAACCGCACATTACAAATTGCGCTTACATGGAGTTTAGCCTTTTCATGAAATATCTATAAAATGCAAAACTCTGGAGTCTTAGACGGCTTCCGGCCATATTACCCTGAGAACACCCGTTCTCGTCCGATCTCAGAGGCCAAGTTGGGTCAGGCCTGGTTAGCACTTGAATGGGAGACCACCTGGGATTACCAGGTGCTGTAAGCTTTTATTTTATTTATTTTTTTCACTTCAATTGTTCAAGCAATCTTTTACAACACCCATCACGTATGGCATTCGGAAACTTCAGCCCTAGTTTTAACTCCAACATTGAAACTATAACCCGAGTTTGAAACGTAAATTGTGTAGTGTCATCCATACCGTTGTAGTTCACGTTTCTTACCGCTAGAGTGAAGACTATGTACAGTAAATAAAGAGCCTGGCTCCCTATGAACTCAAAGCAGAAGTCTTTATTTGTAAAATAACCCAACATTACATACACATTGTGCTTCCATGTAGTGTTTTTACCCTTTTCATGACATTTACTTTGATACAGCATAATGCAGGTCGCAACGGCAAATTCGTGCTACCACTCAAAAAGCTGGCAATAACGTTTCATGATAGCCATGTTTCCGTGAAACACCAAAAGTCTTGGAAGAAAGCCTTTTTTGGACCTGGTTGTGACATGGATGGGAGACGTTCAGGGAATAACAGGTGCTGAAAGCCTTTTTTTTCCCACGTCAATTGTGAAAGGAAACTTTTACAACAGCCATCAAGTTGCTTGGCACGAGTTTTCAGGGGCGATTGTGTCTATAAAATGCAAAACTCTGCAAACTCTGACGGCTTACGGCCATACTACCCTGAGAACACCCGATCTCGTTCGGTCTCGGAGGCAAAGCAGGGTCAGGCCTGTTTAGTACTTGAATGGGCGACCGCCTGGGAATACTAGGTGCTGTAAGCTTTTATTTTATTTTATTTTTTTTCACTTCAATCGTTCTAGCAATCTTTTACAACACCCATCACGTATGGCATTCGGAAACTTCAGCCCTAGTTTTAACTCCGACATTGAAACTTGTTAGGATACGGATTTTTAGCTATTGATCTGACTCCAAATTGCGATCAACACTTAACACAAGTTTCTATGTCCCAATCCACACACTGGCGCACCTAACAATTTTGCGAGTTCGTTCTGTCAAAGAGAAGACCAGTAGATCAATCAGGCCAAATTTACCAATTGTTTATTCCTAACAAAGCGCACTAATACAAGCCTGGGTCCAGGGTCTCTCACACTAAAACTCGTGCGTTTTTGTGACCACCAAAAGACGACACATTCACTTCAATCGTTCGAGCAATCTTTTACAACACCCATCACGTATGGCATTCGGAAACTTCAGCCCTAGTTTTAACTCCGACATTGAAACTATAACCCGAGTTTGAAACGTAAATTGTGAGGTGTCATCCATACCGTTGTAGTTCACGTTTCTTACCGCTAGAGGGGAGACTATGTACAGTAAATAAAGAGCCTGGCTCCCTGTGAACTCAAAGCAGAAGTCTTTATTTGTAAAATAACCCAACATTACATACACATTGTGCTTCCATGTAGTGTTTTTACCCTTTTCATGACATTTACTTTGATACAGCATAATGCAGGTCGCAACGGCAAATTCGTGCTACCACACAAAAAGCTGTCAATAACGTTTCATGATAGCCATGTTTCCGTGAAACACCAAAAGTCTTGGAAGAAAGCCTTTTTCGGACCTGGTTGTGACATGGATGGGAGACGTTCAGGGAATACCAGGTGCTGAAAGCCTTTTTTTTTCCCACGTCAATTGTGAAAGGAAACTTTTACAACAGCCATCAAGTTGCTTGGCACGAGTTTTCAGGGGCGATTGTGTCTATAAACTGCAAAACTCTGAAGACTCTAATGGCTTACGGCCATACTACCCTGAGAACGCCCGATCTCGTCCGATCCCGGAAACTTAGCAGGTTTGGGCCTGGTTAGTACTTGGATGAGAGACCGCCTGGGAATACCAGGTGCTGTAAGCTTTTATTGTATTTTTTATTTTTTTCAATTCAATCATTCAAGCAATTTTTTTACAGAACCCATCACGTATGGCATTCGGAAACTTCAGCCCTAGTTTTAACTCCGACATTGAAACTTTTTAGCTATTGATCTGACTCCAAATTGGGATCAACACTTAACACAAGTTTCTATGTCCCAATCCACACACTGGCGCACCTAACAATTTTGCGAGTTCGTTCTGTCAAAAAGAAGACCAGTAGATCAATCAGGCCAAATTTACCAATTGTTTATTCCTAACAAAGCGCACTAATACAGGCCTGGGTCCAGGGTCCCTCACACTAAAACTCGTGCGTTTTTGTGACCACCAAAAGTCGACACATTCACTTCAATCGTTCAAGCAATCTTTTACAACACCCATCACGTATGGCATTCGGAAACTTCAGCCCTAGTTTTAACTCCGACATTGAAACTATAACCCGAGTTTGAAACGTAAATTGTGTGGTGTCATCCTGTTGGAATAATCTCGGGGGAAGCCTTGGCCTGCCAGACCAGGAGGCCTTATCTTTTACGAGTTTACGACTCTCCTTTAAACTAAATGCTTTGTATTTAGTTTAAGGAATGTCTTTTGATCTCCGTCAGCCTTATGATTCCTTCCTGTCCTTATGTTACTTTTGTGTTTGTTTTGTAAGAGGCCTTCATTAACAATGAGCAGAGCTTCTTTGCATAGGCGAAATGTTCTTTTTTCAGTTTAAAGGGACTTCATTCCTTATAGTTAACTGTAGCTTTGATTCGTAGATTGTAGTTGATCGGAACTGTCTTTCTTTGTTAAATGTTATATACAGTTTGAAGTAGTCACATTAAAGTTATCCCATATTTACTCAATGTTCGTTTAAGGAACTGTATACCAGTTACCTTACATTTACTTAATATGTGTTGAAATGTTTAGGTAGGACTAGATATTATTATTATTATTATTATGTGTTGTGTTAGTTTACTAAGAAGATAAACTTAGCAAGGGTTTAGTTGCATTGTTTCACAGGTAAGCGGCATTCAACGTGTTTCAAGTTATCTGATCACAGTCGAGGAGGAGTCGGCCACCCATGGAGAGGACAACTGGTTGAGGGAAGAGAGCAGACTCTGCAGTCCCAATGCGGGGGTCGAGGGCCGACAAGTGCTAGGTCACACTACACTATATTCCTTAGCTAATCAGCGTTGCTACAGCCACGATCTCCCCTCCCTTTAGTGTGGCAACGCCTCTGTAACCAGGGCAACCAAGATATTAAAAAGAGGAGCACGTGGAGGAGGAACTCAGAACTGGTGAAGATTGTAACTGAGCTTCCTTTCTCTATCATTCTCCTCGCGAGTCAACTCATCCTGGTTGTCTTCTCCTCTTCGTTCCAGCATGTGATCATGTCTGATCATATTTAGACCCAACATTTATTTGGTCCTTCGAGCCGGATGCCAATATACTATATTATATTCCAGCTCACGACAGCAGAGATCCAGAAAGACCGCGCGCGGGAGGAATTCCATAGGTGAGATCCTAGAATCCTTTTCAAAGGCTGGCTCGTGCGTTTTTCTGACCACCAAAAGACGACACATTCACTTCAATCGTTCAAGCAATCTTTTACAACACCCATCACGTATGGCATTCGGAAACTTCAGCCCTAGTTTTAACTCCGACATTGAAACTATAACCCGAGTTTGAAACGTAAATTGTGTGGTGTCATCCATACCGTTGTAGTTCACGACTCTTACCACTAGAGGGGAGACTATGTACAGTAAATAAAGAGCCTGTCTCCCTGTGAACTCAAAGCAGCAGTCTTTATTTGTAAAATAACCCAACATTACATACACATTGCACTTCCATGTAGTGTTTTTACCCTTTTCATGACATTTACTTTGATACGGCAAAATGCAGGTCGCAACGGCAAATTCGTGCTACCACAAAAAAAGCTGTTAATAACGTTTTATGATAGCCATGTTTCCGTGAAACACCAAAACTCTTGGAAGAAAGCCTTTTTCGGACATGGTTGGGACATGGATGGGAGACGTTCAGGGAATACCAGGTGCTGAAAGCCTTTTTTTTCCCACGTCAATTGGGAAAGGAAACTTTTACAACAACCATCAAGTTATTTGGCACGGGTTTTCATGGGCGATTGTGTCTATGAAATTCAAAACTCTAGGGACCCCAACAGCTCACGGCCATACTACCCTGAGAACACCCGTTCTCGTCTGATCTCGGAGACCAAGCAGGGTCAGGCCTGGTTAATACTTTAATGGGAGACTCCCTGGGAAGATCAGGTGCTGTAAGCTTTTATTTTTTATTTTTTCACTTCAATCGTTCAAGCAATCTTTTACAACACCCATCACGTATGGCATTCGGAAACTTCAGCCCTAGTTTTAACTCCAACATTGAAACTATAACCCGAGTTTGAAACGTAAATTGTGTGGTGTCATCCATACCGTTGTAGTTCACGTTTCTTACCGCTAGAGGGAAGACTATGTACAGTAAATAAAGAGCCTGGCTCCCTATGAACTCAAAGCAGAAGTCTTTATTTGTAAAATAACTCAACATTACATACACATTGTGCTTCCATGTAGTGTTTTTACCCTTTTCATGACATTTTCTTTGATACAGCATAATGCAGGTCGCAACGGCAAATTCGTGCTACCACTCAAAAAGCTGTCAATAACGTTTCATGATAGCCATGTTTCCGTGAAACACCAAAAGTCTTGGAAGAAAGCCTTTTTCGGACCTGGTTGTGACATGGATGGGAGACGTTCAGGGAATACCAGGTGCTGAAAGCCTTTTTTTTTCCCACGTCAATTGTGAAAGGAAACTTTTACAACAGCCATCAAGTTGCTTGGCACGAGTTTTCAGGGGCGATTGTGTCTATAAACTGCAAAACTCTGAAGACTCTAATGGCTTACGGCCATACTACCCTGAGAACGCCCGATCTCGTCCGATCCCGGAAACTTAGCAGGTTTGGGCCTGGTTAGTACTTGGATGAGAGACCGCCTGGGAATACCAGGTGCTGTAAGCTTTTATTGTATTTTTTATTTTTTTCAATTCAATCATTCAAGCAATTTTTTTACAGAACCCATCACGTATGGCATTCGGAAACTTCAGCCCTAGTTTTAACTCCGACATTGAAACTTTTTAGCTATTGATCTGACTCCAAATTGGGATCAACACTTAACACAAGTTTCTATGTCCCAATCCACACACTGGCGCACCTAACAATTTTGCGAGTTCGTTCTGTCAAAAAGAAGACCAGTAGATCAATCAGGCCAAATTTACCAATTGTTTATTCCTAACAAAGCGCACTAATACAGGCCTGGGTCCAGGGTCCCTCACACTAAAACTCGTGCGTTTTTGTGACCACCAAAAGTCGACACATTCACTTCAATCGTTCAAGCAATCTTTTACAACACCCATCACGTATGGCATTCGGAAACTTCAGCCCTAGTTTTAACTCCGACATTGAAACTATAACCCGAGTTTGAAACGTAAATTGTGTGGTGTCATCCTGTTGGAATAATCTCGGGGGAAGCCTTGGCCTGCCAGACCAGGAGGCCTTATCTTTTACGAGTTTACGACTCTCCTTTAAACTAAATGCTTTGTATTTAGTTTAAGGAATGTCTTTTGATCTCCGTCAGCCTTATGATTCCTTCCTGTCCTTATGTTACTTTTGTGTTTGTTTTGTAAGAGGCCTTCATTAACAATGAGCAGAGCTTCTTTGCATAGGCGAAATGTTCTTTTTTCAGTTTAAAGGGACTTCATTCCTTATAGTTAACTGTAGCTTTGATTCGTAGATTGTAGTTGATCGGAACTGTCTTTCTTTGTTAAATGTTATATACAGTTTGAAGTAGTCACATTAAAGTTATCCCATATTTACTCAATGTTCGTTTAAGGAACTGTATACCAGTTACCTTACATTTACTTAATATGTGTTGAAATGTTTAGGTAGGACTAGATATTATTATTATTATTATTATGTGTTGTGTTAGTTTACTAAGAAGATAAACTTAGCAAGGGTTTAGTTGCATTGTTTCACAGGTAAGCGGCATTCAACGTGTTTCAAGTTATCTGATCACAGTCGAGGAGGAGTCGGCCACCCATGGAGAGGACAACTGGTTGAGGGAAGAGAGCAGACTCTGCAGTCCCAATGCGGGGGTCGAGGGCCGACAAGTGCTAGGTCACACTACACTATATTCCTTAGCTAATCAGCGTTGCTACAGCCACGATCTCCCCTCCCTTTAGTGTGGCAACGCCTCTGTAACCAGGGCAACCAAGATATTAAAAAGAGGAGCACGTGGAGGAGGAACTCAGAACTGGTGAAGATTGTAACTGAGCTTCCTTTCTCTATCATTCTCCTCGCGAGTCAACTCATCCTGGTTGTCTTCTCCTCTTCGTTCCAGCATGTGATCATGTCTGATCATATTTAGACCCAACATTTATTTGGTCCTTCGAGCCGGATGCCAATATACTATATTATATTCCAGCTCACGACAGCAGAGATCCAGAAAGACCGCGCGCGGGAGGAATTCCATAGGTGAGATCCTAGAATCCTTTTCAAAGGCTGGCTCGTGCGTTTTTCTGACCACCAAAAGACGACACATTCACTTCAATCGTTCAAGCAATCTTTTACAACACCCATCACGTATGGCATTCGGAAACTTCAGCCCTAGTTTTAACTCCGACATTGAAACTATAACCCGAGTTTGAAACGTAAATTGTGTGGTGTCATCCATAACGTTGTAGTTCACGACTCTTACCACTAGAGGGGAGACTATGTACAGTAAATAAAGAGCCTGTCTCCCTGTGAACTCAAAGCAGCAGTTTTTATTTGTAAAATAACCCAACATTACATACACATTGCACTTCCATGTAGTGTTTGTACCCTTTTCATGACATTTACTTTGATACGGCAAAATGCAGGTCGCAACGGCAAATATGGCTACAACACAAAAAGCTGTTAATAACGTTTCATGATATCCATGTTTCCGTGAAACACCAAAACTCTTGGAAGAAAGCCTTTTTCGGACATGGTTGTGACATGGATGGGAGACGTTCAGGGAATACCAGGTGCTGAAAGCCTTTTTTTTCCCACGTCAATTGGGAAAGGAAACTTTTACAACAACCATCAAGTTGCTTGGCACGGGTTTTCAGGGGCGATTGTGTCTATGAAATTCAAAATTCTGGGGACTCCAACAGTTTACGGCCATACTACCCATAGAACACCCAATCTCATCTGATCTCGGAGACAGAGCAGGGTCAGGCCTGGTTAGTACTTGAATGGGAGACTACCTGGGAATACCAGGTGCTGTAAGCTTTTATTTATTTATTTTTTTCACTTCAATCGTTCAAGCAATCTTTTACAACACCCATCACGTATGGCATTTGGAAACTTCAGCCCTAGTTTTAACTCCAACATTGAAACTATAACCCGAGTTTGAAACGTAAATTGTGTGTTGTCATCCATACCGTTGTAGTTCACGTTTCTTACCGCTAGAGTGAAGACTATGTACAGTAAATAAAGAGCCTGGCTCCCTATGAACTCAAAGCAGAAGTCTTTATTTGTAAAATAACCCAACATTACATACACATTGTGCTTCCACGTAGTGTTTTTACCCTTTTCATGACATTTACTTTGATACAGCATAATGCAGGTCGCAACGGCAAATTCGTGCTACCACTCAAAAAGCTGTCAATAACGTTTCATGATAGCCATGTTTCCGTGAAACACCAAAAGTCTTGGAAGAAAGCCTTTTTCGGACCTGGTTGTGACATGGATGGGAGACGTTCAGGGAATACCAGATGCTGAAAGCCTTTTTTTTCCCACGTCAATTGTGAAAGGAAACTTTTACAACAGCCATTAAGTTGCTTGGCACGAGTTTTCAGGGGCGATTGTGTCTATAAAATGCAAAACTCTGCAAACTCTGACGCTTACGGCCATACTACCCTGAGAACACTCGATCTCGGAGGCAAAGCAGGGTCAGACCTGGTTAGTACTTGAATGGGCGACCGCCTGGGAATACCAGGTGCTGTAAGCTTTTATTTTATTTTATTTCACTTCAAACGTTCAAGCAATCTTTTACAACACCCATCACGTATGGCATTCGGAAACTTCAGCCCTGGTTTTAACTCCGACATTGAAACTTGTTAGGATACGGATTTTTAGCTATTGATCTGACTCCAAATTGCGATCAACACTTAACACAAGTTTCTATGTCCCAATCCACACACTGGCGCACCTAACAATTTTGCGAGTTCGTTTTGTCAAAGAGAAGACCAGTAGATAAATCAGACCAAATTTACCAACTGTTTATTCCTAACAAAGCGCACTAATACAGGCCTGGGTCCAGGGTCCCTCACATTAAAACTCGTGCGTTTTTGTGACCACCAAAAGACGACACATTCACTTCAATCGTTCAAGCAATCTTTTACAACACCCATCACGTATGGCATTCGGAAACTTCAGCCCTAGTTTTAACTCCGACATTGAAACTTGTTAGGATACGGATTTTTAGCTATTGATCTGACTCCGAATTGCGATCAACACTTAACACAAGTTTCTATGTCCCAATCCACACACTGGCGCACCTAACAATTTTGCGAGTTCGTTTTGTCAAAGTGAAGACCAGTAGATAAATCAGACCTAATTTACCAATTGTTTATTCCTAACAAAGCGCACTAATACAGGCCTGGGTCCAGGGTCCCTCACACTAAAACTCGTGCGTTTTTGTGACCACCAAAAGACGACACATTCACTTCAATCGTTCGAGCAATCTTTTACAACACCCATCACGTATGGCATTCGGAAACTTCAGCCCTAGTTTTAACTCCGACATTGGAACTATAACCCGAGTTTGAAACGTAAATTGTGAGGTGTCATCCATACCGTTGTAGTTCACGTTTCTTACCGCTAGAGGGAAGACTATGTACAGTAAATAAAGAGCCTGGCTCCCTGTGAACTCAAAGCAGAAGTCTTTATTTGTAAAATAACCCAACATTACATACACATTGTGCTTCCATGTAGTGTTTTTACCCTTTTCATGAAATTTACTTTGATACAGCATAATGCAGGTCGCAACGGCAAATTCGTGCTACCACACAAAAAGCTGTCAATAACGTTTCATGATAGCCATGTTTCCGTGAAACACCAAAAGTCTTGGAAGAAAGCCTTTTTTGGATCTGGTTGTGACATGGATGGGAGATGTTCAGGGAATACCAGGTGCTGAAAGCCTTTTTTTTCCCCACGTCAATTGTGAAAGGAAACTTTTACAACAGCCATCAAGTTGCTTGGCACGGGTTTTCAGGGGCGATTGTGTCTATAAAATGCAAGTGGGGGACTGCGTTCTAGTGATATGAATTCCAGTTCTTTTAGGTGAACTGAATGTTTAGAATCAGTTCACTCAAGTTCAACCAGACTCGGTTTTTTTTTTTTTTTTTTTTAAACAACATCCCGTGGAAACAACCCATACACATCAAACAATACAACTACACCCCCCCCCCCCCAAATAAATAAATAAACAAATAAATAAATAAATAATATATATATATATATATATATATATATACACATACACACACACATATATAATAATTGGCTCTAATTAACACATTTCTTTCTATAATACAACACCTACGTAACACTGATCCGTTGATGCACGGAAAGGCAGTTGACTCGTTCGCGAACGGGAAGTCGGGAAAGTCAGGATTCATTCTCTCACTGATCCGTTCTCGCGATGAACCGAAAATGCAAATCACTCACTGATTCGTTCACTCACTGATTTGTTCGTGAACGGGAAATGCAATTCACGACTCGTTCATGAACGGGAAGTTACGTCACTGACTCGTAAAGTCCCTCCTCCATCTAACGCTCGCTGGCGCTGCTGATTGGTCTTCACGAGTGAGTGAGTGACAGACAGCATTGCTGCTATGCTATTGCCAGCCGACTCACGTTATCGAAGGCGGAAGTAATCTCCAATAAGTCAACATGGGTACTCGCGTGAAGGTGAGCAGCAAACCTTAATACAATTTAATACGATCATTTTACCATTTTTGACTTTGCTTAATGCAAGAATGAAGTGGTAGACGTTTAATTTAGCCAACACGCATGCTCGATGTTTGTGCAGGTCTTACGCGTGTTTAAGTCGCTGCACAGAACGAGGTTGGCTGTGTTCAAAGATGACGAGAGAGCACTGACAGGTCAGTTTTCACTTGTCACTTGATAATAAACACTTAAATAAATAGTTGGGTAAAAATAGGACTTCGGAAGTCAAAGCAAACAAAAAAAGACTGCTTTTACAGTAATTATCAGGTATATTAACTGTTTTTTCTTTCAAACAGCTGCAAAGTCAAAAATCAACGAGGAGTTCTGTAAAAATAAACATGAATCGTCAGAAGAAAACATTGAGAAGGTAAACAAAGTATAGTAAGCCATTTTGTTGGAGAACCTTTGAGACCATTAAAGACGTGTTCTGTTTCAGATGATCCAAATGGCCTCAGATGTGGAAAAAGTCCTACGCCAGGGCGTCCTTCAAATGGAGCACGTTGACAAGGGAAGACTCTGTGAGTCCATGTCTTCACACAAAATTGTCAAACATTGTAGTCTTAGCCTTTTCAAAGGTTTTGAGGGTGTTTTTATTGGTCTTTTTCTCGCAGTGCTTCGACCTAGAGAGGATCTTCTATTAGAAAATGTTCCCTACTGTGACCAGCCCAGAAAAAGGTCATGACAGGATAACAAAACAAGGAAAGGGACTCGTATGGAGACACATCTGTCACATTTCATTTGGATCAAGAATTGCCAAAATAAGGTCATGGAAAAAAAGTTGTTTTTGCTTGAGGCATCGTTAAGTTCATTTCATATTTCATTTGTATTGTGCAATTAAATTATATTATAATTATGTTTGATTGGCATATTGATTTTTGTCTGCTTTAATTAGTATTCAACTCTGAGAAGCATTGGAGTAAACTATTGACTGATGAAAATATACAAATATTACTGAAGACAAAATTACAAAAAAGTTAGAACAAACCAAAAATTTAAAGAATTTGAAATATTAGCCAAAACAGTCATTAAAAATACACCTACATGATTACATCATTCTACATAATTCCGTATGATTCAATACTTCTCCACATGATTACACATTGTTTTTATTTCATCATTCCAAGGCATTCCACTTGCTTTCATATTTTGTCATTCAGCATTTCTATACAAATTGCTTAATCTATTTTCACTGCAAAATGAAAAGAATTGGCCTCACTTTTGGAGGGGAGTTTAAATCATTATGCATCTCAGCATTTTATTTCTCCCCGTAGTTGTCCCACTTCGCTTCAGACATGGTGTCAGGCCCCTTTTCTTGATTGGCTAGCTTTTTCCGGTGCAGAGAGCAGGGCTGAATCGCCACACACAAAAAAAAAAGTGTCTTGCTTGCTTCTGATTTTTCTTCTTAACAAGTCTTGACAAATATGGGGGCAAAAACCTTAACATGAACATGAAAAGCTGAACAAAACTAAACCATAGAACAGAACCACAACTAAAAACAAAATTAACACCAAGTATAATAAAAACTACAAAATTATTATCATCCCGAAGCCAGTTAACCATATTATCATCGATGCAAAAACTCATGAAGTCTGCTCAAATAATAGGTGAAAACTTCACGGATCATTGCTCATCTCCCCGACACTCGGAATTCTCAAAAGAGACTCTTCGGCAAGTGACGGAGCAGGCAACAGGGTTCTCGCCAGTGTGGATTCTTGTACGTCTTTTTAAGGTTTTCTTTGTTGAAAATCTTTGGCCACAAACTGAGCTTGAAAAAAAAGTCAAAGTCTCCTTTATCGTAAATTTCTTCACATGTTAAGACACACAAAAAGATCGAAATTATGTTTCCCACTGTCCCACTGTGACTAGACACATTACACAACACATACAAGCAAATAGCACAAAGAGTAAAAACAATAGATAAGAGCGATGAATAAGTAATAAGCAAATAACCTAAATAAACAAACAAACAATAAATAAATAAATAGACAAATAAGAGGAGCAAAATGGAGCAAGTGTGCATACAGCAGACAGCCAGAATATAGCGCAAAGGTACAGGAGGTTATGCAGCCGAGGGTGGAGAGAGTTCAGGATCCTGACAGCTTGGAGTATGAAGCTGTTGGTGAGTCTGGTGGTGCAGGAGCGCAGGTATCTGTACCTCTTCCCAGAGGGCAGAAGATCAAACAAAGAGTGAGCAGGGTGACTCACATCACACACAATCGCGGTCGCCTTGCGGGTGAGATGGGAGGTGTAAATGTCCTTCAGGGAGGGGAGTGAAGCACCAATGATCTTACTAGCCGTGTTCACTATGCGGTGCAGGGCCTTCATGTTGTATTCAGTGCAACTACCACCCCACACAGCGATACAACTGGAGAGGACGTTCTCAATGGTGCCGCGGTAGAATGTGGTCATGATGGCAGGAGGAACACTCGCTCGCCTGAGTTTCCGCAGAAAGTACAGGTGGTGCTGAACTTTCTTCGCCAGCGACGCAGTGTTGGTGGTCCAGGAGAGGTCCTCACTGATGTGCACCCCCAGGAATCTGGTGCTGCTCACTCTCTCCACCACAGAACTGTCGATGGTCAAGGTTTCTTGACAGTATGGATTCTTGTGTGCTGTGTGTGGTATTGTAAATGTCCCCTCTAGGAGAATCTTTGGCCACAAACTGAGCATGAAAAAGGTTTCTCACCAGTGTGGATTCTCGTATGTCTTTTTAAGGTTCCCTTCTCAGAGAATTTTTGGTCACAAACTGAGGATGAAAAGAGTTTCTCACCAGTGTGAATTCTTGAGTGCTTTTTTAACCCCCCCCCCAAAGAGAATTTTTGGCCACAAACTGAGCAGGAAAAAGGTTTCTAGCCAGTGTGGATTTTCGTGTGGTTTTTTAAGCTTTGCTTATGAGAGAATTTTTGGCCACAAACTGAGCATGAATAAGGTTTCTCGCCAGTGTGGATTCTCGTGTGCCTTCTTAAATATTCCCACTGAGAGAATTTTTGGCCACAAACTGAGCATGAAAAAGGTTTCTCACCAGTGTGGATTCTTGTGTGCTCTTTTAAATGTCCACTCCGAGAGAATTTTGGGCCACAAACTGAGCATGAAAAAGGTTTCTCACCAGTGTGGCTTCTTGTATGAAGCGTTAGAGATCGCTTCTCAGAGAATGTTTGGCCACAAAGTGAGCAGGAAAAAGGTTTCTCACCAGTGTGGATTTTTGAATGTCTTTTTAAGCTTCCCTTACGACCAAATTTTTGGCCGCAAACTGAGCATGTAAAAGGTTTCTCACCAGTGTGGGTTCTTGTATGAAATGTTAGAGCTCCCTTGTCAGAGAATGTTTTGCCACAGACTGAGCAGGAGTAAGGTTTCTCACCAGTGTGGATTCTTGTGTGCGTTTTTAAATTTCCGTTCTGAGAGAATCTTTGGCCACAAAATGAGCATGGATAAGGTTTCTCGCCAGTGTGGATTCTTGTGTGCCTTCTTAAACATTCCCTCTGAGAGAATTTTTGGCCACAATCTGAGCAGGATATGGTTTTCTTTCTTCTGTGGATTCTTATGTGTTGTGTCAAAGCATTGTAATTCGCACAGCATTTCCCACACTGAGAACATTGCCAGTGTTTCTTTTGAGACTCATCATCAGCAGCAGCAGCAACAGGAACATGTGACAACACGTCATCACTATCTGATGGTGGAGCTGCTCCACAGTGGTCTCCATCACCTTCTCTGGGCATTTTTTGACTTGAGCTGCAGCTTGGAGGCTCCGCTCCTTTACTCACCTCACGTTGACCTTCATCGAAACTCTTCAAAGGGACACCAGTCAATGGCATCTTGCAGTCATCTTCCTCCTCTTCCTTTTTAATGTCATAGAAGTCTTCTCCCTCCTCTTTAATGTCGCAGGAGTCCTCTCCCTCCTTTTTAATGTTGCAGGAGTCCTCTCCCTCCTCTTTAATGTCGCAGGAGTCCTCTCTCTCCTCTTTATTACAATCCCGCTCCGCCTCTTCCTCCTTTTTTATGGTGCAAAGAAACGTCTGCTCCATTTGTTCATTGAAGTGCTGGACCTCGACGTCTACATCTTCCTCTTTAATGTGAGTGCGCTCTGGCTCCTGCTGCTTAGGACAAATAGCTTCATTTTCTGCAAAACAAGACAAACACATTAACAATGAAAGTTACAGTTGAAGACAAACTGGTCAAACCTATACAAGGACTTCTTCAATCTGCCTATCACACATGATTTTGATAGAATTCTACTTTAAATAAAAAGTGGAAGAGGATTCATAGTCAAAAATAGACGTGTACAAACCTGCTCTGTGCAACACAACATAAGGCTGCAGCCAAAGATCTTCCAGTTGCTGACGACTACGGTCCTTTTCCTCCACGTACTTTGCTGTTGTCCTTGCAAACATTTTCACACTGCAATCACAACACTTGTTCAACGATGTTTGGCAAACAAAGGTAACGAACAAACGTGAACTTAAAGCGACCCAATACACAAAACGACATTTCATGTAGATCAGACCTCTTTTAGCAAACGTGATTATGCGTTATCATCTGGTAGAGTGCATGAAGGCATTGAGATTTAAAATCAAGCCTGCAACCACCATTGCTAATACTCAATCTTGAAGAACTTCCATCCATCCATCCATCCATCCATCCATCCATCCATCCATCCATCCATCCATCCATCCATCCATCCATCCATCCATCCATCCATCCATCCATCCATCCATCCATCCATCCATCTTCTTCCGCTTATCTGGGGTCGGGTCGCGGGGGTAGCAGCTTTAGGAGGGACTCCCAGACCTCCCTCTTCCCAGCCACTTCATCCAGGGTCTCCTACCGGTGGCACATCCCTAGGGAGGCGTCCAGAAGGCATTCTGATGAGATGCCCGAGCCACCTCATCTGGCTCCTCTCAACGTGGAGGAGCAGCGGCTCTACCCAGAGTCTCTTCCGGATGACCGAGCTTCTCACCCTATCTCTAAGGGAGAGCCCAGACACCCTGCGGAGGAAACTCATTTCGGCCACTTGTGTCCTGGATCTCATTCTTTCGGTCATGACCCATAGCTCGTGACCATAGGTGAGGGTAGGAGCATAGATCGACCGGTAAATCGAGAGCTTTGCCTTTTGGCTCAGCTCTCTCTTCACCACGACGGACTGGTACAGAGTCTGCATTACTGCCGACGCTGCACCGATCCGCCTGTCGATCTCGCGCTCCCTCCTGCCCTCACCCGTGAACAAGACCCCAAGATACTTGAACTCCTCCACTTGGGGCAGGATCTCATCCTTGATCCGGAGAGGGCATTCCACCCTTTTCCGACCGAGGACCATGGACTCGGATTTGGAGGTGCTGACCCTCATCCCGACCCGAACGGGTGCGAACCGCTTCAGTGAGAGCTGGAGATCCCGGGCTGAAGAAGCTAACAGCACCACGTCATCTGCAAAAAGCAGTGACGCGATGCTGAGGTCCGGACCCTCTCAAAGCCTCGGCTGCGTCTAGAAATTCTGTTCATAAAAATTATGAACAGCATCGTCTAGAAATTCTGTTCATAAAAATTATGAACAGAATCGGTGCCAAAGGACAGCCTTGGCGGAGTCCAACCCTCACGGGAACGAATCCGACTTGCTGCTGGAAATGGGGACCAAACTCTGGCATCGGTGATACAGGGACCAAACCGCCCTCATCAGTTGGCTCGGCACCCCGTATTCCTGAAGCACTTTCCACAGAACCTCCCAAGGGACACGGTCGAACGCCTTCTCTAAATCCACAAAACACGTGGACTGTTTGGGCAAACTCCTATGCACCCTCGAGGATCCTCCAGAGGGTGTAGAGCACTGTTGCACCGCCATGACGAAAGCCACACTGCTCCTCCTGAATCCAAGGTTCAACTTCCCTACGGACCCTCCTCTACAGCACCCCTGAATAGACCTTACCAGGGAGGCTGAAGAGTGTGATTCCCCTGTAATTGGAACACACCCTCCGGTCACCCTTCTTAAAGAGTGGAACCACCACCCCAGTCTGCCAAATCAAGAGGCACCGTCCCTTATGTCCACGCAATGCTGTAGAGGCGTGTCAGCCATGACAGCCCCACAACATCCACAGCCTTTAAGAACTCGGGGCGGATCTCATCCACCCACGGGGCCCTGCCACCGAGGAGTTTTATAACTACCTCAGTGACTTCAACCCCAGAAATTGGGGAGTTCGCCTCAGAGTCTTCAGGCCCTGCTTTCACAAAGGAAGGCGTGTTGGTGGAATTGAGGAGGTCTTCGAAGTATTCTCCCCACCAACTCACGAGTCGAGGTCAGCAGCACGTCATCTCCACTGTAAACAGTGTTGACTGTGCACTGCTTCCCCCTCCTGAGACGCCAGATGGTGAACCAGAATTTCCTCGAAGCTGTAAGGAAGTCATTCTCCATGGCCTCGCCAAACTCCTTTCACGCCCAGGTTTTTGCCTCAGCAACCGCCGAAGCTGCGTTCCGGTTGGCCATCCGGTATCTGTCAGCTGCCTCCGGAGTCCCGCAGGCCAAAATGGCCCGGTAGGACTCCTTCTTCAGCTTGACGGCATCCCTTACCGCCGGTGTCCACCAGCGGGTTCGGGGATTGCTGCCACGACAGGCACCAACGACCTTACAGCCACAGCTCCGGTCGGCTGCCTCAACAATGGAGGCGCGGAACATGGTCCACTTGGACTCAATTTCCCCCGCCTCCCCCGGACGTGGGAAAACCTCTGCCGGAGGTGGGAGTTGAAGCTCTTCCTGACAGGGGATTCTGACAGACGTTCCCAGCAGACCCTCACAGAGCGTTTGGGTCTGCCAGGTCGGACCGGAATCTTCCCCCACGATCAGAGCCAACCCACCACCAGGTGATGATCAGTTGACAGCTCCGCCCCTCTCTTCACCCGTGTGTGCAAAACATGCGGCCGCAAATACAATGACACGACTACAAAGCTGATCATCGAACCGCGGCCTAGGGTGTCCTGGTGCTAAGTGCACACATGGACACCCTTATGTTTGAACATGGTGTTCATTATAGAAAATCCGTGTCGAGCACAGAAGTCCAACAATAGAACACCGCTCGGGTTCAGATTGGGGGGGCCGTTCCTCCCAATCACGCCCTTCCAGGTCTCACTGTCATTGCCCGCGTGAGCATTGAAGTCACCCAGTAGAACGACAGAGTCCCCAGAAAGAGCGCTCTCCAGCACTTCCTCCAGGGACTCCAAGAAGGGTGGGTACTCTGAGCTGCCGTTTGGTCCATAGACACAAACAACAGTCAGGACCCGTCCCCCCACCCGAAGGCAGAGGGAGGCTCCCTTCTTGTTCACCGGGGTGAACCCCAATGTGCAGGCGCCCAGCTGGGGGGCAATAAGTATGCCCACACCTGCTCGACCCCACTCACTGTGGGCAACTCCAGAGTGGAAGAGAGTCCAGCCCCTCTCGAGAGGGCTTGTACCAGAGCCCAAACTATGTGTGGAGGAAAGTCCGACTATGTCTAGTCAGAACTTTTCTGCCTCACACACCAGCTCGGGCTCCTTTCCAGCCAGAGAGGTGACATTCCATTTCCCTAGAGGTGGTAGGGGTGGGCAATTATTTTTTCCATGGGGCCACATGAAAAACTGAAAATATTGTGGAGGGCCGGCCAAAAGGCTGAACTCAATTCTTCATATTATTAATTGCATTTCTTTATAAAAAGCAGTAAATAAAATTATTTTTGACAAGCTGGTAAGAGTATATATCATAATTAAGTAATGAAAAAGTGAGTTTTCCTTGCAAAAAATGTCATTTATTCAATCAAAATTTCCCAAAACAATGGTAAACAAAATGTGAACGTTTTTTACTATCTGTGACATTTATCCAATAAACTTAGATGCAGGCAATCAGGTAATCAATATCTCTGAAGAAAAGCATGTAATTAAATAATTAAATCACTAAAACAACATAATAAAAACACACTAAACATGCAAATAAAAATAACCACACTACAATTAAAATCATGCACAACTCAACCATAAAAACATGCTTTAAAACTTCTACCTTCTTACATTTTTAAATTATTTTTTCTTGTTCAGTGAGAGAAATCTAGTCTCTGCTGTGCTTTAACGAGTGCATCGAAGTGAGATTGCATGTCTGAGGTGGAGATGCGAACCACAGCTGACAGATGATCGCCAGTGAGATGTAATGCCGACTCAAATTGTAGTCTTTAAACACGGCGATCTGCTCCCTGCAAACTAAACACACGGCTTTACCTCCGACTTCAGTAAATAAATACTTAGCAGTCCAGTTTTTGTTGAAAACCCTGCATTCGGCATCTACCTTTTTTTAGCAGCGGGCATTTCTGAGGGCTTAAGTCTTGTGACTTGCTACCGACAATGATCCAATCATGCGCACGTCTCGCACACCTTGATATACGTATTGCGTCATCATGTACGTGAATAAAAAACAACTTCAAAATAAAAGCAACGCAGCTTCAGTCCATGCATCAAGTAAAATAAGAAAATATGTTTATTTTGTAATTTCCAATGAACCTTACACGGGCCAGTCAAAGTCAACCAAAGGGCCGTATGTGGCCCGCGGGCCGTACAATGCCCAGGTCTGCCCTAGAGCCAGCCTCTGCAGCCGGGGATCGGACCGTCAAGGTATCCGCCTTGGGCCGCCGCCCCGCTTGCTTTGCACCCGACCCCTTTGGCCCCTCCCACAAGTGGGTGAGCCCATGGGAAGGGGGACCCACGTTTTCTGTTCAGGCTATGCCCGGTCGGGCCCCATGGGCCACCAGGCGCTCGCCTTCGAGCCCCACCTCCAGGCCTGGCTCCAGAGGGGGACCCCGGTGACCCGCGTCCGAGCGAGGGAAAACTGGGTCCATATATTTTATTCATACTAAGGGGTCTTCTGAGCCGTGCTTTGTCTGGCCCCTCACCTAGGACCCTTTTGCAATGGGTGACCCTACCAGGGGCATGAAGCCCCAGACAACATGGCTCCGAGGATCATAGGGGCACGCAAACCCCTCCACCACGATAAGGTGACGACTCATGGAGGGGTGATTAAGTTCCACTGTACAGTATTACTCTCGGTACAAGCGAGAACCAGCATGTGATGATGGCTCATTTCAGATCCAACATTCGTCGAGGACGCTGCTCAGAGTAGCCTTTGCAGCTACTTGACAAAAGACAGTTGTAATTCGACGATAATGCCAATAATCAAGCTAAATATCATAAAGTTAGCACTGTGGTAGCTTACATGCTAATGAAAGCAGCGAGCACTTCTGTACTGCAACCAAGCAGTACTACGAATAACGTTGCTAACATGATAACTTAGATCCATAGTCGTAATTTACTGCTTTTGTCATTGCAGTTGTAGTGTAGCTAATGTTACTGATTCACCACATAGGTTGCGTGTTTATTTGATGAACCCGAATAGAAGACGATACCGCTTCTGCTCATCGACTGAACGGATCTGTGAGTAAACGAGTCAGTGAGTGAGTAATTTGCATTTCTTGTTCATCGCGAGAACGGATCAGTGAGGGAACGAGTCCTGACTTTCCCGTTCCCGAGCGAGTCAATGAGTCAAACAGAGATGGGGACTCGAGTCACTGTGACTTGGACTCGAGTCGCTGTTTTGATGACTTGTGACTTGACTTGACAAAAAATAAAAAAAACTTGAGACTCAACTTGGACTTGGAATTTAAAGACTTGGGACTTGACTTGAGACACGATGACTTGAATGACTTCAGTGTTATTTACTGTAATTTTTGTACTATAAGTCGCGATTTTTCATAGTTTGGGTGGGGGGGCACTTATACTCAGGAGCAACTTATACGTGATTTTTTTTCAAAATTCAAAAATCCGCGATGTAGTGAAACCATGATAAACGAACCACGACGTAGCAAGGGATTACTGTCATTTGAACTGCAAGTGACATCACCGGCGCCGCGCGGCGGTTGTTTACATAATTTGATTTGATGACGAAGAAGACGAAGGGCCCCACGTTTGAAGGATTTAATGATTTGGAGTGACACAAGGTTTGAAAAACTTATTTATGTTATTTGATATATTTTATTTTGTGTAGCAACTTTTATATGTTTTTATCTGTAGAGTTCAGTAGTTGTTGGCTTGTTGAACTCTTTTTTGTTAAATAAAGAGGCGTTTACCAAACCCACGTCTTTCCTGGTACTTTCTTAAGGCCACGATATAGTTATACACTAGATCTGTGCGGCGCGCGCGCGGCGTTGTTGACATAAAGGACGAGGAATTTGATCGATGGATTTAATGATTAGGAGTGACACAGATGGTTTGATAATGTTGTTATATGATAGTTATTTGAAATATACTTTATATATCGTTATATGGGTCTGTGGAATAATTAGAAATGCAATTTACAACAAGTCCGACGTTAGCGGTGCGGCGCATATGCGCTGCATACGCGGCATTGTTTACATAAAGGACGATCGATGGATTTAATGAATTGGAGTGACACAGATGGTTTGATAAACGTGTTATTTATGTAATACTTATTTGAATAACTCTGACTGTTACGTCAGCATACCGTATCGTTTAGCCTGTTGTTGCTGGTTCCTGTCTGTTCTTGGTGTTGGATTTTGACAAATAAATTTGCCCCAAAAGTGAGACATATACTCTGGTGCGACTTGTATGTTTTTTTTTCAGTTTATTGTGCATTTTATGGCTGGTGCGACTTATACTCGGAGCGACTTATAGTCCAAAAAGTACGGTAGTTTATTTTTTCAGTTTGAATATGAAATTAATAATAACATTTCAAAAATAATATCGATAACACGGTAAGAGTGCGCTCTTTGCCCCCTAGGCTGAGAATGGCATTGTCATTATTGGATCACTCCCGTGTCAATCAATCAGTTGTGCCCTCTCTACGTATCTAACGTGTTTATTAGGTACACATTGTAGCAAGGGATTACTGTCCCACGCCCCTTTATATCAGACATGCACAAACATGGGAGCGGTACCGCGAGTCATCACCTTCGTCTATCGTAATTACCTTTATGACGGCAAAAGACGGACATCACAGTGCAAGATATGCAAAAGAAACATCTCAGACAGCCAGACAACATCTTAAAACTTTGTCTGTCATTTGAAGAGCCATTCTGCCCAGTATTTGCAACTCATATGTGTCAGACACTGCCAGCAGACGTTAATTTGTTTAGAGTGAGCTGTCAATAAATCATCGTATGAGGTCATTTTTGTTTGATTCCATGGTGTATTTTATTTTTTAAACAGGTTAGACACATTGAACAATGATGGTTACTTAAAATTACTTATATCTTGTCGTTTCACGTTACTAAGATCAGATTCTGCGGGTAAAATTGCAATAATAAAGTGACTTGATTTGGACTTGACTTGACATAATCTGAAAAAAAAATGACTTGGGACTTACTTGAGACTTTAAGGTTAAGACTTACTTGAGACTTGCACATGTGTGACTTGGTCCCATCTCTGGAGTCAACTGCCTTCCCGTGCATCAACAGATCAATCAGTGAACGTGTTGCGTCTCCTTGCGTAAACAATTCTGTGAATGAACGTGAACTATGTGAGGCAGAATGTAGATTTACGATTTACCAAGGAAAGAAAGAACCACTCACTGAAACACCACTTCTTTTGTGCTCGTTTTCTCCAAGCTCTAAACATGAAGGGATGCGTCGATATGCAACAACAGTGAGATTATGCTTCTCTTTGGGTAATCTTCATTTTATACTTACATTGGTTTTCAAATAGCGTGTTTTTGCATATATTTGATGATAATAGCTCTTGGTATGGTGATTTTCGGCCGTCTGGGGCCAACATGGTGAACGGTAATCTTTGTGGTTCATCGCCGAAGCATTAGCGGAAATTCGTCATCAATGTGCGCCCGTTGTCTTGGCAACCGCTTCCGTGAGCCGCTATGTCACTGTTTTGAGACATGTTAGCTTTTGACCGATGATGCCAAAAACATGGTAAGGCCAAGTGCTAAGACATTTTGTGTTTTTTACGATACAACAGAGTGGACTTAAAGTGACGCGATGTTTGTTTTTGTCATATACCAGCACCGACAAGCTGTGGGACTTGGCCGCCGCCGAGGTCCAAATTCGGGAGAGCGATGCTGGAGAGGATGCCGATGGTCGAGCAGAAGCAGTGGGGGAAAGGACCGTCTTTCTCATGGGAAGTAAGGCTGGGGTATGTTCATTGTTTTTACTGTTGATTTATTTTCTCTGCTTACTTTACATTTATGTCAAGCCTTGTTTAATTGTGATTGGCGAAATCCAACATGTTTATCTTTCTTTACGACAGGGTAAAACGTCTCTTCTGCTCCGATGCCTAGACAGGCGAGTATCCAAATGGAGTAATTATAAACACATTTATTTAGTCACACATTAATTTAAAGTGTTATACACAGCAGGGATGAACCAGCGAAGCCCACTCTGGCTCTGGAGTACACATTTGGCAGGAGAGCCACAGGACATAATACGGTGAGTATTATAGGATAAAGTGCCTGCTAGTGACTGTCAAATCTGAATTAGCTACTATGTGAAAACTTGAGTTTTGTTTCCTCTCCCCTGTTACGTGTCCAATGTCACGTAACATGTCCAGCCCAAAGACATAGCCCACCTCTGGGAGCTGGGAGGTGGGACTTCCTTGTCAGATCTATTGCAGATCCCCATCACTGCTGCTAGCATCAGGTAACTCACATATACAATGTGCAGCCAAATCCTCCTGGGTGGAGTGTGTTCATTAATTCAATCTATGCCACACAGGTCCCTGTCCATCATCCTGGTGTTGGATCTGTCTGCTCCGTCTGCTTTGTGGTCCACGATGGAGACATTGCTGCAGGTGGCGCAGGCCCACGTGGAGCAGGCTGCTTCTCAGGTGCGACAAGTTGACAAGAAACGAGCGCAGTCCAAACAATCAGCGACCGCGCCTTTTGCTGCACGTGTCCTGCCCAAGGACTTTCCCGTAAGCGCACGCATCTTACAACATGGTTTGTTCTGCAGATGACTAAGAATGTGTAGATGGAAAATAGTTGCTGGAGATGTGCCTTTTTAAATCTTCAATCCTGTTCAACACTTGGCCTTTTTTTTTTCCAAATTTGTACATACCTTTGCCAGCTATTGATTGAGACTCCATGATGAGAATTGTTGCTTGAACAGGACAGAGAGCTGATTAGCCCCTTTCCAGTTCCTCTGCTCATCATCGGCAGCAAGTATGACCTCTTTCAGGTAAAGCACACACAAAAAATACTTGGCACCATAAGATGGTATCTAGTCACAGTCCCTTTGCAGGAATTGGCGTTGGACAAGAGAAAAGTGGTTTGCAAGACATTGCGTTTTGTTGCTCACTATTACGCCGCCTCGCTTATTGTAAGATGACTCGTCTTACGCACGACAACACATTTGCGCCGTTGTCATGTTTCATTTGTCCTTTCCTCTTCTGTGTATTTATCGGTTGTCAGTTCAGCAGCATCAAGTTGGAGAGCCTTGTGTCCAAGACCAAAAGCTTCTTCTCCCATCTGGCCTTCAATGCGGACACAGGGTGAACACGGCACACAGAACTCTGTCTCTCTCTCTCTCTCTCCATAGTGTCATATCTGTAATAATGAAACAACAAATAAAACGTTATATAAAAATGTAAACATTCTTATCACATTCTAGAGTTCATTGTGCTGTTTATTTGTAGGAAAACGATGTCATGTGACTCCAGTAAGCCCCTCATCATTCCAGTTGGCTCTGACTCTTTCAGCCAAATCGGTGAGTACAGCGTCCTCCGGTGGCCGATATTAACCACGCACTTCCACATCATTACATCTTATGAAATTGTAGTCTGCGTCTACATGTTGTCGAGCTACATTTGTCTAATTTTACACATAAACGCGATAGGCTCTCCGCCTACAACAGAAATAGACATCACTTCTCTGCACGCCAAGAACCCCAAAGACCTCTGGAAGAAGGTCTTCGAGCGCATCTTCCCCCCTGAGGTCAGCTTTCATAAGTCATATTCCAGACAATATTTTGATCCAATTAATTTCTATGTTTTCAGAACACCTGCGAGAAGAAGGAAGAAAAAGATCCAGCCAAGGACCCGCAGTACAGCGAGCCACAGATTGACGCCATGCGGGCGCAGAAAGACCAGGTAACGGCACTTCCATTTAAAAAAAACACAACAACAAAACACTCCTATAAATGCTAAAATGTACAAAAAAGTGCAAAGTAATACCCGAATTTAGTTGTATGATAATCTCTGAGTGGATACAACTATTAAAACGTATTTTCTGCCTGCAGGAATTGGAAGAGTACAAGAAGAATGCAGCCAAGTCCTGGAAAGGCCTGCAACTGGACACATAGCAACGCCACTCGAAAACTGTATTTGTCAACTGAAAAATGAACTAATTGGATTTTTACTCTGATGAATTACTGAGAGGATTAGGTGAAAAATAAATTTAATAGTACAAAAAATGGAAGTCATGATTACATTTTATTGTGTAATATTTGATCGCTCATCATCGTTTGCGTGGCTACTGTAATGACGCTCTCATAGAAATGTCAATATATTTAAAAAGAAAGCAAAAACGTGGAGCTACACGTGTGCGTTTTTCAAGTGAAACGAGTACAGGAAGTGCTCACTACAAAAAATAAAAATTGCAAAATTGCAAAAGAGTAACAATTGAAATTTGAGTGAACAGTGCAAACAGATGGCAATATATTTCTCGGTACCGTTTGTTTATAAACCCGCTTCGCGCTCTACATTATAATTCATGACGTAGTATTCAAGCAATGCAGATAAACAGCCAGTAGGTGGCAACATTGCCCGGCTGTGTTTTTGTGCAGCGTTTTGGCAGCCATCGTGGGGTGAAAAGGCGTCACCCCAACATTTCATTTTATCTCAACGCTTCTGCACCTTCCGTTTTCGTTGTTCGATACAGGTGGTTGCTACTTGGACGTCGACCCCGAGATTATTTACCACTGCCACCACCCAGGGATCGACCAGTAGCGCTGACATCTTTGCGCGAGGGTGTAACATGACCCACTCCCTTCAACCGAACTGAACTGGGCTGGGCTTATTTTTCAAGGCAGACAAGTCCAACCCTGTAAGTCCCAAACCAGGTTGACGGCTGCATTGCACACTCGGGTGTGGCTCCCCCCTCTCCCTCCTCTTCCTCTCACCAAGACACTAAAAAGCCAGGCAGCAAGCGCCGCACACCACCACCAGCAGGCAAGAAGACAAGAGCGTTCGTTTCGTCCTTGCTTCCTTGAGTCCTCCGAAGCTCGCCATGTTCCGCTGCGGAATCGCCTACCCACGCTGCAGGTGGATCGTGCCCCTGTTGCTGCTATTCGCCATCATCTTCGACATCATCGCCATCGCCGCCACGTCGGGCTGGGTGACGGATGAAGAGGGCAAGACGCACTACGCCAGCATGTGGGAGCAGTACCACGGACGCAACGACAAGTGGGAGGAGGGCAAGTCCCTCATGGAGTTCTGTAAGTGACCCGCAACTACTACACGAACGTTAACCGTGGCGACGGGAAAACATCACTTGGAGTCGTCATTCATGCGCACTTCGGTAGAAAATGCAACACCTCGCTGTATTAATTCAATTCAAACTAAAGGTGGGGGGAGGGAGGCTTAAACTTTGGAATCCTCTGCCCCCCCCCCCCCTTATCATATCCTGCCTGGGAACACAAACAGACAAAAACTACAATGCCTGCCTGAGCCCAGACCTTGGCGACAAACCTTAGCCTAAAAAACTAAAAGGAGACCCTAAAAATTAGAATGTCAGGATGCAGCTTCCGCCAATTTACTGACAGTTCAGGTAGTCGTTATGAGGTGTGTCAGAAAGGTTGCAGGTTTTTTCACAAGAGATGTGTCCATATTTCAAACTCAGACCACAAATTCATGCCTTCGATCATGAGCATCAAGCTCAACAAGCACGTATACAGAGAGAGTCTGTGGTGTTAGTCTTATTTGTTGTTGATCTTCACCGTGACAACACACTTGTTTACAATGACCTGATTATCATCCAAAAGGAGTTTGTCAGGCTGGTCTTATGGTATCAATGCATATTTACAAATTTGAGTGTAGCAAAATGGCCTTTGCCCCCTAGGATCAAAGCAGAAAATGGCTACCATATTTTTACTGTCGAATCAGCGTCAAAAAGTATCAACTGTTTCATTGGTGGATTTTTTTTCCACCTTCAGCATGTCCTCCTGCAATAAACTTTCCTAAACCTGCCCTTGGATTGCTCCACTGCTTTGCACCCTTCACCACGACAACACTGCTGTATAACAGAGGACGCTTTTGTCTAGTAGTACCAGCGCCGGTGTGGTCGTTCGACCGTAAATATCCCTCCTGACGTCTCAGTGAAGCGGGGGGGGGGGGGACACGGGCAGCACAGCCCACGTAGCGTTGAGTTGTTTGGATCCGCTTCTTGCTTGCTTTACACACACACAACTAACACAAATGGAGATAACCGCAATATTGTGGACCTGTGGTAGCCTTTGGGAATCCCGGACGGTCAATCAATTCTAGCCCTCTGTATCTCACATACGTAGACGTAAATCAAGCTAAGGTAATTCATGCAAAATAGAATGACAAGCATCGGTAGAAGCTCACCATCCATGTCTGACTCAAATGTTTTTGATTGTCAGCCAAACGGGATCGTTGAGGTTTGAGAGAGGAGCGCCAACCTGTCGAACCTGTCCGTTGTGCGTCTGTGTGTGGGTGCGTGTGTGTGTCAGTCATGCCTCAGGCCAGGTAGCTGGGTATCACACACACACACACACACACACACACACACACACACACACACACACACACACACACACACACACGCATACACAGGTATGAATAATTGAAGGTGATGGCTGACCCAAGGCTTGCATGGTGTGACTGTGGTGAAGAATTGTTCTATTTTTCTATGTATACATATTTTGTAATAGTACAAAAACATCAACAAATTCTGTTTGGTAGCGACATAATAATTAAAAATGGTCAACAAATCTAAATGTGTACATGTTATACAATGCTTAAAAAAAATTGAGTTTAAAAAAAGTTTGTCTTCAAGAAAATGAACTCACAAGCTCCTTTAAAGCGTGTGAGGAGGTTGCTGTGGTTGTATTCTATAGCGCTTTTATCTGGAGGGTGTCACGTGGCGCCGCAGAAGGCGAACGTGCTTTTGCGGGCTGCCGAGGACCTTGCTTATTATCGGCTTGGGCTGTAAATCGACGTCACGGTTATCATCATAATCATTTCAGCCCCGCCAAGCAACCATGTTTGCATTGTACTGACGTGAGGCCGCCATGTTTGTTTTTTCTGATTAGTGTGTGTTTGTGTGTTACACGAGCAGCGTGGGCGCAGGCGGTGGCCGCCCTGATGATCCTCGGCCTCCTCATCCTCATTGGTGCCTTCATCCTGTCCTGCGTGGCGCTGTGCTGCACGCTCAACGTCACGCTGCTGCCCATCATCGGAGTCATGCTTATTATTGTTGGTAAGAAACGTACACGCATGTGCACGTATGAACGTAAATAACCGAATGTGGTTGTGTGTTGTTTATGTACTACGTCTAATGTTACAGGAACCACGTTGGCCAAACTTATTTTGGGCCTTTACAACATGGTGCCGAATATATTCAGTGTGTCTGTTCATTAGCGGTTGAACCACGTTACCACAGAAATGGCTCTCTACTGTAAAAAGTGGCACTTGACGCATTTCTGCGCTGGGTGCCGTTAACGAGGGCGACCAGAGCATTATGTTTCGTGGACGGTAAAGGCTTTGGCTTGCAAACCGCTGCTCCTCTTTGTTTGCTTGCTCCGATGAACCTTTGCAAAAGGCTTCCCCGAGCGGTCATTCACTTGCTCGCTCTTGTTGGGTTTTGCCAGGGAACAAAAGGTCACATAGAGGAGTGAAAGCAGTGAGCAGTAAATGGTGACGTTCTTTCTAAGTTGCTGGGAGGGATCCAGTACCAAAGAAAAAGGGGTGAACAACATGATGACGTGTTGTAGGAGGGGAAGTGAGCGAGCGAGCAAAGGAGGGAGCGAGTGAGCCAGGGTAGGGCCCGGCAAAAGTCGGGTGTGTCGACATTGGTGGAATGTTGGAAAGTACTTTTACCTCACAGGACCACGTGGATTTGTTTGTATATGCAGTTAGGAACTAAAGAAAAGATAGGTTTCTGTTTCAAGACTTACCGACGATAAAAAAAGAATCAGCCTTCGAGTACACGTTCCCAACATGAAACTTTTAGAAAAGGAGCTAATGCTGCATCCAAGTGTGAAATTGAATTTGTACCAAGTACAAAGATACTTAACACACAAAGTGTTGACTTGAATTCAGGTGACGGCTACCAATCATCCGTTCGTCAACTTTCTGCTTTTACTGGCACTCGTCATCCATTTTGTACCGTGATTGTTTGTGATAGGAAGTGAAGCTGCTGCTTTGCTTATTGTCTGACTCACAAATTTATCAGTGACTCTCGTGTCTGTCCTGGAAGGGAACACCCCAAAATATAAGTGTATAGTCCCCCCCGCCACTTTAGAATTCCTGAGTGTCTGATTTTTTTTATTTTATTTTTTTATTGCATCACAATTCATCACTGACGCCTTTTTTCTCGAGTAGACGCAACGGGCGGTGCCAGATTTGATTGCTTAATTGTGACTCAACACTTTGTTGCTGATGTGGAGTATTTTCCTCCAATAGTGTCTCGTGTTGGTGTGAAAGTATTTTTCTCACACTCTAGTTAGCTCGGCTGTCATCCATCCTCGACCGGAATGAAATATGGTCACTAGTTTCGAAATGGTAAAAGGGGTGTGGCATTTCCTTCGCAGTGGTGCTGCAGGTGATCGCCCTGATTATCTACCCGGTCAAGTTCAACGAGCTGATATTCGAGGGCCACTATTACTACACGTGGGCGTACGGCTTCGCCTGGGGTGCCACCCTGCTGTGCATCGGCTGCGCCGTGCTCTTCTGCTGCCTGCCGCGTTACGAGGACGAGCTCACCGGCCTGGCCAAGACCAAGTATCTCTACACGTCCGCCTAAAGCTCCCACTCGACCACCCCCAACTACCAGCAGCATGTCCTCCTCCTCCGTCTTGGAACGTGTGTACACTTTCGCCCCAATTCAAGATGGAGGTCGCATCGGCATCGTCAGTAGCAACTGAGTGCTTCGACTTACAAAACGTCACCAAAGTGCCTGCTCACTTGTTTGATCTGAAGAAATTTGATGACTCCAGCTCGCCATGCAATTTGAACTAACAAAAGGGATTAATTGATCTGGAATTTATTGTTCCGAAAAGACTGATGTAAAATTTTGATCAGGCGCAATTGTTGTGGACTCGATGATCTGAAGCAATCATTCCAGTGCAAGTGACCTAGTGTGATTGATCCGCAGCGATTGATCCAGCTCTCTAACAACTTAATATTTTTTAGGGCAAATTGCATGCTATTTTTTCATACTTTTAGAAAATAGGAAAAAAGGTTTACCACCCTGCCATTGAAGCTTCGAACAGCAATTTCACACACTGGAATTCTGGTGATTTATTTTTGTTGTTTTTGTTCTTTTCTTTTCCCCCAGTGCATATAAAATGTGGTTCTATGTCATCTCTGCACCTTTTTTTCCTTTGGCATTTGTAATCTTCATTTCTTCATCTTTTTTGCCTGCACGGTCTTCATTTGTATTTCTTACAAAGAGGCACGAGGCGGGTTAACTTTGCTTCGCATTAGACGCTGTGTGATGTAATTGCGCTAAAATAGAAACTCTTTGTGATATATCATCTTTTAGAGAAATTAGGATTTTAAAAAGATGTCAGAATGTGTGTAAACCGCTTTGATTGTGATATTAGGTTTTTTGTTGTTGGTGGTTTAAAGGAAGCAGTACTTTCCCAAATGCATTTTTTGTTTTTTTTGTTTGGGTTTTATTTGAACCAGTAAAGGAGCAAACTAACATCATTTAGTATGCAAAACACCAAAATCCATTTGTCTGATGTGCCTTAGCTACTCAAATGTGAGATCTTTGCATCTAAATAATCTATGTTTGATTTATTAAGTGTGCAGAAGAAAAAAAAGAGCATATTTTAGTTAGCAATTCATGTAGATAAAAAGATACTATGTGAATCGATACTGACAGACTAAACCAAATGCAAACTATTTGAATATGGGGATGAATTGTGGCAGGTTGCATGTGCGTTGATGAGCAGTAGGAGAAACACGACTACTGTGCTACTACTGTATTAACGCTCTTTGTTTTTCCGGTGGGTGCGTCACGTGTTTTTATTAAGTCTTTGCCTCTTATTGTTCTCTCGCTGTAGTGTCAACTGATTCTCTTTTCTTGGTAGTTTTTATTTTTTATGCAATAAACGGTTTCATTTTGACAAAATCGATTTGTTTCTTCAGTGAATAAAAAAGACTCCGCTGTACTTGGCACTATGACTAATAGCACCGCAGACGTCTTTGCTGCCTACACAGTAGGTGTGGCATCTGTAAAGCTGATGGTTACTGGGACGAGTTTCGAGAGAAAGTGTCAGGCATGCAATATTCCAGGTAAAGAGAAACATTCTTACCGTAGCAGAACCCTGAACACAATTTGTACTATCCATCCATCCATCCATCCATTTTCTGAACCGCTTTGTCCCCACGGGGGTCGCGGGCGTGCTGGAGCCCATCCCAGCTGTCAACGGGCAGTAGGCGGGGGACAACCTGAACTGGTTGCCAACCAATCGCAGGGCACACAAAGACGAACAACCATTCGCACTCGCACTCTCACCCAGGGACAATTTGGAGTGCTCAATCGGCCTATCAAGCATGTTTTTGGGATGTGGGAGGAAACCGGAGTGCCCGGAGAAAACCCACGCGGGCTCGGGGAGAACATGCAAACTCCACACAGGGAGGGCCGGAGGTGGAATCGAACTCGCACCCTCCTAACTGTGAGGCGGACGTGCTACCCACTGCTTCACCGAGCCACAATTTGTACTATTATAGTAATATTGTTTATTTTAAGACTTATAGTAATATTTTCATCTTTGTTTATTTTAAGACTTATACAGTAATATGTTCATGTTGTCTTTTATTTTATTTGTGTCGTCAAAGATTTAATAACGATTTTATTACAACAGCAGTAAACAACTGAAAGGAATGCTAAGATCAGTGCAAAACCGCATTATTACTGGCAGTCAAAATTTGTTGTGTGCAAACAGTTTGCTGAACTTTGTCCTCGACTTGCCAACACGTACGCGCACATACAGCCATGGTGATAAGCAACCAGTGACTCACAACCACTGGACCCCACCCTGGGAAGGGCCTTGAGGAATCTAACTTGTTCCCAGCCGAGTGTGTGTATTTGCGTGGGGTTCCCGTCAACATTGACAAGTCCTGTTTTTAAGAAGTAACATTTCCGCCATCTGTTGGCCGAAAGCGTGTGTTACACTCAAACGAATCAAATCTAAAGAGCTTCTTTTCATTAAATAAAATACAATGGCTTCATAAATATGATGTTTATTTCTTAATGGGCACAGCAGAGTGTGTAATTGATGATTGTAGTACAAAAAATGGGTTGTAAAAGTCATTTAAAGAATTCACCTGTTCTACAAATGGGTCAAGATTGACATTTTAAGTTATTATTCTTATGTTTTAATTCCGATGTTTTTGTAGGTTTTATTTTTGTTTTCATTTTGTATTTATTGTTATATGTTTATTTTGCATTCATGTGTTTGATTTTTTTGCATCATTCATCGTTTGCAGCCTTTTTTATCTGGAGCGTTTCAATTTTGCAGTTGTTTTGAGTGTATTCTAGTTTGCATATGTGTTTTTGCTTTGTTTTTTTTATTTATCTTTTTTTTCCCTTGCAGCATTCCTGCGTTCGCCCCTGTCGGCCACCATACAAGGCAGCTCCGCCTGTAGCTCCCCCTGGCGGCGACCAGCGTAACAGCCCCCAAGGGTTGATGAGTGGAAAGGGGGGGTGGAGGAGGGAGACTTGACTTGAGTGAGGGAGGGAAGTAAAATGGGTGGACGGAAAGTCCCTGTGTGGAAATCCCCTTGACTTGGGCTTTTTATCCCCCACACCCTTGCTATCTCTTCTTTCATGGTTTAAACGCTATCGTCGGCGTCCACGCGTGTACTCGTGAACGCGAGGACTCGTCAAAGTGCGAGCTCCCCCCTTTCACCTCTCCCCTCCCCCGCCAAAAAAATCGCCGCGCCGAGAGAAGAAGCTCGAATGGCGCCGAGCGAGAGGATGAGGCTGCCGAGCATCCGGCGGCCTTTGTTGTAGCACCAGCCCTCCGGCGCACGTCGGACAGGTAAGCCCGTCCCTACGACGCGTCGGCTCGGCTCGCCAGGCGAGTCCGAGGAGGCGGTGGCCATGCAGGGCCTTCTCGAGTCGGTTTTGGAAGAGAGCGGCTCACGACAGCCATTGTTTACAAAGACGTCATCCTCCTCCTGTCAGCGGGCAGTCGCGGAAGCCGTTTAGCCGGGCTACGTTCGTCTCTGCGCGAACGCTTTTGGGGGGGGGGTTGTTGGACCCTATTGTTGTCGTTGGGGATTACGTCAGCCTCGTTGGCACGAACAAGTACTAATAATGTGTGTTGTATGTCTGCGTGCACCTGCCACTCGTGGAGAGGTGAAGCATCCGTGGCACAGGTGTCAAACTCAAGGCCCAGGGGCCAAATTGTAGCCTTCGAAAGCGGCGTTTCTATTTTAAATCGAGACAAGGCACCCGATTTACATTGGAGATATCTAAAGGTACTATGGTAATGATGATCTTGTCTTGACTCACAAGTTGACTGACTCTTTGTGAAATCCGGGCCTGTTTGAACGCAAGACCCTTATTCTGTTGGACGTTTGACAACAGGTGACAACAGGGTCAGGGGCGCGCAGAAGGGTGGTTGGCACCAGACATGGAGGTGGTGGTGCTAGGTTGACGTAAACTCTCAATCATAGTCTGCTCGTGCAAATATTGGTCAGCTTTTACTTCTAGAACGTGCATTTGCTTTTGATCAAGGAGTATGAATCTAAAAAAAGATTCTACCCTAAAACCTTCCATCTGCAGGCCTTTATATTTTTCACAAACAAATGTTTTAATGAGAATGATGCTGTTGTCAAGACGTATTGAAATGGAGACAAAACTGCAATAAATGGAGTCGGGGTAAAAGTTGTAACTTTGGTAAATGACATTTTAATCTCACAGATAAAATAAAAAGTTGTAATGTTGCCAGAAGAAAATTGTTATAAAAACCTCACTGCGGCCTTTGTTGTTGCCGGATGCTCGGTGCCGTAAAATATGAACCACTGAACAGGCTTCTCTGATTACAAGCAAAAAAGTAGTAACTAAATAAAAGTTCTGATAATAACGGGAAGATGAATTATGGCTCTTACATGCAGTGTGAAAATGGCTAATGTTACGTAAAAATGTTTTTTTTTTTTTAGTATCAGTGCAGCGTGTGGGAAGTTGCAGATGATGAGTCAAACAAAGTTTGGCAGACTTTTGGACATTTTAGCAACAGGTTTTAGTCTGTAGTCCCGTCAGCGAATTTCAATCTGACGGGATGCCTGACTCGTCACCTGACCCGATACCGCCAACTTCCTGTGTGCTTTTTTTTGTTGTAATGCTGTTGGCAGCTCATGTGAGTGAAACGTGCGTTTCAATGACCATAAGATGATCACTTCCAGAAAATCTACCTTCAATACTTGCGTTATCATACTTGTCAGTAGAGTGAGCGCATTGTGGGATCCAACCCCCCCACCCCCACCCCCAAGCACAACGGCACACTGGAGCATTGTGTTTACTCAAACCAGAATACAAGGATGTCTTTGTGGATTTTATTTGATTTAGTGGACTGATGATTGTGTTTGAGGTGCTTTCCCAAGCCGACTATAAATTAACCGTCCAATAAAAAAATAAGAGGGGAATCTCTGGCTGTAGTTTCCTGGCAGACTAACTGACTCCGCCATCTTCCTCCATTGCAGTTTCCGCCTTCTACCCCCTCGCCCGATCCCGTTCCTCGCCGTCATGTCGCAGGGCCAGAACTTCCTCCCCAAGTTCCTGTTTGTGTCCAACCTGCTGAAGGCGGTGAAGATCCGCCAGCGGGTGCCCAACGACGTGTTGAAGCCGGCGGCCAGCGGTGGTCTCATGCACCACCTGCGCGGCATGCACCGCTACACTCTGGAGATGATTGCCATGAACCACTTCCCACAGGCCTTCCGCGAAGTGGTGCAGGCCGCCATCTTGGACCGGGTCATGCAGGCCTCACTGGAGCAGGAGAAGAAGCTCAACTGGTGCCGGGAAGTTAAGAAGATGGTTCCCCTGCGCACCAACGGTAAGAGATGGCCGTTGCTCTTATGGTGCCTTTCCCCCAAATGAACTTCTTTGCGTGTCTTGTCGAGAAATTACTTTCTTTAAGTTTCTGGCTGACTGGAATCAGGTTTCGGGTTAGCTTCTCCTCATAGTCAACCAACTGTTGCTTGGGCTCCAAAAGTGATGCTCACTGTCTCGCTATGGATCTCCTGGTCCCTAAGAAAATGGCTCGTGTTGCCTTAGATCGGCTTGAAATCCACTGATTCGCCACAGTTGTTGCAAATGTAAACTTCTGAGGCTTTCGTGATAAAGGAGCTCAAAGAGAATGACGGTGAGTCAACTTCATTTCACGTTTGCTGCTGTGGTTACTGCAAGTGACAGCAGCGAGACCTTCATGGGTTCTACTTTACTCATTTAGTCACCCCGGAAAAGGTTTTCGAATGTTGCAAAGTCATGTTTTGGTCAAACGCGCGGAACATCCCAACGCCCGCACACCCGTTCTGAAACACGATGGGGAAACTCTGTGGTTTCGCACCCTTTTATTTACAACTCGGGGGTCTGCCCCTTCTTTTTCGGCTTGTGCGCAGGAGGGCTATAAATCTGGCAGGCTCCTAAATAGATTTACATGGCCGGGAAGATTTACAGCGTCCCTCGCGCCGTCAGGTGTGTCACAGGGCCTCGTTAAATCAAACGTGGCCACGCTCTTTTAGCGCAGTAAACCAAGCGCAGCTGTCAAGCGCTGTACACAGGACTATTTTTAGAGCAGCCCTCAAAGTAGTGCTGGGGAATCATTTTCAGAACGGCCTTTGTATATGTTAAAGGGAAGCATCAGATCAGCCCAAAGTGGCGAAGGAGGAAGCAGAAATAATCTCCTCTTTTATTGCAAGCATCACCATGACTGCATATATTGCAAGCATCACCATGACTGCATAGATGAGGAACTTGTCCCGTGTGTTGACTCAGAAACGACTGGAGCACACTCGCTCTCACAAGCTCGCTTCCTCATCAGAAAGCACCCTGAAGTTGACAAAACTTTGCCGGTAATAGACACATAGAACGCCCTGGTGTGCAGTGATGATGATATCATCAAAGTGAGACTCACAATCGCGAACTCCGAAGCACCCAGACGTGACATTCAGCAGAGGACACACATTCACACACACATTGAGTGTCTGCTGCTGAGTCACTGAAGCACCACACACACACACACACACACACACACACACACACACACACACACACACACACACACACACACACACACACACACACTAGAAGTCCGTCAATGAAGAGCCAGCTTGAGAAGGTCATAACAATCACGGCTCTTTGCGTCGGCCAATACTAATTTACATTTACCTGCTACTCTAAAAATAGCTCTTATAATTAAAGCTGCAAGTGACGTATCAAATGTCAACGCCATGCTGTGCCCACATTAGAAGGTGTAGCGCTTGACAATTTAGCATGTTTGTACGCTAAGCGATGTTGCTCCTGCCTGGAGTTCACACAATTTTGACGCTTCAGACCAAAATGTTCCACTTCCCGCTTGACTTGCCTTTGCATGATGCACACCTTTATCTGCTCTGCTGCTTGGTGGGTCTCAATGATATGCAATATTGCAGGGGTGGGCAATTAATTTTAGAAAGAGCGCCATGCGAGAAACTGGAACAGTTGTCAAGTGCCCGCCAACATGATGATCTCCATTTTGTTTTATATTAATTTCACATATTTCTGTGAAGTATTAATTTGTATAGTTATTTTTAGTTAAAATCCTTTTCATCTGCTGTTTTGTGCTTAGGAGTGGTTTTGATGTATCAGCTACCAACTGATAAAATGAGTGAATGACTGCTCTTACTTTCATTCTGACCATGTTTTGCAAACGCACACTCATTCATACTTGATGTGAGTGGCGGTCGCAGTGGCGGTCGCAGTGGCGCTTGCTGTTTCAAGATAACGCGCCAGCATTCCTCCCCTCCCCTCTCCTGCCCTGCCCTCTTTTCCTTTCCCCTACTTCCGCGGAAAGTCCGGGACCGGCTAAGTGCTACGTTTGACGTGCCGGGATGAACAAGATGAAGAGCACAAGCTGGGAAATTCCTGTGTTTTGTGCGGCAGCAAGGCTCTCTGCACAATCTTTCACAATGACAGAAAGACCCAAAGAAGCTCTTTAGTCAGCCCAATAATGACGTTTGGTTGCACCTTGGAGAAAAAAAAAAGTAACACTACAAATAAGGTGCTGCTGTGGGGTAACAAGCTAACGTGGCTCTCAGCTATGAAGCTGCCTTGACTCGTCAGCATTTGGTCCAAACGAGAGCAGCTACCATTTTGTTTTGTACTTTTGACTTGGTTTTTAAAGGTGCTATCTATTTTGCTAGCGTGACAACTGACAACACTTCCTGGGAGATAAGATCGCAATGGAGGTTTATTTATTTTCACATAGTTTCTCATGCTTGACCTCATAAGGAGAAGCTCTGCTCACTTTGTACTTTCAGACATGTGAGCGTCATATCATCGCACAATCTAGCCCACAGCGCGGAAAATCCCCACGCTCCTCCTTTCCTTTGTGTGATTGTGTGTGTCTGTGTGAGTGTCTGTGTGTGTGTGTGTGCGCGCGCATGTGTGTCGGTGTGGGTGTATCATCTACACGCATTACAGTGTAATTATCTCCAGTCACACGGTGCCTCGGTTAATATGCCTCCGATATGCCTTGCAGTGTTCGGCCCAGTTGTTGCGAACGTAACTTCATAACTTTTTGTATCCGGCTCAAATATAACATGAGGTCTGTTTCTTGTTTGTAAAGGAGATGGCAACTGCTTGCTGCACGCTGCCTCCCAGTACATGCTGGGTGTCCAGGACACGGACCTGGTTCTCCGCAAAGCCCTCCATGGAGTTTTGAAAGAGACGGACACCGGAGTCTTTCGGGCGCGCTTCCAGACCGAGCTTCTGCACTCTCAGGAGTTTACCCAGACGGGCCTCCGGTACACCACCACGGTAAGAAGCCGAACTCGCCGTCTTAAAAACACGGGACCTTCATTTATTGTGTTCAGTCAAACAACAAATTGCCTTCATGTGGTGCACGGCTTCCAGAACTGGGAGGACGAGTGGGAGAAGATCGTAAAGATGGCATCCCCGGTCTCCAGTAGCAATGGCCTCCAGTTTGACTCGCTGGAGGACATCCATATCTTCGTCCTTTCCAACATCCTCCGCAGGCCCATCATCGTTATCGCAGGTACGCGCAACAAATTCAACAAACAAGAAGAGTTAACGTGTCTTGCGGAGGGAGGATTACCATGACCGAGATTCGACTCTGACATAATTTATGCTATTAGCCTAACCACATGCAACTCCTGTTTCAGTCAAAACATTTAATCTCAAATATAGATTAAGACTAAACTGTTTCACTACAAGAAGAAAAATAGATTCATTTACATGACAAGCCAAAGAAATATGTCAAAATAGGAGAACAATGCTGAAGTAGGTATATATTAATTTTGGGGGAAAAGGTTATATTTTGGGAGTCAAATCTAAATTTACTCTGTCTCAAAAAAAGTCTACATTTTTAGCTGAAATATTTCATCTGTAAAGTTGTCCAAATATTTTGAAAGAAGAAGGGAACTGTTGACTTAAAAAAACAAATGCTACTTATTGTAAGACATAGCAGAGTTCTGCCATAAGAAATGTAGTCAGATTAATTGCGAGTGGCTTTTTTTTTCTTTCTCAAAGACAGCCCAATTTAGCTTGTTCTGAACTTGTAGCAGGACTCTTTGTGTTCCTATCCTAAAAAGTGCTTTCCTTCACCAACAGACCAGGTGCTGAGGAGCATGAAATCGGGGTCGTCCATCTCACCCCTCAATGTGGGCGGGATTTATCTCCCGCTGCACTGGCCCCCGGCTGAGTGCTACAAATACCCCATTGTGCTGGGCTATGACTCACAGCACTTTGCACCCCTCATCACCATTAAAGACAGCGGTCCTGGTAAGCAATTAAGGAACAAATCGGTTGCGTGTTGCTGTCTCCCAATCCAATCTCCGTTCCCTATTAGTAAAAGACAAACTTCAATTTTTCAAGTCTGCATTGCTATTCTTTTTTCTTTTCTAAGAAATCCGAGCCGTGCCGCTGATCAATCCCGGCCGAGGAGGCTTTGAGGAGCTGAAGGTGCACTTCCTGATGGAGAAGGAGCAGCAAGTGAAGGAGAGGCTCCTCAAAGACTACTTGCTGCTCATCGAGATCCCCGTCATCGGCTTGGGATACGATACTACGCGCATCATCAACGCAGCACGGTACATTTTATTTAAGGATTGAGAGTGTGTGTGTGTGGGGGGGGGGCGTGACAAACCATTTGACTTGACTGAGCAAGGTCCATGGTAGAGATAATAAGCACGGCGCCGTCTGTGGTCCAAAAGGTTGGATGAGGGCAACTTGCCGGAGGACATGAACCTGATGGAGGACTACCTGCAGCTGGTCAACCACGAGTATCAGTGTTGGCAGGAAGACAAGGAGCAGGCGTGGGCGGCCCAGCCTCAGCGCCCGCCGCCCTTCTCCGTTTCACAGCTCTCGCTCATCGAAATCCGCTGCGCCACGCCGCGCTGCACCTTCTACGTGTCGGTGGACACGCAGCCGCACTGCCACGAGTGCTTTGAGAAACGCCAGGCCACCACCGCCGCCGCCACCGGAACCAGGATAGAAGGCCTGGTGCACACCAAGGGCGGCGGCAGCAACGGCGGAGGCTCGGACAGCAGCGAGGGCAGCTCCAGAGGGTGCCGGAGCAGCAGCCCGCCGTCCTCCTCATCCAGCCGGGTGGTGCTGCTGTCCAGCCCACGCTCGGCCCCGCCGCCCACCGCACCCAGCCTCAGCCTGTACAGCGAAACTCACGCCATGAAGTGCAAAAGCCCCGGCTGCCTCTTCACCCTCAGCGTGGAGCACGCCGGACTGTGCGAGCGCTGCTTCAACTCCAGGCAGTACCAGGCGCCGCCTGGGGCCGGAACTGGACCGGACGTCGTTGCCCCTCACGCACCGCAGGCTCCCGGCTGGAACCAGTGGGGGCCCCCCCGCGAGGCGGAGACGGAGCGCTGCGGCATGTGCAGGCAGGAAGCCTTTCGGATATTCAACGGGCTGTGTCCGCCCTGCATGCAGAGGCAGCAGGCTCCGGAAGTGGGAGATCTGCAGCCCGGCAAGCCCGGGACCGAGGCCTCGTCTTCGGCCTGGAGCCAGCCGAAGGAGCGGCCGTGCCTCACCCTGACGCCGGGCCACGCCTCCGCCTGGCAAGTCCCGCTCGCCCGGCCCTGTAAACGGTCTGGTTGCCAGTTCTTTGGGACGCCGGAGAAGTTGGGCTTCTGCACTATTTGCTACGTAGACTATCAGACCAACCACCGTAAGTTCTTTCGTCATTGGTCATCCTTCTTTCCATTTTCAGTCGACAATTGAAAATCAGCAAAGTACAAAATAATTTGAATATGAGAAGATTAAAAAATCTACAATATTTTTTTCTAGAATAATGCCTAAATAAGTAATAATAATATAAATAACAGTAACATTCACTTTTTATTATTGCCAATTGAAAATGGAATGTATGAACATTGCCCATATTCTCATTTGCTTTTCACACCATTCATGAAGTTTGCGCGTTTCCGTTCCAGACCTGACACCTCCTCCCCCAGCCCTGACACAGGGCCGGCACGGCGCGGAGGCTGGCTTCCAGAATGCGGCGCGCTGTCGCGGGCCGGGCTGCGGTGCGCTGGGCAAGGCCATGCTGGAGGGCTATTGCGACAAATGCTACGTCAAAGAGCAAAGCGCACGGCTCAACCAGGTGGCCCATCGCATGCCGCACTCCCCTCCCCCTGTCGTGGTAGGTTCCACTTCCTCTGCCTTTGGAAAAAATATAACAATACGGTTGTTTATATTATATTCCACCTTTTGTCTCAAAAGCGCGAACGAACCACCAAACCCCGCTCCACGCAGCAGTCGCAGACTCAGACGCAGACGCAGTGCCGGCGGAGCGGCTGCAGCAACGTGTCTCCGGGCTGCACGGACCTCTGCCCCGAGTGTCACACACGGGGGGGCCAGGCTCGGGACGCTGGGCGCCGGGCGCAGGCGCCCAAGGAGAAGTCCAAGCAGCGGTGCCGGACGCAAGGCTGCGACCACTACGCCAACCAGGAGAAACAGGGCTACTGCAACGAGTGCGACCACTTCAAACAGATCTACCGCGGATGAACCCCAGCGACACTCTTCTACTAACCAACCAACAAACCAACTAACTAGCAAGTGACTAATTAGTAACCTTATGGCCTGAAAATCATCACCCTGCCCCGTAACGCCCTTTCCTCTCCCGTGTAGAATGTGAAGAGAGAGTGCGCCTGTGCACGTGGGGGGATAAGCGAACGTGCGTGTGTGCGCGCACGTGTGTGAGTGCGTGCTTGCGCACGCACAGTAGACATGGCCTCCACAATACCTCTTTGTGCAATTATGACCACCCGACGAGCTGCGGCCGCACGTGTACAAAATGTATTTCGAGGTACCTGCCCACTCGTGCCGGACGCAATGATTGTACGTCAACTGGAAGCATCCGACTTTTTCAGTTTTTTTTTTTTGTTTTTTTGTTTTTTTGTTTTTTTTGTTTTTTTTGTTTTTTTTGCTTCGACCGGTGATTCCCAACATTCCCAGACAGATGAATGCTCCAAGATATTTATAGTAAACCAAATTCTGTGAAATTGGATGAAAGCCAAATGTCTTGTGGTGGCACAATGGTTGAGAATCACCGGTCTAGACCACAGCCAAGGATTTCGACCCATCGTGTCTCTGGATGCATCTGTGCTCGTTCGTCTAGCTTCGTGTTTGTTCTCCAGGGTATGAGCGTGAGAGTTGTGACCGATCAAAAAGTTCCCCACCTACCTTGATCCAAATCATTCAATGTTCTTGCCAAAAAAAAAAAGAAAAGAAGAGAAGCTCTTACAATCAATATTTATGATGTGATCGCATCTTCTACAAGTTATTTGAGGGAAATCCACCTTTGTAGATGTAACTGCCGCTTTTGCTAAACTATTTCATGGCTGTCCAAACGTACATGGGAATTTTTTCGGAAAAGTATATTTTCCAGTGGTTGAGGTTTTGGAAATGCACTTTTTTAAGGAAACGCTGACCAGGGTAGAGACTTGCCAAAAAGTGGCTTGTCTTCTTTGTATGATGTCACATTTCAGAGACGGGCATCTCATTTAATTTGCATCTTTCAATTCATCCTTGATTTTCTTTTTGAATGCTTTAAATTTGTCTCACAGGTCAGTTTCCCAGAAACTCATCGTAATTCAGCTCACTGCTTTAAGACGCAGTCATCTTATTTGTGGTATTTGTTTGGTAATCAAGATACGAACGGACCTGTGACAAAATTCTTTTTTTTATTGGACTGTTCTACGGAATGCTAAAGAATAATAGCGAATTTCTTTAAAATCAAAATTTTCCTCACATTCCAACTTTCACATTTTTTGATGTTGCTCGACTCCAATACTTTGCCCTTTTCGTCCCTCATTTCACGATGGATTCAACTTTATTTAATCTTTTATGTGGTGCCGTGCCATCTACGGTACATTCCCCTCTATCAAGTTTCATGCTGACAGAGATTTAATCCAAATCCCCTTAGCATAAATATACTTTTTTTGTGATCCCCATGTACGTGTGGACCAAAGTCTCTGTTTGTTATCCAAGAGTGCAAGACAGACAGGGCGGGCCCCTGCTGGTTGTAGTGCTACATGCACAGAAAGCGTCTCCATTGTTGCCAGTGGAGACGCCGTTCAGCATTTATGTTCTTTTACCTTTTGCAACCCCCATTTAGAACAGATCAGTTGCCTTGGATATTGTTTTTGCCTGTTTACGGACCACTGGAGCACCTATACGCAGACCATATGCACACACATATGCGCACACGCACACACACCTTTTGATTGCCTACTTGGTCCGACACAATGTATCTGAATGTGTTTGTGCTGCTGCTGTAACGGCACAGTAATGTATTGGGGCTCATCCTCCACAAGTTTTGCCTTTAAGACGGACCACAGGGGCCTGATGCCAGCATCAGCGCTCCCCATTATTATTATTATTATTATGATTATTCTTAGATCAACCCTCCTGTGAGTGTCATGTCATGGGTCATTTAAGCAAAGCACTAAAAATGGATTTTCTTCATTTTATTCCGAACCAAATCTGCTGCTGCACCAGAAAAATAAAGTTCTGTATCATGTTAAGATTTTCGCTTTACAAGGTGATGGTTTTCACTTTGACAATTTTTTTATTTTATTTTTTTAACGGTTACACGTGCCCATATTGAGCCTGGAAGAAACAAGCTTGCTTTTTCTCGAGAGTCGCACCAAACAGGAGGGTTGAAATGCATTTGTGAATATGGATCTGGGTCCATGGTGTTGGACCTTCTGACTTGATGCCTCATCTTTAAAACACACATACACACGATCCAAACACACGTGTGCGTCTCAAAACTGACATTCCTCTTTTATTTTTTATGAGGGGATTTTTTTCCTTACTTCCAGATGTATTTTAATACGAGCTTTGTTTTTTTTTGTTTTTTGGTGTTGTTTCTTTGCCAAAATAATGTACTTGTGCCATCAACCGCCAAACGGTTATTGTTATACCTCCTCAAAAATGGCCGCCTCGGACTAGCTAGATATGGAAAGCGCTCTTTATTTGATACAGTGAAACACCCCAACGTCAAACGCCTCAAAAGTCGAATACTGTAATTATAATTTGTTTTTTTAAAGAGAGATTGGATTACCTTCCTGTAAATTTGTTTAAATATTTGTAAATGCTAATGTGACTAATACATAGCCAAAGGTATGATGGCTAGGAAAGACTCCCCACCCCAAATCGTGTGAATAAAGAATTGTTTTCTTTTAATTTGTTAAAATGGCCCTAAAAGTCTTAAATTTGACTCTCCTAGTAAATTACATCCGTTAAATTCACAATAATTTAAGATAAAGGATGATAGGAACCACAGTGGCTAATTGCTAACCATTGTTTCCACCTCTGAGTTAAAAAATGTTAAACATTAACATCTTCTAGGTTGTTTGATTGCCACAGAGCCACTGCATAACGAATCAATTGGCTTCACGTTATTTTGATGGGAGGAATAACATTACTGGGCTATTTTGCGTTCGACTTTGAAGGTTGCATTGTATCGCCGAGCGCACCATACGGTATGTTCTTCCGTGTGTGGGCCGAGTTTGCCTTCACGTTCAAGTGTAGTGTGCGTACACTATAGATCTCCGTGTGCTTTAATGCCCTCCTCACCCACTTTGATCCAACCAGTGAGAAAAAGGACTAACGCTTTGGGACGTGTAATAAAGGTGTAACAAATCATGCAAGTTTTCTTTGTGGGACCTGTCCACTATGGAGTACTGTATGAAGAGTTTAAAAAAAAAAGCTTCGTTTTATTTGTTAAGTATTTATTCTTATCAAGATATGTGTATTGTGTGATTCAACAATTATTTATATGTTGTCCTGAAATGAATTATTTTTATTAAGAAATCAGAATTATGTCTACTGTGTTTTTTTTAATGTGTGGCCTCATTGTTGTACTCTTTTTGCATCAAGCTTTTAATAAATAATACACATGACTAAAACATCAATACCAAAATGGGCATTGTAAGAAAGTAACTTGCCATTGAATATGGCTGGGGTTCTTCAAGTATTTACACCTAGAGCCACCTCAAATAATTCTTAGCTGTTCAAGTAGTACCATGATAAAAAGACTAATCGTAGCATTATGAAGTAGGTCCAGGTGTTCATTAAAAAAAATCTAGTAAACTCCCCACTCGCAAAGAAGTGGAAGGAAGGGGATGCTGCAGAGGGAGGTGACATTTTGGAGCGAAGGTTCATGAGGTCATGGGTAGAAGTCGCAATGTCACGATTAAAAGGCTGTCGGTAAATCAATAATGGCGTGAGTCACTCTTTCTTCTATTTCAGGTCTCAGTATGATGCAAAAGCCAAAAGTACAGCACAGTTGGACAGGAAGCTGCCATTGTGCAATCGAAAGAGGGTGTTTCCATGGTTACCCTTGTTTGAGCAATAAGTCAGCTGTTGACTTGTTTCATGAAACTTCCCCTAATGTTCTCTGTGATATTTACTTTAACTTTAAAAATGTTTGAGTGATGAAATGCACAAGTGACTCACTGTCTAACAACCGCTCTAATTCCTTCCATATAATTTTTCTTGACTTATTTTATGCATAGATAACATTAGATTCGATATGTTTTTCAACAAAATTGATAATTTAGATAAAAAAAACAACTTAAATGAACATCGATACGTCACTCGCACTCTACGTTCTGCTTTTTGCATTATGATTATTGACTACAACTCCCAGCCTTTGCTTGAAGCCGTTCCATTGAGGGGTTGACTCGTTTTGTTCACAAGTCTGGCTTTGAATTATGCTAGGCCCGGGCGGTGACACCGACTTCACTAACACCGCCTCTCCGGTACGGTGGAGTTACCACAACAAGCAACCCAACTTGACGGTTGCTACGCGTTTCTCACGGGTTGCTAGTAGCAATCATGGCTAATCGCAGCATTTACTCCGTGAGCGTCATTTAAGTGCTATAATGAAACCTTTCGATTCGGACGAGGAGGAAGCGAAGCATCTGAATGTTTACCAGAAACAATTGAGACGTGAGTGGACGTTGTTTTGTGTTTTCGCTCGCATGGCTCGGTAGCAGTCGCTTAAGCAACGCGTCTTAGACAGCCAACATCTTTAAATTTACTTAGGACTGAATGAGAAGTTTGCTATGACTACTGTGCTCCCCACTCGCCCTTGATGGAGTCGAATTAAAACATCTAATTATTTAAGAGACTCATATTCAGTCTCAGTTCAAAGTTAAAGCCACCTGTTACCTTATAAAACCCCCTGGATTAAAGAATAGACTGGTCACGAGTCACATAACATTAGGCACACCTAAATCACATTTTAAATAGGACGCAGTGCACTCATGTACCAATATTCAATCTTCATTGCAATTATAATAATGCTTTCTTGATTGTATGAATATGTTTGTCATTGTAGTTTACAGTAAAGACATTCTCAAAGACAAGCACTTTAGAAAATGTAAGGATGGTACTAATAAACATATGGTTGTGTTTATCAGAGCGACCCAACCAAAGCCTACAGCAGCTCAGCGACGCTCTGGAGCATCTCCACCACAATGACAATGAGGAGGAAGATCCTGTCAGATGTGAGGATGGGGACGGTCGCAGTGGTGGCATCCTGGCCTCGACAACGGAGAAGAATCGGCCTTGGTGGAGCCACAAGAAACAGAGCGAAGCAGGTGTCAAAGCACTATTTTTAATTATATAAGACTATGGCCTGACTCTATGAAGTTTATCGCTTCACATTTCTGTGACACAAAGATGCGTTAAGATGGCGCCAAAGCAATATTTAATGGTTTTAGCCTCAGCACAAAAACATTGAGGTTTACTGTGAAACTGACACAACATTTTTAAGTTAGATATTAGTATGTGTGTGTGTGCGTGTGTGTGTGTGTGTGTGTGTGTGTGTGTGTGTGTGTGTGTGTGTGTGTGTGTGTGTGTGTGTGTGTGTATATATATATATATATATATATATATATATATATATATATATATATATATATATATACAGTCATCCCTCCTACTTCGCGGCTTCAACTATCGCGGCTTCGCTGTATCGCGGGTTTTCAAAAATAAATTAATGATTTTATCGCAGAAATTTCATCATTTCACGAGGTTTTGCGGCCACTTGAGTTTCTTCATTTTCCTTTAATAATGATAGCTTATGTTTAAAAGTCGTTTTCTTGTTTTGAAATGAATAAATTAAAGAGTCAGTACAGTATACTTTATCGTCACATGTGACTTCAGGGCGTTCTCTCTGTTGTATATTTAGATGTTGTATATTTTGGACTAACTCATGTTCCGTAGTGGGAAAACCCCGGATGTGGGAGGGGGAGCTTCGGGGACGTTCAGTGTTGTGATGTACGGCCAGTGAACTGACTGTGATGAAAGGAATAAAGCAGTATCCATCACGTCGTTGTCCGAACCATGCTTGCTACATCAGAACCTGGAAAATAGTAAAGATATAACACTCTCCACCGGCGGTGGCCTTCATCTGGACATAGCAATACACTGTTAGTCTCGTCGCTAAGGCATGAATGCGGAGCGCACAGTCCATTGATATGAAAGTCCCCTAGCAGCGAGCTGGTTGATGTCAGCGATAAAAATAGAATATCTTCCAAGAATAGCTAAAAAAAATCTAGTTTCTATTTCGCGGAAATTCCCATTTCGCGGGTGGGTCTGGAACGTAACCCCCGCGAAGTAGGAGGGATTACTGTATATATATATATATATATATATATATTTTTTTTTTAACAAACGTCTCCTTACTAGTTCTAACTTCTAAAGCCAGACACCATGGACAGGCCATAGACGTTACGGTAATTAAATATCCATGTAAACATATTATGTGAACCACCAAAGATGTGATAACAGTGATTAGCATCAATGTTACCACAATCATAAAGCTTCTAGTACAGTGGTGGCCAACCCGCGGCTCGCGAGCCACATGCGTCTCTTTTACATTCATATCAACATTTGTGTTTGTGGGTTGTTTTTTTTTGTGTGCGTGTTGCTTCGCTTGAGTTCAATATGGTATTTCCGTCAAAATGCGTATGCGCATGAGGTGAAATCCCGCAAAGGAGGAGGGGCAAACCCATTCGAGGAAACAAATAATGTCAATTTTACTCTCAAAATGGTAGGGAGAAAACACACAGCTAAACGAAAATGTGAAAACGAACACAGGACGTTTTTAACAGAGTAGGAAAGTTTATATTTTTTGTTGTTGAACGCAATGTCAAGCCATTCTGCCTGATATGTCAGACGTCATTAGCGCATTTCAAAGCTTAAAATCTTCAGCGGCACTTCAGCTCACTTCATGCTAATATTGATAAGGTCTTTCCAAAAGGGACTGAATTTCGCAAGCGCAAGTTGGACACTTTGAAAAGTCAGGCAGAAAAACAGGTACAGTTTTTCCAAAATATTACAAAGCACTCAGAGACTGTCACGCTTGCATCGCATCAACTGGCTTGGAACATTGCATGGGCTAAAAAGCCATACAATGAAGGGGAGTTTGTTAAAAAATGCCTCAGTGACGGTGTTGAAATCTTGTCTCCTGAAAACGACAAACTAAAATGAATGGTATCAGACATCCAACAAAAAGAATTGCTTCGAGTAGCAACAACGGAATACAAGCCAGATTTGAAGATGATTGTTCAAGGCAAGGAATGCACTAAGCAACATGCATATTAAGTGAAAAAACGCTATTGTAAATTATTATGTTTTTGTTTCTGGACTTTGAGAGTTTGTGTGTGTGAAACAGTGCACACAATGTTCATTGTTGAAAATGACTGGCCTGTGGTCTTAGGAGTCAACTTCTGTCATTATCATGTTGATGTGTGACATGTGTGCCCGTGTGTATGTTGTGGCTCTTTGCGGTAACACAGTAAAAAATGTGGCTCTTAGTCTCTGACTGCTTGGCCACCCCTGTTCTAGTACCTGCACATTTAAAATTCCACGAGGCGGTAATATGATGTGAAATGGAAAGTTCAAGACATGTTAAGTTTTTGTGTGCCTGTGTGTACAGTCAATCAACTGAAGAGTCTCCTGTTAAAGCAGGGCAAGGAGATACCTGCTCCTCTCTCGCCTCCAAAGGTAGACTAAACATGTCACACCGGATATGTCTCGTTATCTTTTTGATGGTGCAAGTCCACTTAGTTACTCAATTATTGTTTCAAAAAGATAATTGATTAAAAAATTATAGAGACATCTCTATTATATAATGCATGTACATACATTGTAAAAATAAAATTAAATAATATATTAGTAGCATATATAAATGGCCTAATCCATTTTCAGGACTTGGTCCCGGTGACTCACAACCCGCCAGACTACATCCAGCACCTGGAGGCTGAGGTCCGATTCTTCAAGGTTTGTTTGAAGATCCTGTTGTGTGTTCAGCTGGTTTGGCTTGATGAGTAAAAGTGTGCACGTGTGTGTGTGTGTGTGTGTGTGTGTGTGTGTGTGTGTGTGTGTGTGTGTGTGTGTGTGTGTGTGTGTGTGTGTGTGTGTGAGACAGGAGGAGCAGCAGGGGCTCAAACAGCGCATCCGAGTGGTGGTGGTGGAAAATGAGAAACTGCGCGCCGAGCTCAAAGCCATACACGTGGATGCGTCTCCCAAGGACCAGCACACGGTAAAAAAATAACTGGAAATAAATTGTATGTTGCAACCAAAACACAAATGAAAGTGACTCATTCTAATTGATGTGATGTAAAAAATTGCCCATTTTGCTGTGATGCATATTAAGTAATTTTATATGCCGTCTTGTTTTTAGGTGAATGAAACTATGGCAGGCGACAGTTATGTAGCCAAGCATGGGGAAAGCTACACAGCGTGGAAGCATGAGCTGGTTTGTCCTGTCATAATTGTTTGTCTCTACAGTTGAGTCCATTAACGCGAAATATTTTTTTGCACTACGCGCACTCAATGTTGTGTGTGCGCGCGTCAGGAACAATTGAAGTCGATGCATCAGGCCCAAATTGAAAGACTGGAGGCTCAGATCCTCTCCCTCAGGTTGGCCTCGGAATTTTTATCGCCGCTTAAATCTTCCGCCTTCACTTTACCTTCCTGTGGGTCTTGCACCCTCCAGGAGGGATCTGTCTCTCAGTCAGAATGAGTGCCAGGAGCTGACGGGCCGTCTGAGACGCAGTGAGCAGGAGGTGGCGGCGGTGCTGCGGGCCGGCGGCGTGCCGCGCGTGGCTGGCTTGTGTCTGCAGTGCGCGCAGAAGGAGGCGCTATTGGCTTCCACGCCCGACAACGTGCATGTCCAGATTGTGGACCGACTCACCAAGTGAGTAGACATATCAAAGTGTAGTGTATTTTTATTTTCAAAACATGTCTATAAAGCATATGTGAGGGATAAAACTTTTAATAAGAAAATTAACCTGCATATATTGCTATTCTAAATTATGAATGGCTTCCTGTGATAAATAGGAGCTTCAGTGTGGGGGTATGTATTTCATGTATGTTTGAAAACATTTTGGGGCCTGTTCACTCGCAGGGAGCGTGACGATCTACTGACGGCTCTGAGTGCGGCACGGTCCGCTCAGCAGGAGATGCAGCACCGAGAGTGGTCAGCATGTTTGCAAGTCAAAGGCGCCGTTGAGATGGCCGAGGAGGCCCACCTGCACAGAGCTGAGGTTGGATTATTGCAATTGACAAATGGCTCCAAAGTAAAACCTCAAATTATTTTCACAAAAGTCTGGTCACCAAAAAATTGCCCCCCCCCCCTCACCTAAAAAAAATTGCCTGGAGTTTAGTGTGGTTTGAACCATCATGAAACTAAAATGAGACAAAACACCTAATTTCTAACTAATTTTACAACAAATGGTGTACAGATTAGCCATGGTTATGACGCTATCTTTTGGCATATTTAAACATTACAGAAAGAACACAAAATCTAAAAAACCCTGAATCTTTTGGAATTTGTGTGGAAAATGTTCAATCTTGAAACATAATTTTTTTTATGACACACTTCCATACCTCCAGCCATGGAGGTGTCACTTCTACACTTCCATACCTCCAGCCACGGAGGTGACACTTCCATACTTCCAGCCACGGAGGTGCCTGGCCGGTACTTCCATACTTCCAGCCACGGAGGTGGCACTTCCATACTTCCAGCCACGGAGGTGGCACTTCCAGGGATTTACAATGAGCCATCAACTCAATCAACTGTCGTCTGCAGGTAGAGGTACAGTGCCAGCAGCTGTCCAGGGAGCTCGCCCGCCAGACGACACAGAGAGAACGCGACGCGCAAGCCCTGAAGGACAGACTGGCCGAGGCTAGAGAGGAAGGACGCACCGAGGGCCGTAGGCAGAAGGAAGAGCTAGCTAATACGGTAAATGCAACTTATCTTACTGTATATTACCACAAACTTTGGTGGAGCTGCACAATTCGGTGACATCCAACACAAATAAGCCTGCACTTCCTCATTTGCTACTGTCCCTTTTACTGACTGAGTTTGTGGTGTGTACGCCAATGGTGCATCAGGTGGCCTGGCTGTCCCAACGTGCCACCGAGCTGGAGGGGCACCTCGATAGACTCCATGGCGACAAGAGCTCGCTGACCAATCAGCTGGAAGATGCACAGCAACAACTCACCAATGTGGAGCAAGAGAAAAGCAAAGTATGCACCTTGATTCACATAAGCATATGTTCTCTCTTCACAGTTTTTTTTGCAAGATGACCACAAACTCAATACAATTCTCAACTTTTTTTTTTGGTACCAAAAAGGCATGTATTGTAATCCTCCTTAATTCCACTGGGGGGCAGCAAAACCCTAACTATGGTCTTCTCTGTATTCTGTCAAACCTTAAACCTCCAAAATATATTTCAACCACTTTAAGTGTAGTATCATGCAAGTTTGAGCTATTTGTCTTTATAAATCATCTTACTAATAGTAGCAGATGACTATAATGTATATTCGGAAAGAAGGGAACACATTTTTATGAAGTTCAAGTTAATATTAATCGTCTCTTGTGTGGGCTTCAGGTCTGCGCGGAGCTCCAGTATCAACTGAGCAATGCTCAACTCAAGAAAGAGGAGGCTGAGCGAGAACTGCAGGACCTCAAGTCCAAGAGCAGCAGACAGCTTGAGAAATCCACACAGGTTGGTTACATTGTCATATACAGAAGCATGGTAATCAATTTAGATAACATGGGAAAACTTAATCAATTTCACTTGGAAAACTTGAAAATAAATACATCCATGAACCATACACACATTATATGCCCCCCCAAATTATTTGCTAAAATTGTATAAAAATGGTTTAGTTTAGTTTAGTTTAAATTTTATCCATACATTTGTACATATGTAAATAGTAGATAGTTACGTCAACCTTCTAACAAATCATTTATTAAAGGATGTCACATTTTTGGCCAAAATTTTGGTTATGAAATGAAAATATTATTTTGGTAGAGGTTAGGCAGAAACTATAGGAATCGACACGGGTAACTACTGCAATAAAATAAACTTTTCAATCCTATTCTGATTTACTGAGCTGACCTTTATTTACAGAGTTGTGAATATGCAAGAATAAAGCCTAACCCGTTTGACATAAGGTCACACGAGTTGTGTTTGAACGCGGCGCTGTGTGAGTGCGTTTGTTTTCAACATGTCTCTCTGCGGGACAGGAAGTGGAAAAGCTGAGCTCTGAGCTGGTTGGCTGCCGGCAGCGTCTGGAGGCTGTCCAGAGGGACGGCGGCCAATGGCAGGCCGAAGCCCTGAGCCTGGCCGAACAGCTGGCGAGCGCCCAGCGCCAACTGCACCTCACCAGGTGAGCGCCTAATCCCGTTCCGCGTGCCAGCAACGCACTCGCGGCGTCGCCCTCTGCCTCGGTCTCGGTCCACTTCGGACCCCGTGCACCAACTGTAACGGCACCAGGTAGCGGCTAATCCTATTAAACGGAAGCGCGTGCGCGTGGGCAGCCGCTGCGCCGTGGTCCCGGGACCAACTGGACCCCACCAGGTCACCTCTAATCCTGTTAGGCATGCCACAACACAACACACACACACTGGCTCGCTCACTCGCTGGCGCCAGCAGTGCCAAACTGCTACTTGAGCCTTTCCACTTGTCCCTGGCGTGCGCGTACACACACAGGCACACGCACGCACACACAACCATGCACATGCAGGACAGCGTGGCCTCAGTGGCTCTCTCTCCAGGCTCCACCCTCCTTCCTCCTCTTACTTGGATCCACTGCTCTTTCTCATCTATTTTTTTCCGAGCTCAAATTGAAGCAGAGGTGGCATATTTGAAATATTTCAATGTTTTTTTTTTCCCTTCTGTGTTTTGTTTTTCTTGACTCGTGTCTGAATAAATGCGAAATAAAAAGACAGCAATAGTTGTCAGCTCGTTGTTGAATTAAGTTCACTTGTAAGGCTACGGTGTGGTTTTGTCAGGTCTAAATACCATCAGACATTATTTTACACACTATAAAAAAGAGGAGAAGACAACCAGTATTCGTTTTACTCGCGAGGAGAATTACGTAGAAGGTCCAGTTACAGTCCTCCACCAATTCTGAGCTCCTCTTCCGCTATCTCCTCTTTTATTTTGGGTTGCCCTGGTTACAAAAGGCGTTGCTACACTAAAGGGAGGGGAGATTGTGGCTGTAGCAACGCTGATTAGCTAAGGAATGTTACGTGGTGCGAGGCTGCATGGCCTTGGCCGTTCCGTGATCCCAGCAGTTATGTTGCAGTCTATCCTGCTCCTCCTCAGCCGGTTGGCTGTTGGTTGGCTGACTCGTCCTTGATGAGATATCTCGAAGCGTGTTGAGTGTCGTTTTCCTGTGGAACAATGCAACTTTCTTGCAAATTTTCACACAATACTAATATTGAGTAAATATGGGATAACAATTATGCAACTACTTCAACAGATATGTCTTTTCTGTAACACTTAAAGACAAACAGTCTCGATCAACCACAATCCATAGATAAAAGCTACAGAATTGATTAAAAGAGAAATACGTTTCTTTGAACTAAACAGAGTACTTTTTCAGGTGCGAGAGAGCTCTGCTCATAGCTAGAGATAAGAAAGGAAAGGAGTTAAAGGAACTCTCTGGAGCTAGACAGAGAGCTTTGTTGAAGCAAGGGACTCCCAACTCGTAAATTATGAGGCCCTTGGTCAGGCCGATCATCTAATTATTCCAAAAGTTTTATTCTGAAATGTAATTTGAAAACCCAATACTGCTTATTTTAGATGAGTAGTTTCATACCATGCTTCATGATGTCAGTTTTTAGTGCTGGAGACATCCAGAAATTAGATGGAGCCTGTGTTTCTATTTCAACCATCTTGTCCCCCTCCTGTCATCTGTTGCCCGACGACCCGCCGCCACCGGTGTCGTCCACCCCGACCTGTGCCAGCCGCTGGGGGCGCGTTGTCAACCCTGTCACTCCGCCACCGAGATGTTTGAGATGGGGACAGATGTGACCGTGTTGCCCTGTGTGTGTGTGTGTGTGTGTGTGTGTGTGTGTGTGTGTGTGTTCGTTTGTTCACTCTGATCTGTGTTTAAGTGTGTTTGTCTGTCAGCTGGCCAATGCTAACACTACAGTGGCTGCATGGCGAGCTGTCGTGTGTGTGTGTGTGTGTGTGTGTGTGTGTGTGTGTGTGTGTGTTTGGTAAGCGGTTGTGTGCACGGTGACACAGAGACATTGAGCTGGACCAGAGTAACTATTGGCGCAAATGCTCACGTCACTGTGTGATGTAGTTTTATGGCACCGCAGATGTGCGCTGTGATGTTGGACAGCTGCAGGCGCGGCCAAGGAGACAGCAGCCATTGGAATTCAATTTTGGTCATTAGCATTGAAAGGCACTTGGGATTTATTGCTCTGGCTCCTTAATGTTTGCAGTATCCGAAAGTTTTCACCCAAAACATACACGTGCTTTTTAATCTATTGGAATATGGCAAAAATATCCCTTCATTTCAATACTAGGCCAGTGAAGAAAAGTTGATGTCCATCCGCAGGCCATCAGGGGTCACGCTGCTCCGCGCGGCTCTTTCAACGGATGCGGCCCTTAGCTTTTTTTGTCGGCTTGGCTCCCATTTGACCCCCCTGATAGAAGGAAAGGAGCTGTTTGATTGCCTCTCCGCTTTTATTCTGTCCGCCTTGAGGCACAAGTGATCACAGCAGATTCAGAGCCTGTTTGATTCCCCCCGATTAATGCGTACAAAAAGTGTGTATTTGTTTTGGTCTGTCGGCAAAATTCACATCACTCGTGGTAGCACGTGTCTATACGCGCACACACACACACACACACACAGACACACACACACACACACACACACACACGCAATGGTGGGTCCCCTGGCAGCTGGTGCGCTCCAGGATTGGATCATCAGCCAGCTGTGCGTTGGACAGCCCAGGATCTGTCCTAATCCTCGTCACTCTGTTCACATCCACACACGCGCCGGCCCCAGCCCAGCAGAGGGCTTTACCAAGTTTGGATTGATTGTTTGCTCCTTTCCTTCCTTCTCACTCTCTCGTTTGTCCTCTTCTTTCTTAATTTTGTCGCTCCCAAAGGCAACCAGAATGAAAAATCGGCCTTAGTGGTCATCTCAAGCCAGGCACGTATGTGATGGTAAAGCCCGCTCCATATTGGGTTTTTGGGACAATGTCTGCAAGGCCTCCCACAAAGAAAAAAAAAAAGTCCATCGTCTCTGTGAAATCAGGAATACATAATCATGAGCATGTTTGCTTCATCACTCATTGGACACTTTGTCCAACTAATTCGATTTTTTGCAGAAGAATTGAAAAGCCGGTCAGGGAAACAGTAAAATAAAAAATAAAATAAATCCAATTGGTTAAAAGTGGTTAGAGGCCTTCAGTGGAGAAATCTCTCATGGTTTGTGGCCTGTGTACACTGCATGCCACAATTTCAACAAAGTTGAAAAGACAAAGTTCAGCATCCCTTCTTTGGTGGTGAGGTAAACACAAATAACCTTTGTTGCAAGCATAAAAAAATTATGTTTTTTTTAACATAATAAAAAAAAAATGTTATTTAAAATGTTTCCTTTAATATAAACATACTCACCCCTGTAGAATGAGAATGATGTGTCTTTATTCATAGTGCTAAAATGATTCATTCATTAATAAAAATTAATAATTATAAAAATAAAAAAAATAAAAAAAAATTAATTTTTCATTAAAAATGCGCCAATGTTTAGAAATAAGAATTTCTTCTTCTTCTTGTTGTTGTTGTTCAAATTGCACTCAAAGTCACAGCCGAGCGGGAGTTCTAATTCTCCCAGTCGGTGCAAGGGAGGCCCTCGTCCCAGCATCCCTTCTTTGGTGGTGAGGTAAACACAAATAACCTTTGTGCAAATACTGTCACGAGGTACTAATGTTTTGAAATTTTATTTTAGCCAACCCAGTGAAAACAGTACAAACCAGAAGGGTACACATTGTATCGAGGCAACAAAAGAAAAAGATTGACTGGGGAATTAAAACAAAATCGAGTTTGATATTTACACTTCTGCCTTTTAAAATGAGTTAGTTAAACTTGTAAATTTGCTTCAATCAAGTCTGCTATTTTCTCTAACCTTCACGTTTGTCCAGTGAGTCTCCAATTTCTACATCTCTCCACGCTGTGTCTTAAAGTACATTCCTTACACAAGTAACAGAAAATTAAAATCGCTTAATCTGGTCCCACCAAAAAACATTTTGTGCAGAAGACCCCACAGCTCACACGGAGACGCAACGATGTCACAAGCGATCCCACCAGGCCCCGCCTCTAAAAAGCACACAGAGAATACAATATGAACAGTTATCTACTGTACATTATTTTCCATTATTTTGAATTAAGATGTAAAATTTAGAGATGCAACTGTGGTTTTTTGCTTCGTCAAAAACACACTTCCTTTTTCTCTATAAGGTGATTGTTTTGTCCCTTCCATGTGCATTTATTGTTTATTGTGCATTGTTTATTGAGCAAGATCACAAACAAGATGGCGACACTGAGCTGCTTGCTGTGTTTTTCCTTGACCTTGAGCGCACGGCGAGACGGCGAGACTTTCCCCAAACTCCATTAAACATGTCACGCTGCTGTTGCTGCTCTCTCTCTACGCGCTCCTCCGCCTCATCTGTCGCGGCACGGCGACGGCGAGGTCTGCGTAGGCGGAGATGAGAGAGCGGCGCGGGTGAGCGTGAGAGGGCGGAGAAGTGTAAATGAGGAAGGTGAAGGCAGCAGATGCCGCGTCCCGCCAGAGGCTGGCTCTGAGCAGGCCCCGGCCAAATTCAGCATCTGACAAAACTGCTGCAAAGCAAACTCGGCGGGGGGCTCTTGTCCAATCACAGCCCGGCATAATAGGGCTGCAGCGGTGCCGGCGGCGCAAATGCACACTGGACCGCGGCTTTGGCATTCTTACCTGTAAACACACGCTCAGATTTTTGTCAATTTTTGAAATGTTAGTGTGAACATTGGACAAATGAGACTTTGCTGATTTTAATTGAAAAGGCGAAGAAAAATGACACGCTCAAGATCAGGCCTTTGCTGACTTTAGTGAGAAGGGAGGGAAAGCACTCAAAGTTGGCCCAATTTTTGGTTTGTTGTTTTTTTATGATTGTGTTGGATGCAAGTACTATGTGGCCTCTGAGTGCCTCATTTCCAGAAGGTGAGCTGGAGTGGAGTGCAGCAATGTGCGCGTCTTTCCTTTGTGTAAATGTTAAGTGTTGATACCTCGGGGCGACACCTGTGTCTGCGGAGTTTGATGCGTTGGTCTCTGTGTGACGGCGGCCAAGCCGTGCCAGGTAGAAGGCCCCGCTGCGCGCGTGCGCGTCTGGTCGGCGGCCATGTTGTTGGGGAGCAGATGGCACCGTGGTTGGCAAGGGAGGGGCTGCTTAGCACAACTAATCAGACAGTTACGGATAGGGCAGCTGGGAGGGCTCTCGGCCAGCCCTGCGTGTGTGCGCGTGTGTGTGTGTGTGTGTGTGTGTGTGTGTGTGTGTGTGTGTGTGTGTGTGTGTGTGTGTGTGTGTGTGTGTGTGTGTGTGTTAGCGAGAAGGCGTATGCGCTCTGATGTTGACAGTGGTGGGCCCGTCGGCCTTGTGATGACACCTCGCGGCGCTGCTCTCGCCTCCTCGCTGCCAGAGTGCCCTCGTGTCCGCACCTCGCGCTTCCTATCTTCAGTCTTATTGTCTGCTACTCTTGATTTTTTTTTTTTTTTGGTCACGCTTTTAGAAGCACAAGTTGACTGTATTGACTCAATTACTAGTTGATATTAGTTGTTCCGCTTATGCTTTTAAATTCATCCCTCCAATAATTTTTTTAGAAAGTATCTTTAAAATAATGTTTTTAAAAATAATTGGGTAATTTTAGTCAGCTTTTTTTTTCTTTCTTTGCTTTTAAATGGTGGCGGCTCTTTGCTTTGGACTGGTTGGTCTCCCCCGTCCAACTGAATGTTCTGGATCACATCTGTATTATCTTCAAAATCTTTACCCTCGTCGGGGGCCATTGGTGCCTATAAAATAACATCAATCAATCAAAAAAAATATATATTTTTCATCCACCAGCTTTCATTCTTAAATTGACAAGACAGAGTGCTTCACAAAACAGGTCAGAAAAGAGAACAGCACTGCCACACACAAGCCCATTTGTAAAAACAAAAGAGATTATTGAAGTACTTGACATAGCTGAGGAGAAATCAATTTTATTTTTCTATTTATGCACTTATTTAGTTCTGCATTTATTTAATTAATTAATTAATTAATTAATTAATTAATTTATTTATTTAAATAGCACATTTCATACACACCTAGGGTAGTTTCTCCTCTATGTGATGTTAATTGACACAGTAGTAGAAGAGCTCTCCTCGCGCACCCTTCCGTGATTATCAAACAGCGCCGTAATCTGTTCGTCCTTTGTGAAAATAGGCGCAATCGACAGATCCCTGACTGGGAGACCTCGGGCGAGATGGAGGCAAATCTGTTGGCGACAACTGTTCTCCAAGCAGCCAAGTGTGCCCCGGGACACTGGCCTACATAGGCGCACTTCTGTCGCGACACCCACAAGCGAGCGAACCGGCCCCTCCGCCTTCTATCCACCATCCGTCCACCTTCGCGCTTCACCCATGCCATCCCTCAGCGCTGCGCACAAGGCCTCACACAACTTTCTTGTCAATTGTCCACACTTGCTCGTGTGTGCGACTGGTTGGTTTTATGTGCTCGGGTCCAGTGGACCCTGCATGACCAAAGTTAGCCGATATAGGCTTGAGTGTGATGTAGAAAACATCCTGGCCAACTGTAGGATTCCGCTCAGAGGACATTTTTGCCATAGATTAGCTTTTGAGATGTCTGAAACGTTCTTCCAGGCTCGGACCAGAGTTCTAACGGTATTCCGATGTGTCTCGGCGGAAAGAGGGTTACAGTGGCGATGGGGGGAGCGTACCTCCTTGATAAGAAGAGAGGCTCGGGCCGCCGCCTGTAAACAAAGTTGACTCGCCGACAGATGGATTGAATGACAGAGCGCCAAGCCGCGCCAGGGAACGAGGCTGGCAGCGCTGTGGCGAGTGAAGGAGGGAGGGATGGATGGAGAGATAAAGGGAGGAGGTGGCCAACAGGAGAGGAGGTGTGAACAGGTGCATGGCCGCTGAAGGAAGAACCAGCAGATGGAGAGACACACAGCCAGTTTAGTTACAGGAAAAAAGAGAGTGGGAGGAGGCATGTGGGGATGGGATGGAGGATAGAGCGATGCAGAGAAAGCGAGAGAGACAGATGAAGAGGGTTTGCGGGCTACATCAGGCCGCCTCTGTGTGTCATATGTCGGCGTGACCCGGAGGCGTGCTCAAAAACCAAACACAAAGCCATTTGTTACACGTGGCGTCAATAAATGATGTTCAATATGTCATTTTCGTTTGACGCTCTTTTTCCCTCTCTGTCGTGTTCTTTTCAAGGGCTTGGCAGAGAAAGCCCTCCGCACACACTCGCAGGCAAAGTTTACATATCAATGTTGACGCTGTGCCTGTCCGTCATATATAGCTGCTGCGTCTGGTGGAATAGTCCACCTGCAATGAATCATCACAAGTGGATGGAAAAACAGAAATAGGCAACAGCTAGTAGAGTACAGGATGCAAAACTATATTTTTAAGAATACTAATTTCACTTAAGCAATTACATGGTGCTAGCCAAACAGTGGCGCATAGCGACATGTACAATGACTGTGAAGTACCTACATTTAAGTATCTGCCGATACTGAGTACTGATACTTGATGATACCATTACATAGCACAGCTTGTATCCATCGTATTTGTTTGTACGTCATTATTCATTTTTCCAGGTTGCATATATGAAACATAGTTACACATTTTTAGCACTTCAAAGAATGGATGGATGTCGTGAAATTAGATTAGAAATCATAAAATTGCCAACATAATCATCCAGAATGAGTGACACATTTTGTTCTTTGGAGTGGGATTGAGCCAATGTCACTTTGACAAACAATGGCATCAGTGTGACTGCTGGTCTCCTCGCACAAACTTGCTGCATGTTAGTGTGACTTTGTGTGATGTATTCGAAAAGCGTCATTGTGCTTGTCGCTCTTTGTACAAACATCAGTGTCTCCTCCAAGTCCACCATCTGACTCCAATTTGTGCCGCTCCTCTAATAAAGCAGCATTTGGCGCTGCTGGCGCCGGACGTCGCCGGCACCGCGGGGCGCCGCAAACTCTGGGTCGGGCCGGGCCGGGCTGCCCCCCCCTCGTCTAATGGTCGACAGCTTGAATAGTGCCCACTTACGCCGGTTCTGCCCAGTAAGCCCCCCCCAGCTCTCTCTTTACCCAGCAGCTACTGCACCTGGCTGCTCAGCCACAAACATCCCAGCTTTGGCCTTTGGCCCGACTGCTAACTGACGCTTGTCCAGAGCTGCATGTGTTCGTACGCGCGTGTGTGTGTGCGTGTTCGTATGCGCGTGTGTGTGCGTGTGCATGTGTGCGTGTGTGAGTCCGCTCCCCCGCCCGCATCAGGGCTTGCCATATCATGGAGCCGACACACTGGTTCCTGTCCAGCCCCCAAACTGGAGGCCCTTTGATGGTTCTATGCTAATGGCCTGCTGCTTGGATCTGATCAAATTGAACTCAAGCAGATGAAGACAATCCAGTTGGTGACCTCACTTGTCCTCCAGCTACTTTCTGTTGAACAGCGGGACCTCGAGATCCAACACAATCCATGTCGACAACTGTCACCATCATAAAAGCTTTAGCTAGCTAAAAACTAACCGTGTTTCTGTGTGTGGTGCTCTCTTTTGGGGTGATAAAATGGCGCGATTGTCAAAGTGCTGTTGGCATATTTTTTCCTCGGTGTAGAATGCATGCTGAGGGATTGACTTACTTAAGGAGGTACCGAAAAAACGAGAAAACATTTTTAGTGATGAAGAAGCCATCGCCGTGTCTTCTCTAATGTCTTCTTCTTGTTTGTTGAGTTCTGTCCTTCTTTCCCCAAATTGTCGTGGTCCTACTCCACTGAATATTGTTTGTCATTTTCAGGTCTTGACGAAAAACACGCTTGCATAAAGGTGTCAGGTTGTGCAAGTTGTTCTGAAGTTGTTTTGCGACAAAGAGGCGGCGGCGCTTCGTTTGCTAGCTAGCTTGCTTGCTTGCTTTTGTGGGCCCGCCGTTGCTGACTGCTGCAACTTTCTGGCGTGGCATCCGATGCTAATTGGTGGGTAAACAGGTTTGGTGTGAGCGCCCCGTCCTCCTCCTCATCCTGCTCTTCAATGGCGCGCGTATGGATAGAAACACAAAAGTAGACGCAGCCCCCCTGGAACCTCTTGCAGGACCAAATGGCTGGCATAGCCTGGCCGCCATCTCCCGCTGAGCCCTGGTGTGCGCTTTGGTGGCTCAGGCTGCTGTTCAAACCCAGCGGGTGTCCCGCTCACCCACACACACACACACACACACACACACACACACACACACACACACACACACACACACACACACACACACACACACACACACACACACACACACACTCGGTCTCCCTGCGTCCCCTGCACGGCAACGCCACCCGCTTTCACACCCCAGACAGCAGGACAGCAGGAGAACGCACACACACAAACACGCAGGAAGGCAGGCAGGATGGAACCGACAGACGCGGTCACTTTAGAGATGCAGGCCAAGCGCTGCAGGGGAGAAAAGTTTTCACTTGAACTGGAGAATTCTCTCTTCATTAGCGCCTCTTTGGACTTCAGGAAGAGTTGTATTTATTTGTCATCGCTCTCGCTCTCTCCCCGTCTTTGTAGTTTCTCCCGTTCTTTTGTGTGCGTCTGTTGTTGGCACGCGGCTGGACTTGGAAAGTTTGCCTCCAACAGACGGCCGGCCGGCGCACCTTTTTTGTGACGGCCCTACCTGCGTCGGAGGGAGGAATTAAAAGTGATGCGACGGTGTGTCACCATGCGTTTACGTGGATACGCAACATTGTCGACTTGCTATTTCCCGTTTGTGGTGCAAATGTGACAGCCCTGTGGTTGAGCAGGAAGGAGAGTGCAGTTCTAATACTTTAATTTTGGGGCCTTCATCTAATCTTTGTTTTATTTTGCCAACTTTTAAATGAAGTTTGAATGAAATCATTGTTTTTGATTTAATGCCTTAGTTTTGGTTATCGATATTAACCCTAGGGCGGCTCGGTGGCGCACTGGGTACCACGACCGCCTCACAGTTACGAGGGTGGGGGTTCGATTCCACCTCCGGCCCTCCCTGTGTGGAGTTTGCATGTTCTCCCCGTGTCCGCGTGGATTTTCTCCGGGGACTGGTTTCCTCCCACATCTCAAAAACATGCTTGGTAGGTTGATTGAAGACTCTAAATTGTCCCTAGGTATGAATGCGAGTGTGGATGGTTGTTCGTCTCTGTGTGCCCTGCAATTGGCTGGCAACCGGTTCAGGGTGTCCTCCGCCTACTGCCCGATGACGGATGGATAGGCTCCAGCATGCCCGCGACCCCCGTGAGGACAAAGCGGTTCAGAAAATGGATGGATATTAACCCTCTGATGTCACTTACTTGGCCACACCGCTCAAAGGCACACACATTGCAATATGCACGCTAATTCTCTTTTGTTTTGTTTTCCAAAAACATTTTGATTGATGTCAGTGGAAGGGCCTATTGCAATTTGATTCATTCCAGTGGCAGTTTGACTCTCATGATGTGAATTCCACTTGTACTGAGCATCCTTGTGTTTGTGTATCGGCGCCTCCAGAGAAGCCAGCGAGACGGTGGCGAGAGCTCACGAGGACGAGATGGTGTGCGCGGCCCGCGCCTGGCGCCAGCGTGAGGGCGAGATGGCCGCGCTGCTGGAGCAAACGGAGACACAGCACCTGCAGAGAGGTCAGTCACTCCAAAACCAGGACTGAGCCTGGAAAGGCTGTCGCTCCCTGTGACCCTGTGACAAGGGTAAGCGCCGTGGAAAATGGATGGTCGCAGCAGCAAGGCGCCTCTGAGGTGGATGTGGTGGCGTGGAAGGTGACCTGGACGGACGGGTCAGAGTGCCCGCTGCGTCCCAGCGTCAGACCATCTGGCTCCTTCTCCTCACCTGGATTTGTCACAAATTCATGCAGAGCTGTCGTAGTGATTTGACGAGACAAATGCTTTGATTTTCCAAAAGGACTCAAATTGTCAGAATTAAAATCTCAAAATGGAAAATGTACAATTCATAAAAAAAAGAAAAGCCCAATTGTACCAAGGCAAACAACCAATTTTAAGAGTTGTAAAGTGCACATCGGAGCTACCGCTGCTTGCACATCTGTGGCACCATCTGGCTCCTCACCCCCTCCCTCTCCTTTGCCGCCACCTTTCCTTTCCTTACCTGCGCTTTTCCTTTGCAACTCGGAGGCCCGCTGCTACTTGCAAAGACAAAAAGGAGGCCAGTGGAGGGAGTGAGGAGAAGGAGGGAGCTTTGGCGGGAAGAGGAGGTGTAAACAAAGGCTTGCTTTCCTGGCATGTGGCAGTGCCACACATGTTGTCTAAAGAGAGCTGACATCAGAGCACAGCAGGAAACGCCGAGGGAGGGGGGAGACGGAGGGGCACGGTGGCCATCCTTTAGTCACTTGCATCACTTCCTCTCGCTGCTCTCACAGACGAGCGCCATAATGAGCTTTTTTTTTTTTTTTTTGCTCTCCTTCCATCCACCACCTTTTTTTTTTTTTTTTCATATTCCTATTTTTTTTTTTTTTAAATGCATGCATACAGAATTGCCTCGAGATGACATCAGATATTTCTCCCCCTCCCTTGTCCCCCCATGGCTTTGGCTGTTGTTTGTTTCCAGTGCCAGTTCTGCCGGGCTTTCTGTGTCCCAGGGTTCTTTTTGGCCTACGCGCGGCCAGACATATTCAAAGCCCGCTCGCCTAATTAGCATTCTTCATCCCAACTTTCTCGCACTATGGCCAAGACTGCGTGTGTGTGTGTGTGTGCGCATGCGGGCCCACCAGATGAAGCTCGTCAAAGTTAGGCAAGCACCATTACAGACTTGCCATGTTTGGCATGTGGAACATTTTTGGGATGGAAGTCAAATAGAAGTATTGATACATATTCAACACTAATAAACAACTATGGGAATGAAGTCGTTAAAAAATGCAATAATATTGCAAGATGAAAAGAAAAATATTGTGGCTATAAAAAAAGTTTGTTTTTATTGTGACAATGTATTTTACAGAAGAAAAAGGCCTAAATTTTACGTTAACTGAAAAAACTTCAACAGAAAAAAAAAAAATAATTGTGAGAATAAAGTTTGAAATTCCGATGATGAAAACAAAAGGAATGGCCCAACTTTTCAAAGACGTGGCCTTGTCGTCCTTTTTATTTGATTGTTGCCAGTGCCTGATGGTGCGCCGATGCGAGAGCAGGTGGGGCCGTCATCGGCGCCGTCCAAAAACGACACCATTGTTAGGATTTGTTTGTTTCCCAAGGAGAGCAAACATATGCTGGTGAGCGCACAATTTCAAAGGCGGGATGAAAGCCTGCTCGGAAAGAGGACAAGGCGGCAAAGGGCAAAGCACCAGACAACGTCGTATTTTAACGTTCAATGTCAAAACATATGTACTTTTGCTGCAGCTTTTGTGTGCAGTTCATCGCCAGGAGGCACTTTTTAATTATTTTTTGTCAAATTCTTTAGTGGTAGTAGAGTGCAGCAAAGTGTTTGCTTTGTGTGTCCGCAGCCGGCGAGCTGGACAAACTCCTGTCTTCCCAGAATTCCCTCATCAAGAAGCTGAAGGAGGAGTGTCGCACGCTGGGAGCCACGTTGGAAGAGCTGACGGGAAACAGAAGGTTAATGCCACAAATCGTGTTGATGAATCTTCGTACGGTTGACATTTTTATATCGTACTGCAGAGTGTTGTATTTGTTTCGTGACTATCTTACATGCTACATGTTCCCTTCCTGCCTGACCTGTTTTCTTGTTCAACCTGATGCAAGTGGAGTCACAGCAGGCCTGCCTGCCCCTCCATCTGCCATGTGTACATGTCTGCCTGTTGTTGTTTGTGTGTGTGTGTGTGTGTGTGTGTGTGTGTGTGTGTGTGTGTGTGTGTGTGTGTGTGTGTGTGTGTGTGTGTGTGTGTGTGTGTGTGTATATGTGTGTGTTGCACATACATATGTGTGAGTACGTGTACGACAGTGACCCTGGGCCCAGCGTTCTGTCAGCTGTTGGAGCTGTGCTGCGCATTAGTCACATGACGGCCTCCAATCTGGCCCTGACAGACAGCCCGCGCTGGCTTCACCAGCCACAACACACACACACAGATTGAAGAAGGCTACAAAATGATAAAAGCCGTTCCCCTTAGATGGTCATTCAGTCGGTAGGTGAGCCGCAAAACGGTGGCGTCACTAAGTGTGTGTGTGTGTGTGTGTGTGTGTCTGTGTGTGTGTGTGTGTGTGTGTGTGCGTGCGCGTGTGTACACACGTGTGTGTGTGTGTGTGTGTGGGCCTCTGGCTGTTTGAGCTCCTGGAGTCCAAGCCAAGTGTAGCGATTAAAGTCCTGCTGGACCGCCACAGTGACAATACACAAACTCACGCTGGGGCTGACGAGGTCCGCTCTATGCTGTTGAAGCAGAAAATGGGCTACGGGTGCCCTCAAGGTTCAAGTGCACCTCACGCATTTGGGACACTTTTCACCTTGCATGTCAAGCCGTGCTATTACAGAAAAGAAAGTACTTTGGATAAAGACTTTTTTTTTATTATTATTTTTAAAAGTTGTTGAAGTAGTAGCAGTACTTTTACATCTTTATTTGTGTAAAATGCAGCTTTTTTTATTGACTTGTAACATTTAAAATGTTTGTTTTTCTTTTTGTTTGGAGGCGGGAAGTGGAGCAGCTGGCTGTGGTGAATCACCACCTTCAGGACACAGTGAAGAATATGAGAGCACGCTGCTCCGACATGGAGAAACAGTGTGTTCAGCATGGACGCGTGCACCACACCATGAAGAACAGGTGCGCACACACGCAAAATCAACACATAGCTAGCTCGTTTCACCTGACTAGTCATGGAGAATAAAGTTATCGTTTTAAGAGCAAAAAGAGAAAATATTTGTCGCATGAGTAAAGTTGAAATATGTTGAGAATCAACGTGGCATTCATTGAAAATACAAAGAAGTCGTAATTAAGAGAACATAAATAACAAATGAGCAGGATAAAATTATACTTTTTACTTGAAAAGATGGTGATTGCAATATTACAAGAAAAAAAGATAATTTTATTCATCAAAAAAACTTTTAAAAAATGCATACTATTATAAGCTAGCTAAATTATGTGTTTATGCTCTTTTTTTCTCGTTAACGAGAAGGTGTCATTTTGTGACATCATGCACAATGCCCCCCCCTAAAAAAAAAAAGAAAAAAAACATGTAAATGGCACGGCTGCTGATGCTTAAACTATGGTGGAGTTCATAGACAATTCTGGAACGGCATAAAGTGCTTCCAGATTTGCCTTTGGCTGCAGTGCGGGAGTCTTTGTGTGTGCGTGTGTGTGTCTCCACAGGGGCGCTTGGCCAGTCGCCTGCCTCTGCCCATGTGGCCCAAAGCGTGTGGGTGTCGTCGTCCCACTCTGTAGGAGCTCTGCATCAGCACCTCACCTAGACACACGCACACGTCATGGCATTTTCCTCCCACCCGCTCGTGAACTTGTGGCCAAGTAGACAAACAGAAGCAAAAGTCGAGCACAGGGCAGCTGCATGCAAAAACAATCTCACTCGGTGAGAAGGTATCGTTCTTGCGTGCGTCCTCGGGAGGTTCGCTTAAGCGCGGCTGCCAAGTGCGGATGGGCCGGGAAGCTGGCTCCCAAACTTGGCGCCGCCTTCCCCGGCCGAACGATGATAATCAGCGTTGGCATTTAGCAAATTGTGTTTTGTGCTTTGACACTTTGCTCAGTCGATGAATTCTCCTGCGAGTTGCCGCGCATGTCAACATCTTTTTTTTTTTTCTTCTGCTTTTGGACACGCCTGACCACAGTTTTTCTTTTAGCTTTGCTGTTGTTTTTTAGTTGGTGTTGTGGATGGATTTGCTTAGCGTTGAGTGTTTGCTGCTTGCGGGCCTTTAAATGACAATTAAAGCCGCTTGAAAAGGTTTTTAGAGCTACAACAATATTTTGAAAAAAATCTGTTTGGGGTGTGGCTTGATTTTCAACGTGGGTACATGAAAGGCAGTGTCTGCCAACGTTTGTTCTGCCACGGCACATATTTTGAGAAATGTGGAGACACATTACCAAATCAAAATAACTCACCTTTGTGTGAAATTTGAGCCCATTTAGTTGAATACAAAATGATCATTTGGTATGAATGGCAACAGGTGGATGCACAGATTCATGGACGGAATTGTCACTCTGCTCTTTTGTACTGCCAAAAGTGGAAAGAAAGAATGACTCATTGTCCAAGTTGAGCTGGTTTTGATTTCACTTTTCAGTACAAAACGTGAACACTTGCAGTTAGCTATCAACAGCCGTTGCGGAACATGAATGAAGCAGCAAATCCAGCCGCAATGACACATCGAACGACGGCAGTGTGTGCGCTCATCTCAGCCTTGGACTCTCTGAATGTTACTCCCTCCCCCCTCCCCCAAAGGGCCCTTGAACGCATCACAGCATGCTCCATCGCAGTGCCCCGAGGCCTTTCGAGATGTAACCCGCTAACAAGGCGAGTGAGCGGCCCTGTCGCCATCCAGCGCCTCCACCCCCCCCCCCCTTTTTTTTTCTTTCCTCCCCTCGTTGCAATCTGTGCCGCGAAGAGCAAAACATTTGGAAAATCAGCTTGATGTATTTTTACCGGGCCAAGCCTGCTGCCAAACGACACAGGGGTTTCTTAACACACACTTCATTATTTATTTGACTATTTCTGTGTTGTTTACGTCGTGAGCAGGAAGGGGGGGGGGGTGATGGAGTGGCCAAGAGTGGTTACAAACCAACATGGAACATATTATTAGAACACATTGCTCGATAAATACTGTTAATGTTCTCAATTATATTTGTTTGATGCCCGTCATTAGCTGTTACGTTCTGTAGCTAACGGAATGTCTTGTGTCAAACTCATTATTTTCCACCTAAAATATTTTATCGTAGACACTAGGGAGTTCATATGAAGATTCAAAATTGTAGGATACACATCAAGCTATTTTTGTTATTGTTGTTTTTTTTTTAAGTTGAGTTTTAAAATTTGTTTTGCTTTTAAATGGAATGTCATGATATAGGATACACATCGAGCTATTTTTGTTTGTTTGTCGGGCTATTGTTGGGGTTTTAAGTTGAGTTTTAAAATTTGTTTTACTTTTAAATGGAATGTCATGATATATAAGGATAACACTTGTTATCCCTGTTCTTTATTATTCAACCTTTTCTGAACACTCTTTTACACTTAGCTACTTCGACATAATTCTGATTCACCTCATTCTAATTTCAACATATTCCAAATATGGTGCGTCCATTTTTTTTTCATTCTAAAAATTTTCAGTTTTCCCAAAATTCACACATTTTCAGCCAAAATTTCACCATTAATGGCACATTGAACATTTCACATTTACATCATTCTCATTTGGAATTCACATCATTCAGCTAATTCAATTCACATTGGGAAAGATTTTCAACCTTCCCAAAATTGCCATGTTTCAATACTTTCACATTTTCACTTTAAAAACGTGCGCAAAATTTTACAAAATGTAGTTTTCCCCTTCTACATTTTTTGAACGATTCAACCCGTTACAACTTTAAACTGTTCATCTTGTGCCTACCTGTTCCAAGACCTCCCATTTACCAAAAATTACACATTTTCAACTTTAAAATTGGTGCAAAGCTTCGCGAACTTTTGCAAAATTCTTTTTCCCTTCTAATTTCTACATTTTTGGACCGATTCAACCTGTTCCAACTTTAAACGGTAACACTTTTCTCACAGGTTTTCTCTCTTTCTGCTTTTCTCGCTCACTATTTTTTAAGTTTTTCCTGCTTACGGTTTTTCTTGCTTACCTTTTTTCCTGCTTACCTTTTTTCCCCGCTTACGTTTTTCCTGCTTACGTTTTTTTCCCGCCTACGGTTTTTCCCTCCTACATTTTTTTCTCGCTTACGGTTTGTTTTGCTTTCTAATTTTCCTCGCTCACTGGTTTTCTCACTTAATGTTTTTTCTCGCTTTCTAGTCTTTCTAAATATTTATCTATTCACCTGCAGTTTCCTCATTTTTTACTAATTTGTACTGTTCGAACTTCAACAGTTTCAGTCATTGTATAACATTTCCTGTCATTCAGTATCATTTGACATCATTCTGAAGCATTTCCCAAGTTTTTATTCAGCCTCTTTGACTTCACACGGAATTTCTCCAGAAATTGCATTCTCTAGTTGTCACAAAATATTGCACCATTTTAAAAAGATAATTGGCATTTCAATTTGAAAAAAGTGTTGTTTTTTCAAAACAAGTGCTGAATGTTAATCACAGTGTGAAAATAAATAAAGTATAGAAAATGGAATGTTACAAACAATTAAAAACACAATCAAATGATTTGTAGAACATTAAAAGGTGATTCATTTTCCTATGGTAGCCGTGGCTCAATCAGTAGAGTGGTTTGTTTAGAAACGGTTGGTGGTTCAAACTAAGCTCTGTCTGAGCCATGTGCTGTATTGTCCTTGGGCAAGACAATTCACACACCTTTCCTCATTACCCCTTGGCCAATTTTGATGCATCTACAGAAATATACATTGATTCACACTGTCCCTGTCAAATAAAGCAATAAAATAGTAAAAATATTTTCTCTCACATTGCTTTTACATTTGAAATGAAGTTGCAACATTCGAATAATTGAATAATCTAACAATGAGTGATTAATTAATAGTTAGTGAGTGATTTAAATAAAATCTAAAAGAACAAAGCAGGCAAATGATATTACACAAAACGTGAGCAACCGCATCTTTCCAAAGCTGAAATTGAAATCTCATTTCCTTTTGTCCATCTTTGTTTCCAAGAGTGCAACACTCACATGTCGGCCCTCACTTCATCTCCCTCCTCCTCTTCTTCGTCTCCTTCTGTCACACATCTTCTCGGCGTTGATTTCGCCGTCCTCTTTGCGGTGGCGAACACCACGCAAACCTTTAGTCAGCGCACAGCTGCTCGCCGGCCGCCTCACCAATTATCACCACGTACACACGCTTAGGTCACACACAATTATCCACTATGCGTGTGTGTGCGAAGAGTATGGGTGGCGCAACATACAGAATATGCGCAGATGTGTGTGCGGATCCACAGGCTTGACTGAGCCATATGGCCTCCGTGAACAAGGATGGTGCGTGCGTCTGGAGGAGGAATGGCGGCCCATGTGCGCCATGAGCTGTGCAAGCAGTTGTTCAAGTGTGTGTGTGTATGTGTGTGCGCGCACCAGAGGCTCCAGGAGATTGCTTAATGGAACAAATGGTCGCGACAGGCCGCGGGAAGAAGGAACAGGCTTGCTGCTACCGCCGGCGCGCTACGAGCCCTGGGGGGCGAGGGCTGCTTCATCTGGGCGCCTGCCACACATACGTACGCACACACACAGTGTGTGCTGCCATGGCCCAGAAGCTAGAGTGACACCACTTCTTACAAAAACTTTTCATTTGCAAATGAAGTTGGCAAGGAGTCAAAGTGTGTGAAAAGTCTTGCCCAAGACACAATGACATGGCTCAGACAGAGCTGGATTCAAACGACCGTCCTCCCGGTTTTTGAATGATCTGTTCTACTGCCTGAGCTCCGGCCGCCAGCCAAATTCACTTCTCTCAGATACAGGATGTCAGTGGCCGGTAATGGCTACTGTGGAGACTGCCGCGAGTTAGCATTAAACCAACTTGTTCAAATATCTTAAAGGATTCTTGTCGTCGGCGCACTTAGTCCCCATCTTAGCATACAAGTGCAAGAAAAGTCAATTTGGGTTAAAAATTAGATCAACTCAGGAAACTGGGTCAAATTGACCCATTTTGTCCTTGTCCATTTCTGCCTACATTGCATTTCTCGAGTGAGCACTGCTGTCCTCACCTCTGATGTCCTGCATCTCTAATCCTCTCTCCTTTATGCGTCGTGGTTCAGGCGGGCTCGTGCAGTCTGGGTGGTGTAGCGCAGCTTTGTCGGCTTGCAGCTTTGTCGGCTTGCAGCAGTGCGGCGGCAGAAGTGGCCAGAGGCCTCGCAAGCTGCACCCTTTGCAAGCGTGCAATGTCAGCGAGGACGCCTCATAAAGGACAACATGCTGCCGTTTCAACAGCAGTAGTGTAACATTTTAATATGTGTTGTTAACACGCCCGCAGCACGCGCGCACGGAGCACAGATGAAGGCAAGCGCCTGTCGGTCGACATCTAATAGTATAAACCAAAAGTGGGGATAAGCGCTTCAGATAATGGTTTTAAATAAGGGTTTGCAATTTGGGTTAGGGTTTTAAATTGGGGTTTGCAACAAGGGTTGGGGTTTCAAATGAGCTTTTGCAACTCGGGAAACAAATTAGGGTTTACATTTTGGGAGGGGAGTGGTTCTTAACCTTGTTGGAGGTACCGAACCCCACCAGCTTCATATGTGCCTTCACCGAACCCCTTTTTAGTGAATTTTTTTTTTTTTTCTTTCAAATTCAAGACATAGATGTTTTCTACAGGTGCACAAAATGAGCCGTGCATGAACATCGCCTTGTTCAAAGAACAAAACCAACACAATGCATGAATGATCAAATTAACCCAGGTTAAGAACCACTGGGTTAGGGTTTCAAATTAGGGTTTGCAACACCACTTGAACCACCTTCAATTCCTTTCTGCTGTTGTCTGACATGTCAGCATATTAATGTGGTGACGATCGCCTTGAAATACATTTGAGGCTTTTGAACAACACAAATATAACCCTAACCCCCCCAGGACAGGTTGCACTCCCACCTGTAAATAAACACAACCACAAACACACATTTTATATCGACACTAGCTGTGGGCTACTACTCACGTGTGCCACTGAGTGCGTGCGGGTGTCATTATCAAGACTGTCAGGGGAAATTACTGCGGAGTGCCCCCCAGCTAAACTTGCTTGGATTTTTCACTGCTGTCACACCAACACACACATGCTCGCACGCACGCACACAGTCCAGCAGGTGGGGTCCTTTCACAGGTCAAAATGTCCCTACAATAGCAAATGATGTTGTATAATGCAGTAGTAAATAAATAATTGTTTGTGTGTGTTGTTTGTAGGCTTCAACAGTTGGACCGCCACTGCCAGAGCAGCGCCCAGCAGGTGTGTGAGCTGCTGGCGAAACAGAACCACATGATGATCAACCACACACAACCACTAAACAACTAACACGATGTGTGCGTGTGACTTAACTGAATTTCTGAGTGCATCTCAAGTAGCAACATCAGTTATTTTTTTACTCTTTTTCAGTTTTTACTTATGTGCATTTGTTCCTCGTTGAAGCAGGATCGCAATAAAGCTGGAATAGAATAGTAACTTTATTTTCATGTTCAAACACATTTCTCAAACTCTTTTAGTAGTACTGAATGAGAAACATTAAATTGTTTATAATCAGACTCTTCTGATGCAAGATTTTTTTTAATGAAATTGATTTATATTGCAATTTTTAAAAGAATACTCAGCCAGGTTTTTAGTTGCTGCAAATGTTTTTTGTAGTTCTATCTCTGTTTTTACAACAAAAGCTATAGAGAAAGCACTACAAATAATAAAGAGCTATTGTGTTGTATTTTAATGCCAGTAAAAAACGATTCATATTTAACAAAAAAATCTGTTTGTATTTCCCTTGCACGTTTAATTTAACCCCATACTGAGAGGAAATTGAATTAAAAATAATTGATTGAATCACATTAAAATATTTGTTTTTATTGATGACTGTTTTATAAATATGAACTCTAATTTAAACGTTAAAAGGGTTCTTCATTTTGGGTAAAATTGTGCGCGCGTGTAAAAACAAACAAAAAAGAGGAAAGAAAGAAATCACCACTAGAGGGCACAAGTCGAACAAACATTTCTGTTTCTGATCTTATTTTAGTGTTTTCTATTTAATTCAAAATTTGAAGATTTGATTGAGATTCCTTCGTTTTTAAATTGATTTTGAATAATTGGGGGACGGAAAAAATAGTCGCTTTTGAACTATCAGGTAGGTGGCTCGACAAAGGACTCTTTTTGGCTTCATGTCCGTTGTGCATGTCGTCTGAGACGTGGAAAGAATAAAAGGGATGCATTTATTTTTTTCAAAAGAAGTCTGACTGCAGAAGACATCAATAAATTAATTAGAAAACAAATTCAAGTGATAGTAACACAGTGACATTCAAATGATAATAAATAGCATGACATACATTTTGTCTATTTCAACTGCATCGTACGTTAAATGCATCAAAAGATGGGGGTTTTTCCCCCGTTTTTATTGAAATGAATCAAACCTTTTCCGTCATTGTTTTGGAGGGAAAGCGTAAGGCTTTGGTGGCGTGTGACGAAGACAAACAAACACGTAAGGACCGGCCGGCTGCAACGTTGGAAGACGCGACCGCTCCAGTCAACGACTGACGTGACAAAACGCGCAAACGTGGCTCTGCAGCTGGAGCCCACCCCAGCTGACTTGGACCCTGTACTGGCCACCCGCAGTCCATCGCATACTGATAAATGAACATTCTCACTCGCGTTTAGAAAATGTAAAGTCTTCAACAGGCAAGCCGGATCGGAACCGGGATCGGCCGATAATCACGACGGCACGGCGCTTTCAAACTTACAATGTCGCTGGTGATTCTTTCTCCAGCCTTCTTCAGTGCTGACTTGCCTTCACTTTTCTTCCACTTCCACTTGTCCTCTTTCACAGTCGTCCTCTGCTTTTCTACTTGTGCCTCACTTTTCCTGTCCAACTCACACAAACATTTCAAGTGCTTATCAGTAAAGTTGCCGTGTCTATCTTCAACATATCCGGTCGTCTGCGCTCGTCACAGTTTGATCGCAATACACAAAGAAGACCTCGAAAAAACAAAAGAGAAAAAAAGAACAGAAGAGCTCCAAAAACTCAGACCTCCACCAAGGTAACTCTAGCTTTGAACAGAGACACACAAACAAAATTACTATTTGTCATTCATATCTGAATTCACGTTTATAGTGAAACAAAACAAAACGTAAAAATTATAAATAATTCACAGATTTTTTTTGGGGGTGGGTGAAAAGTGCATATAGTCATCTACAGTGGAATCTTCCATGAAGTCATGAAAATGGGTCCCAATAAAATATAAAAAGCCCTTGGTGGAGGTCTGCGCTCTCCAGCAACCTCTCACGGCCACAAGGCCTCCGCCAGGCAAGGCGTTGGTCCTGCACACAAGCGGCCTAACAAACAAAGTAATAAATACACAAATAATGCTTGGCGGAGGTAATAAGCGACAGAACCGGCTCCCCCTCCTACATTCTTCGGCCATTTTGTTTTCTCAGCCCTAACGCACAAAGACTCGTCCGGTAGAATCGCCTGTCGGTTAATAGAAAAAAGTCAAATAGAAAAAGGGGACAATGAGCGGGATAATAAATAAGCCAGAAGTACTTCCACCAAGGAAAGATCCTCATTATAAATACATTTGCATCCACGGCGGCGTTGCGTGGCGCCGGCCTCCAGTCTTAAATTGACGAGCGAGCGCTGCATTGTGGGTCGTAAAGCTATAAAGGGCCGTGGTTGGGCAACTGCTGCGCTTGAACGTGAAACCTCCTCGCGTGCCAAGGTGACATCCTCGATCGGTTATGTCGTTTGTCGGCTAGATCCGCATGGATGCGACCTAGCGACCACGGTAGCAGCGAGTTAGCAAGCTGAGGCATAGATGTGTCGCTAACTAACGGTTAGGGCTGGGCCATACTTCCATTCTATTGATTAAGTCCCGTTTATTGCTCAGGAGAACTTTTATTTTCAGCGAGGATCCTTGTTGACATGCACTGCGTACACTGACAACATGGTTGTAAATGAAAAGGGGATTGTGATGAAATTGTAAGGCTGAAAAAAAGTGACTCTCATGGATTAGGTGGATTTAGATGATTTCCTATGAGAAATATTGCTTTGGTTTTTGGACAGTTTGATTTTGTTCAGACTTTTTGAGTGATCAATAATGAGACCAATAGCAATGTATCTGCAAAAATGTAGCTTTTTATTTCTACTATTTCTGTGGAAGTTGATGCCAATTAATGCTGGGCAAAAATAACTGTTTCCAAGCTTGTTCTGGTATCAGGAGCAAAAACGTCAAGCTTGTTTTAAATACTGTCATGAGGAAAATTAGGTTTTATTTGAAGGTTATATGACCCAGTCCTACTAGCGATAAATCTTTTTCGCAGTACTCCGGTTGAAGAGACGCATAGAGTATGTGTCCTAGAGGCGGAAGTTGGAATAGCAGCAACGACGAGTGGGAAATTGCACCTGAGTCAACTCCTGCCTACCAAACCCGCTCAGTCGATCCCAGAATGGTTCACGTGTGCAAGAATAGCCTGAGTTTACAACCGAGTCACGCGTGTGTGTGTGAGTGTGTATGTGCGTGGCCAGCGAGGAACGAACCAGTCAAAGCGCAGCAGTCGTACCGGGGACCGTCACATTAGCAGCTAACCGCCTTCGTACCTTTAGCTCCCTTCGTAAACCATGAACGAGACAAAAATGGCTGACAAAAAGAAAAAAGGATGGCAAAATCCTTCCTTGGGTAGATTCTCCCGAGTCCGAAAGCTGTGGTTTGCTCTTTTGAGTGTCCCACGCTGATGATCTCATAGACCAGCTGTAATGATGTCACAGCAGGTGGCAGGGTTAGAGGGGGCGTGTCGTTCATTCCCGCCCGCTGGCCGAGTAGGAGAACTGCGGGAAGTGCGGTCGTCTTTCGTTGTCCAAACAGTCCATGCCGTCCTCGTCGACTGGTGTGCGCAAGACAATACCGGCAGAAGCAGCAAGTTATTCGTTGGGAGGCCATCAGTTAAGTCAACACAATTGTTTTTAAAGTGCTCTATTCATCAAGTTAGGCTGAGTTGGGACATGTCATGGTTTTTAAGAATCTTGTGTCTTGGTCTCTATGAGTTCCGGTCTTGGTCAGTCTCATTCAGGGTGGCCACAAAAAACAGCAACTACGTAGACGCGAGGAAGACTCACATTTCTCCGGCGGCGTCACGGTGATGGTCTGAGCTGTGAACTCCTCGTCAAAGTACCTGGTGTCTGTCTCCGACGTCACTTGAGGCTTGAACGGAGGAACCATCTGGAGCAGACGGCGGGCCGAGAGGATGCGGTGAAAAACTCGAGTACAGTACTGAATATTTGGTACGTGCGTCCGCACCTTTTTGTCATACACATGCTGCCAGTCGACTCCAGTAAAGAAACTGTGCCTCATTATTTCTTTGGCGTCATCTGGTCCACCGCCGAGCCTAGTTCAGCAAAGACAAAAAAAAAACACGTAATATGATCAGCTACATATGATCAGAGAGTAAGAAAAGAAAACTTTGCAACACGCACCGTTTGTTGGGGTCCTTGATGAGGAGTCCCGAAAGCAGCGACTTGGCGTCGGCTGAGAGCGTGCGCGGGAACTTGATATCCTCCATCAGGATGAGCTCAAAGAGCTTCTCGTGGTCCTGGTTGTAGAAGGGCAGGCGGCCGCACATCATCTCGTACGTCACCACGCCCAGGCCCCACCAGTCCACCGCCCGCCCGTAGTCGTTGTCCTCCAGCACCTGACAGCAGATATCAAAGCTTTTTATCAGCCTCAAATTTACTTTGGGAGCAGTACCAAAGTGCGTCCAGCACAAAAGATCAAATGACAACAACAAATCATAAAAAAAGTTATCGTCCATGAAAGGAGTGTGGCGGCAACTGTGCTAACCGGTTAAACTGAATAAATGTAGCCAGAAATAAGGCAAAACGTAACTTTAAACAACATTTTGTTTGTCTTTCTTACGAGACATCTGCTTGCATTCTGCGTGTGTGCATTTCTTTTACTAGCACCAAAGCGCCCACGGTGGCGAAGAAGAAGACGAAGTAGCGGACAGATGAGCCAGGAGATAAAGCGCAGCCGAGTCAATATGGCGCCAAGCACGGTGGCTGCAGGGAAGCATTAAAAAAAAAAGCAGAGATGGCAAACATCAGCGGGTGGCGGGTCTTCAGAGGCCCTGCTCGTCCCCGGATGGAGAAGGCGGGCCGGGCCGGGGCGGATCGCGAGCACGGGCGGGTCACGGCAACTCGGCGACGCTATCAAAGTGGTCTCGCGCACCTGGCCCACTCTTGCCTCGTCCATCTGCTTCGCCTTCATCCCGTCGTGAGCGAGGCAGAGCTACTTCAGGTGCTCATTAACATCACAAGCTGATTAACATGTGACGCTATGATGAGTGTGCGAGTGCGAGTGTGACCGTATGTGTGTGTGTGTGTGTGTGTGTGTGTGTGTGTGTGTGTGTGTGTGTGTGTGTGTGTGTGTGTGTGTGTGTGTGTGTGTGTGTGGTGACGGACAGACTGGCAGGGTTGGAGAGCATCCAGAGCGGCATATGCCGTACATCTCGCCAGTAATAATAGCATCTTCTCACTGTTAAGAATAATGGAGCAGGCCGGCCAGGCAGGCGGGCGAGCAGGAGCGAGCCAACCCGCACCAACAACCTTAACGAGCGAAACACAGGCATTGTCTTTTGACGCTCGCAGTGCATACGCGGCAGACTTTTAGCTCGTTAAATGCCAAGATCGACTTAAGAAGTCCATTAGAATCAAAACATTCAGTGCCAAGATCGAGTAAAGTTGTTTGAGACGTTTTGTTTTCATTGGGAGGGGTTGATGAAATGAATGACGGTGGTGCTGCATGCCAGACAAAACAAAATACTTGCGGCTGTAATCAATAAGGCAAGCGCAAGCAGCTGTGACAAGGATGCAAAACAAAACATCGTCATCAATTGTTGAGTTTGGGAAGCAAAACAACGATGGAAGTGGTTGTATGGTGATAGATATTTCATGTGTGATGTTTGCACGCTGCTGGCAAGTCACAAGAAGAAGAAGAAGGAGAAGAAGCTTGCTGGAGGAAAATGGGCCACTGCCAGCGCCGCACACTCAACAACTGGAGAGCCAACATGGCGGCTAACACCAGATACAATATTCAGCCACTTGAGTTTTCAAACTTGATTTGTGACATCCATAACAGAACCCTTTTTTCACTGTAAACCAAATTATTAGGTTGATATCTTGTAAGAGTAACACAACTATTTAAATGTTTAAATAAATTGAAATAAAAAGGGTTATCTTAAAGCCAGCAGCACTTGACAGACAGATGGAATATTTAGCCTGCAACTTTTCCAACTGCCGAAAACAAGGAGAGACAAAATTGAGGGGGGAAGAGGTGGCAGCTCGGTCGCAGGCAGGGAGCAGATTAATCCTCGCACAGCCAGATCGCTGCCCCACAGCCGCCGGCGAGTGTGTGTGCGCATTTGGACTTGTTTTTTGAGACAGCACAGCTGACCTCACGACTTCAAAAGACGTGCGCGTCTTTAAGCGACGGCAAAACGGGATGAGACAAAGGAAAGGCAGAGGAGGCAGTGGGGGATGGATCTTGGAGGCAGCGAGATGATGGCATGGGTCGGGGTGGGGGGCTTTGGCAGCCTAGGCAGGGATCGGTGACGAGACGGGAACGCGCAGCTCGCCCGGGGCAGCTAGGGCCCGCATAGCCAGCGGGCATACACGTGATCACAGTTAACACACACACTTGCAAAGGGGAGACATTTTGTACATGTTGACACAAAAAGGTGCAGCGATGGCGATTTGAGGTGGACTGATTGATGCTGATATGCTGAATCACAACGCAAGTTTGATGGTTTCGTCGTTCGGTTGACGTGTGAGCCTCTGCTCAAACATGTTGAAGCGTCACAATGAAACAAAATAATAATAAAATTGTGAAACTTTTTTTTTTGGGTCTTAAATAAGAAAATGCTCAGTTTTCTGTATCATTTTAATATTGATATTAAGTATATTAAGTCATTAAAAAAAATCTAATATTTTGTTTTTTGTGACATTCTACTTTTAAAATTGTATTCCTTTTAACTTGTTTGTTTTCTAGTAAAAAAAAAAAGTGATATTTGGTAAGATAATTCTACATTTATTTACAATTTCACATATTAGATTTGTTTTGGAAAAAAAAACTGTATCTTGAAACACTCAACAGTATTTTTCAAAGACATGTTTAAATATTCAAAATTGAGTGTTGTCTTGTAACATTCTGCTTTGTATGATTTTGTTTCATTAATGCTGTTAACCTAATTTTTTGATGCCACAATTGGACAAAACCAAGACCTGCACGCCACCATGCTGCATTTTTTCCAAAAGATTTTGATTATTATTGCGTCATGTTGCACTTTCTAATCCAAAACGTAATGACACAAGCCCACATTGGGTGGCCTTTGCACACACAGGAAGCATCAAAATTACCGTCAGCTAACCCTGAAATATTTCCTCTGCCATCTCATTGCTGTCTGCGTTCAAGCCCCCACCAGCGAACCCCCCCCCCCTCCCCTCCTCTGTTTGATCCCAGCTACTTTGCATCTCTGGAACTTGGCTGGGAGCACACTGTGTTATTTTTACACGCGGGCGGCAAGCAGAGCGTGCGGGCGGGCGGACGAGCGGCGGCGGTGTAGATTTCCAGGTTTTTTCCGAGCACCTTCCTCCAACCTCGCCCATCTGCCGCCATCTGCCTCACTTTAGCCCACACTTTCTACTGCAACACACACACGCGTGCATAAATGCACATCCTGTGAAAAATAACTAGCAGCCTCCAATCAGCTTTTGGCACACAAGAAAGGCACTTGAACAAAACAAAAAAAAACAAAAAAAGATGAAAATGCGGCGCCAAATTGTCCTCGCTACTTTTTTCAAGTGGGATGTACGATGCCACACCGCTCCCCTGCTGCCTTGGTCCCCACGTCGCCACCCACAGGCCTGCGCGCTCGCCAGTTGATCTGCTGGCCTTGGAGCTGGATGCACGCTGGCTTAACTCAACCATTAGAAGTTCAATCTCGTTCTAATTTAGCTGCTGTGTTTAAATAACTCTTTTCTAGCCCAAGTGGTTGTTTTTTATAGATGGAAAATATTCATACATCTATTACATCAGACTACCAAACAAACCCAGTAATCAAACTAATGTCGGATGTATCTTTTTCAAACTTGCTCTTGTGTCGGCTTTCATGAGAGACCGGGTTGGGGCCTGCTTTGACATAAATGTACGAGTGGCGCCAAGGTTACCTCGGGTGCGAGGTACTCGGGCGTGCCGCAGAAGGTCTTCATGGTGGCGGCGTCCGTGATGCCTTCCTTGCACAGGCCGAAGTCGGTTATCTTGATGTGGCCATCTTTATCCAGCATCAGGTTCTCCAGCTGGGAGGCAGCGCATCAATAATCAGTTAGTCAAGTCGCTTGTGGTAAATTAGCCACCTGAGCATCCAGTGGCGGTGTTTACCTTGAGGTCGCGATACACGATCTTGGCCGAGTGCAGGTAATCCAGCGCCGAGACAATCTCGGCGCCGTAGAAGCGCGTGCGCTCCTCAGAGAACACCCGCTCTCTGGACAAGTGGAAAAACAGCTGCGGGGGAAAGGCGGAGGGGGATAGGGAGACAGCAGGGACGCCACAGCAATAATTACTGATTTATTGGAGGAAATTAGCACAACACAAACTGGCTGCCTGTGCACCATATTGAGATGATAGATGGCGGAGGGGAGGGCGAAAACGAACGGGGGTTATGGAGGCACTCAGCAGCTGGCACCTCGTCTACAAGCGCACCCCCATTCGGCCCGCACCAACCTCAGGCGAGGCTGACGAGGCGCTGGCGTGGAGTTGGGCGACGAGGGCCAAACTCTTAATCAATACGCCAGTCCAGTTAAAGGGAGGCGGCATAGAGTGCCACGCTCCCCCCCCCTTCCGGCGTGACGCTCATTAGTGCACTATCTGCCCCCCTCCCAGCCTTCATTTCCATTCACGCCAACCTGCTTCCTTCCTGGCAAAAAAAACTAACATTGACGCAAAGGCCTCTAGATTTAATACATTATATTCTTTTTCCTAAAAAAAAAAATACAACTTTTTTAAAATTAAAATATAACTATTCTCATACCATAACTTTTTTTCTGTAAAAAATATAACTTGTTTCTTTCTTTCTTATTCTAATAGAACTTTTCTGGAGCACAAAGACTTTGTACTCCTGGGGCTTTGCTTTTTTTGTAAATCAAATACAGATGTACTTTAGTCGAACAAACAATCTTTATCTAAAAAAAAGACAACTTTATTCCTAAAAAGATTGGAAAAATACAAGTGTTCAAGTGTTTTGTTTGTGTCACAGTTTGCGTGAACCCCCAGCCCCCCCACCACACAACACTTTTCCGTGTTGGCCTTGTAGTTTCACTCTCTGCTGTCACTTGTCACAGGCGCGGCCCACAGCAGAGTGGTACAAATTACCCACGAGGCCACGGGGCACACATCTCCCCATTAATTGCTCAGGGAGGTTTGCATATGGCCGCTGGAGTGATGCTCACGGATGGATCACCTTGCTGTGTGAGTGTGTGCGTGCGCGCGCTAACACGACAGGTGGGCCTTGATCGGCGCGCTGGCAGCTGCGACTGTGGCAGCTTTGTAATTGGCGGCACCCGTGCGGTACGCGCGCTCACAATTTGTCCGACGAGGGTCTATTTGAGGTGTGTGTTTGCCGCCGTCTCGGGCGAGCGTTGGCCCAGGCCTGGCGCCGCGCACCGAGATGCGCCTTGCTCGCTGGAAGGCGGGCAGCAGGTGATAGCCACACTGAGGGAATGAGGCAAGATTGCAAATGGTGCCGATTAAAAGGCTGAGGAATGGGGAAAAGTGGGGGGGATCCAAACTCATTTTGTCCCCGACTGTCATTCTGGCTGCTGGAGGCCCACAGGTGAGTCGACAGTCGACAAGCAGCCGGAGGATGAGGAGGAGACACATGACGAGCCAATTGGCTGGCAAATTGACTCAACAGTCCCCTTAAGTGGCTCACTGTTAGCACATCTTTGCATTGTGTACAGTAAAGCTCGGCTACTTCATCTGTGATTAACTGACGCCTACTCAATTGCATAGAAGAAAAGACATTTTTTCCGTGAAATTTCTAAAAATACGCGGGGATAGACAACCAATTGACTTTTTGGGGCTTTTGAAAATTGTATTGTACTACTTTGCAATTCAATTTGAAATAAATGAATGAATTTGAATTGAATAAAAAAAAAAAAAAGTCAGAAAACGAATGCTTAAACAAACAAGTGAAGGGTGATATAGTGGGGGAACACTGAAATACTATAGTATGTCGAGTATCTCACGTCTTACCTCTCCGCCGTTCACATACTCCATGACAAAACAGAGGCGGTCTTTTGTCTGGAAAGAATACTTCAATGACTGGAACAAACACAACAAACGTGCGTTTAATTTCCACACGCACTCAAAGTACAACATTGTATCACTGCAACAAATACAAGGCGTACAGGTGACTTTCACCATCTTGAATGTCATTGCCATCGTTCGAGAATGAAAACAGCAGGCGCAACAAACAAAACTAGACTAGCATCCGTAGCTTTAGATGGTTCATCTCCGTATGCGCTTCGGCAAACAATCATGCAAGAAGTGTTTACTTTGAAGGATAGAGGCGCTAAACAAAAGAACAGTTGGTCTTTGCGTCTCTTTGTGGCTGCAGATGTGACAGTGGTATAAAGGGAAAAAAAAGTATCTGGAGCAGACGGAAGTTAGCGGGAGCTGATGTGTCTGCGCAAACAGCAAACGGCTAACAGATGCGTCCATTATTGTCCCACAATTTGATGCCTGGCGCGTAATTAGCCTCCAGAGACGCAGGTACGTATAGGATCAATGTGCCGCCTTGTGTGAGAGTGAGTAAGTGCAGATGTAGCACATTTGCATGTGTGCATACAGTACGTGTGAACCCCCCTGTCGTGTGTGTGTGTGTGTGCCCTGTAAGTATGTGACTTACGGTGAGAAAGGGGTGTCTGGTGTTTTTTAGCACTCGGCTCTCTGTGAGTGTGTGCGCCACTTCATCCTGTACACAACAACACAACAACAGCATGTCAAACCATCACAAAGATTTACGAAACAGGTCGATAAATTTATCAGAAATTCAGTATTCATCTTGTGTTTGGCTACACTACGTTTCATGTTAGCTTGGCTGTTAGCTTGGCTTCTTCAGCTTGTCCTGTTACTTATCCTTGTTTTAATTTTGTGATAAGAATACCTCTCAGAAGCAAGCACGTTATTCAAACTCTAAGCTCCGCCCCTGAAAACAAGTTTCAAGAGGCTAAAATAATGCAGTTTAAAAGTCAATGGAGGAAAGACCTTGGCGATGATGACTTCCTTTTTTAGAATCTTCATGGCATAGTATTTCCCGCTGGCCTTCTCCCGGACAAGAATCACTTTCCCAAACGTTCCCTTTCCGAGCAGCTTCAGGTAATCAAAGTCACTCATTGTCTGGGTGGACAAAAAACAAAGTTTAACACCGCACAATTTTAGGAGGTTACAAAAGATCTATCAACAATTTGCAGAAGTTGGTCCAAGTTGAGTGCCTGTACAATTTTGAATTCAGCATATTTCTGAGGAATATGCATTTAGAGCCAAAGAAAAATTTTCTGTGCCTCAAAACGGCTACTTCTAATTGAAATGGCTGACTTCCTGTACATTTTAGGGCAATTGAAATAACTAGATGTAAAAAAGATTTCCCTCCATGTATAAAGCTTGACGACATGAGTCATGTTTTGACATGTGCGTTAGCTACCTTGCGTTTGTGGTGTGTGGTGGAGATGTCCATCTCCTCCTCCACCATATTGTCGATGTTGGAGGTGGGGCTACACTGGATCCTCTCCTCCTCTTGCTTCTGCAGCTTGTCCGCCACCATCTGGATGGCCTCCGTCCACTCATCTCTACCAGGAGACCACAGACTGGATAATGAAATGACACCGGCGTACGACGAACGCTACATGTCGCTACGGCTAACGCGGGTTATCTGCAATAACGGCAGCTTGGCTTGAACGCCCTTTAAATTGACACAAACGCTCGTTTGTTTAACAGAGAGGAAAATGGCCGCCAAGAGAATCAAGCCAATGAACAATGATCACGGAGCAGAACTAATGCCTGTTGGTGCGTGCAGGCGTGCGTGCGCGTTACACGCCCCTGTGTTACAGCGAACAATGCAATGTTGTTTGCAAACATTGTTCCCCCCCATTGGCTTTTCATTAGCAGACTTGTTCAACATCTGCTGGGACAAAGTTGGTCAATTAGGAGGTGTGTGTGTGTGTGTGTGTGTGTGTGTGTGTGTGTGTGTGTGTGTGTGTGTGTGTGTGTGTGTGTGTGTGTGTGTGTGTGTGGGTGGGTGGGTTTGTGTGGTGATTGTAACAATGATAAATATAATGACAGGGGTTATGAGCGTTTTCCATGGTATTATGAGCAACACAAATTGTGTAATAATTTCAAATTTTTATGTATACTTGAAAATAAGTATTGGCTTTATTTTTTTTTGCATTTTTTTTTCAGGCCCAAGGGACTCAGCCAGTTTTGAACATGGATGAGTAATTGGAGAACAATCAAAGCTTGCTAAGCTTTACATAAGAATCACCTGTTAATGTATTCATTGTATTTTCAATTTTTAAAACATTTTTAATTGATTTCATGTTTATTTTGGGGGGGGGTCCGTTTTTGATTTGATTTGGATTTTCAGATGCTGAGGAATAGTAAGGAAATCATTTTATCCACTCAACAGAAGTATTTTTAAATAGATATAAATCGATTTTTTTTATTGATTTGACGTAGTTGTTAGTGGAATGTGACTCTCTCTCTTAGCTGATCTTTGCTCAAACAGAGTTAACGCCATGGCACATTGCGTGGTTACACCAGAGCACCGAGTGAAGTGAGGTGAGCCCTTCAAAGACGCTGTTCAAATATTGCAAAAATCTTTGGTGCTCGCGAGCAAGCAAGCAGGGATTTGCGGCGGGAATAATGAAACCTGTTTGACTCCCAAATGATGAGCGCTGGGTGTTTTGCTTGGCGTTCCATGCCCATATGTTTCCCGCGAGGATTTGGAATAACATCTATCTCCACCTAAACGCCGCTCTCGACTTCATTTCAAGATCTGAATCCCTTTTTGAGTGCAAAGACTTGCGAGCATAGCGTACGTGCTCCGCAACAAGGGCAAACTCTGCTTTCCGCTCGACTACAGTGGCGCTCTCGGTCGGCCGTGTTGCGCGTGGTGACATGAAAAGCAACGGGAAATCTCTCAAGGTCACCAAGCAGATACGTAAATGCTCTCGCTCTCTCTTAGTTTGAGTGTTTTGACTATAATGAGGGTTTTTTTTTTTTTGCTAATGAGAGATAATGGGCCTGTCTACAGTCGGGCGTCGCGCCAGCGTGTGAGCGGCTGGACCGCTGCCAGTACAATGCCGCAGATACAGTAAAAAAAAAAAAGAAAAGAAACCCACCTTGGAGGACACTTTTAGCATTGCACATCTGGTTTACACCTGACTTTTTCCTAAGACCATTAATGTAAAGATATTCTTTTGTGTTAATTACGGCATGGTTATTTGATTGACTAGGCACCAATATATTAGAAACATACACACACAAACAAACACACACACACACACACACACACACACACACAGATAGTGTAGTGAGAAGGATGCACAGGAGCATCTGTGGTCTTCTGGGCAAAGCTGTTCATTTTCTGGAGATAAACACCTCAGCTCCTCGGAAAGCAAGCGAGCAGCTGGAGAATTTATGCCGACGCTACTTGAAAGGTCTCCTCTCCCGCCTCACTCACTCACTCGCACGCACGCACGCGCGCGCACACACACACACACACACACACACACACACACACACACACACACACACAAACACACACGTGTGCACACGCTTACTGTACATACACACCAAGTCCTACCCGTGCCCTTGATGCAACATCATAAATAACGTACTTTAGTCATGGAAAATTGTGGGCAACTTTCTTTTAGAAACTTTTGTGTGTGAGGTTTCAGGAAAAAGTGAAAAGTTGTCTTTTGGCATTGGGGCTCACCAACCTCTCATCAGGGGAGTCCACATGGAAGGTTCTTTCGATGACGGTGGTCCACTGGAGGCAGCGAATGATGAAGGTGTTGGGCTTGGGCCTCTCCGTCTTCATCAGCTGGCATTCTACCAATGGGACACGGGACGTTTGGCTTATTACAGTGTTCTGTAATCTGTCCATATAGTACTAATTTCTGACTTACATCATGTTTGCATTGAAAAGTCATTTCACTTTTAAATGAGAAACTAAAAAGATCAAGATCATGGATGGCTGTCTTGAGCACACATATAGAGGCAGAATAACAACTGTGTCATAATAGTGTTAGCGGAACCCTCTGACGTTTAGGCTAGCGTGTTCCATTAGCACAGATGCAGCTGGTCTTTGAATCGCTTTAAAAGGGAGAAAAAAGAAAAAAAGGTAATAACATCCATCGCCGAGGATTCCAAATGCAGCCGCTTGGCCGTGCCAAAGGATAATATGTGCTGCGGCACATGCGCATCTGGTGAATATCTGAAGAATTGCGCGGCGGCGAAAAAATGGGCAGCGCATTAGGCCATTTGTACACAAAGGCAGAAACGTTCGCACACAGAGCCAGATGGGGCCGCAAGTCGAGCTGGCTGCGGTCACAGACGGGGAAGAAGGCCTCGTGATGTCCTCGGCTCATTCGCTAGCTAGCTAGCACCACTTTGTGTTCGAGTCAGGTGCGGCGCAGGGTGTCTCGGTGCCGCCCGAAATTTAGACAATAAGGTTAATGGCGATGCCACGTGGGTCCAGCGCACACATGCAAAGTTTGTACCTGACCTGCTGCGCTGGCGGAAAACAAGGTCAGCGGCCGCCCCGTGCCAAAAAAGCACTCACACCTCCACACATGCGTTTCCAGTCGAAATTGGGTTTGCCACAGCAGGCGGCTGCAAAATCTCAAGCAGTTTAGTGAGTGGGTGGATGTGTGTGTGTGTGTGTGTGTGTGTGTGCGTGTGTGTGTGTGTGTCACTCTGCGGGGAACAGGCCTGTACTGTCTCTGCTCCATCTGACCACTTCTGTTGTTCGCTTGCACACAGATAAACAAACACGCACACTCGCTCGCGCACACACGCGCCACCTGGCCTCGCAGCTTTGGGCAACAGATGTGGCAATGCCAGCGCAGTGCCAAGCAGCCAGGGCCGGATGTATGGCCCGGCTTGTCCTCGGCACAAACTCATTTTGCCTCCTCCTCCGCCTTCCCCGATCCCGTCTCCTCCTCGCTGTCTGTTCGGGATGCTTCCACTTTCAGTGCATCCCTCCATCGCTCATCTGTTCACAATCACCCCTTCGTGCGGGTGCTCGCACGTTTCCTCCTCCGCCCTTCTCATGAACAATCGAGGACAGCTTGACTTTATAATACAGCTGCTTAGAGCAATGAGAGAAATTCGAGGTGGTGTTATTCCTTCATTCGTCTTTTTTTAGCAATAATATTTAGACCAAGGAGAAATCCATCCATCCATCTTTCCTTTCATTTTTTAAACCACTTGTCCTAATTAGGGTCACTACAAGATGAGCTGGACCCCATCCCACTCGCCTTTAGGTGAGACAAGCTCGGCAGCCAATCACAGGCCACGAGGTCGACAAGCATTCAAGCTCACTCACTGTCACTGCGCCTAGCAGATGACTTTCCATGAACGACAACTACAGCCATTTGTTTATTTGGAGACATATGCCTGCTCTGTGACATACTCCACAGATGTCTAATCGTATTTAATCCATGGCCGGAAATCGACCAAATGACCACATTTTGTTTCGAAAATCAAACAAGATAATCCTTAAACCCTCACAAATCACATCGCAGTCGTCATGTGGCACAGAGAGGAACGCTTGTTTGATTCTTTGTGTTGTTTCTCACAAATATTTACTACGTACTTGCTACGGAGAAGTTGTTTAGCGGGTAGGGCAGGTCGGCGTCCTGAGGCTTCTCCTTGTAGCCGATGAACGAGCCGTCCGTCTTGAGCAGGAAGTAACGCGGCCGCCAGTTCTTTATGTATTCACCTGCAGGCAAGGAAGTAAAGCGAGTGTTAATGTGAATCGTAATCACGGAGCCTAACGATTCATCAGTCAAAAAAAAACACAAAAAAAAAACACTGCGGAGTCTTTCGCATAGCACGTCTGGCTGCTGGACTCCGATCGGATTATCATGTAAAATATGACAAAAACATGTTTACTTGCACTCGACTCAAAGTGACCATGCCAGCGACATCATCTGGCTAATACATGGCCAGGTGTCGAGGTCGCCACCCTGCTCAGATTCACGCACACATGCAAGCACATTTCAGAACCACAGCGAGTAAAAACCCTCGGACGAGAAGACGGCCCAGACTCAAAACATTTGGTCCCAATTCAAACAAACAAAGATTGAAATGATGAATGAACATTACAACACACCTGAATGAGCATTACTGGAGTTCACAGGAACTTCCAAGAAACCTCACCAGCTTGACACTTTGGAGCAGCAGCCGCTCACTGGCAGCAATGCTCGCCTCCTTCTCAAGGCTGTTTTTTTTTTAATTAAGCATTCCTCCAGAACACACCTGGTGAAAATAGACAAATGGCATCTGTGCGAGCAACAGCTCCGATCACCTTTTTTGGGCTGATTTGCCGCCGTGCGTGTGCGTTTGATGGTGTCTGTTCTATTTGCGACATCCATTTAAAGCTGGAATGACAGCAGGCCACGCTTATTAGCACGTCGCCGAAAAACACCTGCTCCGCCGAAGGGACTGTGTGACTGCGGGCCCTGCCGGTACCTCCGAGTTCTATCGGCAATGGAGGCGTGCGTGTATGCGTGTTGCGGCTGATTTGAGCCACGGCACAGTTAAGAATATGCAGCCGGGTGCCAACGTGTGGTTGTGATTACCAAATCACACCTTTTCCCCCCCACGATTGGTCTTTATTTTTCTTTTTGATAACAACTCCGCCCACTCGGTCCCCCACGCACATTTCCTCCGCCTGTCCTTTACAGAAGCAAAGCATATTCTTTGCATCGCTCGCTACCGATAAACAGAACAGGAAAGAAAACAGAAAAGGTGGGAAAGAGAGAGTGTGATTCTTGCAAAGTGTGATCATTCAGAGCGCACCATACTGTATTATGAAAGTGGAAATAAGGCTTAATGATAATAATTGTTCAAACCCTTCTGTTAAATAAAAAGAAAAAAAATGCAATAGTCAGCAGATGAGTGGAATTTGCCAGAATACAGACTGACATGGCTAAAAAATAAAAACTTCCTCGCTATTTAAAACTCACGTTTGATTGATATCACTATCCTAACTACTATGAACAAGAAACAATTTTGAAAATTTGGAGTCAAAGTGGATCAAGTAATTACACCCTTATAAATGTTGGGTTAAAAACAAACCAATTTGGGTTAGAAATTGGACAATTGAACAAAACAACCTGACCCAACTTTCTGGGTCGGTTCAATTTTTAACCCAGCAATTTGAAATTTTAAGGGTGTACAATTCGACGTACGTACAGCCGTACATAAATAGCACAAAAGTGCAGTAACACCCTCTTGCCCTTTCTGTGTTTTGTGTAAACTCTGACCTGACCTTCTGCTTTGTCTCAAAAGCGCTAATTTGTGTGAAAGGGGCCTCAATTTGCCATCCAAGAGGATGAGGATGGAGAGAAAAGTTGAAGTGCTTCAAAGTATAATAAAACTGGCAGTGACGAGAGGCTGGCTGGTCCGAGTCCAGTCATTTCTCTGAGTCACTTTGGAGATGCGAGTGTCCAAGCGACGATCGCTGGCCGCTTCGTCGCTCAGCTGTCCAGCACCACTGAAAACATTTCGGCAACGCTTCTGGCCCGGACCCACGGGCGAGTGCGTACATGTGTGTGGTCGTGTGTGTGCGTGGGTGGGTGGGTGGTTGCGGATAATGAGAGGAGGAGGTGGGGGGCAGCCAGGGGTGGCACAGACGGCGAGGGGAGATGGACAGTTGTCCGCGCGAGGCTTCCAAAAGCGACGGCGGCGGCACACGCACGATCCAACGATGTTCTGTCGAAGCAATCCCATCTTGGCCCGGCTCGTGACGGGTCCGGCAAAGCGCTTTCGCTCTGGACAGCTTGTCTGGGGAGCCACATGTCTCTGGTTTGGACCGCTGCTGAAAAAAAGACAACAGCCGGTTTGCTTCCCACACCATCTCCGCGCTTCGCTTCCATTTGGTTTTAGTCGCACAAGCTCCTTTCTCCCGCAAGACCAATTAGTCGGCACTAAACTATACGGCGGTGGAGACAACAGGAGTCTTTTGTTTCTTGGAACAGCGGGAGATCGGCGATACGGGAGAGCGCTGTGATCTGACGGATCCAAGGAAGGAAAGGAGAGAGGGAAAAGAGGCTCTTTTGTAAAGTCTTTCAAGACTTAATTGGCACGGGAAAAGACGCAAATTGTAGTGTAAATACTTTGGCGCACGAAACCTTGACAGCATTTTACTCAATTTCACCTTTAAGAGGCGGGGCCTGGCATTTTTTTCTAAGTAAGAATCTTGTTTAAAAGAACAATAAATTGATTATTTAATGTATTCTTTTTTAAGTAGTAGAGCATAGGGGAAGAAGTGGATTTAATGGTGTGACCTTAAATCATTAGCACACAATACCACTTTTTTATAGACTGATAGCATTCTTGCGTAGGGACCAATACCAAGTAATAAAACCAAGTAACGATATCACGAGTATTGTTTCCGGGGAACAAGTTATCCACTGCACTTGCTCTAAAAACACGTTGCTCATGGAAAGAGAGTTTAAAAAAAGTCAACTTGACTATCGGCAGAAATGCGAAGGAGGCGAAAGTCTCGCTGTCATGCCGGTCTCCGGCGGCGGCAGCTTGCCGTCTCCGCATTCGGAGATGGATCAGATGCGACTGTGTCCGTTCCAAGCTTTCTGATTGGACAATTAGGACAACACAGTGAGTAAATGTCACTCAATTAGCGGGGCTGATTAAGCATTTCTCTCGGCGCGGATGGGGGGGGGAAGCAAAGCCAAGCAACAGACAGGTAACAAGCGACAAAGCTGAACATGAGCCAGCAAAATAGAAACAAGTGGCGCAAAGTGTTCCTTCTTTTCCATGTCACACTCCTTCAGGACCAGGAAAAAAAACTTGATGGCGAGCTAAATGAGCGAGCGCTGCAAAACTATGTGAGCTCAGCAGCCATTTGTTAATCATCCCGAACAGGGATTTAATTTAATGCCTTGGCCGAGGTTGTGGCTGATATGCAGATGGCGCAGAGGCAGCGCTGGCGGCGGCGGGGATGTGCCACGTTCCTGTGTACGCGCACACACACATATTTTGGTCCCAGACAGTATTTTGTGTTGTCTAATTTTTTTCATTCTCTTTTTCATGATCTTTTTGTTAGTTTAGGGGTTTTCTGTCTCATACTTTTCTTTTTTGTCAGTTTTTTTGAATAATAGTCACATCATTTTTAGCAGATTTCTTTTATTTTGTCCAATATCCGTATTTGAAGGATTTTGATCTATATACAGTAATCCCTCCTACTTCGCGGGGGTTACGTTCCAGACCCACCCGCGAAATGGGAATCTCCGCGAAATAGAAACTAGATTTTTTTGAGCTATTCTTGGAAGATATTCTATTTTTATCGCTGACATCAACCAGCTCGCTGCTAGGGGACTTTCATATCAATGGACTGTGCGCTCCGCATTCATGCCTTAGCGACGAGACTAACAGTGTATTGCTATGTCCAGATGAAGGCCACCGCCGGTGGAGAGTGTTATATCTTTACTATTTTCCAGGTTCTGATGTAGCAAGCATGGTTCGGACAACGACGTGATGGATACTGCTTTATTCCTTTCATCACAGTCAGTTCACTGGCCGTACATCGCAACACTGAACGTCCCCGAAGCTCCCCCTCCCACATCCGGGGTTTTCCCACTACGGAACATGAGTTAGTCCAAAATATACAACAGAGAGAACGCCCTGAAGTCACATGTGACGATAAAGTATACTGTACTGACTCTTTAATTTATTCATTTCAAAACAAGAAAACGACTTTTAAACATAAGCTATCATTATTAAAGGAAAATGAAGAAACTCAAGTGGCCGCGAAACCTCGTGAAATGATGAAATTTCTGCGATAAAATTATTAATTTATTTTTGAAAACCCGCGATACAGCGAAGCCGCGATAGTTGAAGCCGCGAAGTAGGAGGGATTACTGTAGTCAGTCTGTCGGATTTTGTTGTATGTTTTGTCTTGTTTTTGTGGCTCTGAAGTTTCCATTTTGTTGTACGCGAGTATAAAAGCCATTCTCGATTGTCAATACCTCCAGGCGGTCAGGTAAACAAGCATCAGAGGAAGTGAGGTATACCTGCCGTGGATTAAAAAGTGTGAGATTGCGCAACAGGTCCTGCTGTGGCATCTCACTGGTGGACACGTGCTGCAAGCACAGGAACAAAACATGGACCATTTCCTTGCAGGTGTGTGTGTTCGTGTGTTTATACTACTCTAGGTGTGTGACCCCGCCAACCCCCCCGCCCCCCTCCACCAGCCCAGCAGTTCTAACTCCAGTCTGCTCAGACATCTTAAGGCGAATCTGGGCTCTTGGACGCAAATCCACTTAGAGTGCATTAGCGTCATTAGCACATCGGGGCCGCTGTAAAGGACGCTCATCGTCGCTTCAGCACAACAAAGCCATCTTTTTCAGAGTTATTGCCGCAGCTGGGTTGCACTCACATGACTCGAGCAAGCAGGGCCCTGCACTGAGGAATAACCCCCCCCCACCCCCCAGTCCCTTGTGGGAACGTGGTGTTCCCTCAGGGGCGCTAAAGAGATTTTCACCCAGCCAGCTGCACCTCCTGGTACGCTGGGCTGGAATGACGCAACGCCCTGGTGCCTCTCTGCTCACCCCTTCCTCAGCTGGTAGTCATATAGCACGCTTGACATATTAAACCGGCATTTTCAGATGAGCAATCTCTTGCAGTACAGAAAAAGTCCAGTAGATGGTGGTGGCTCCCTTGAGCATGGCATCTACCCAATGATGCTCTACTGGTAGTAATCCCACCAGACATATTGCTGGGTGTGTGTGGTGGGTCAGCAGAGTCCGGGCACTTCCTAAAACACATTTAGGATTAGTGCAGGGTTAGCATATTAGCATCTTAGCCACAGGAGGGGCTGTCAGCTTGGCGCCACCTGTGCCACTTTTGGCCCCGGCATGTTCGAGTTGGATTGACTGCATTGTGGTGGTCTAACTAGGGATCAAACGCTTTACGGATTAACAAGAAACACTGAGAAGAAGATATCAGGCCATTTGGAATGCCATTTATATTTTGAAATTGATATAAATAATACAAGCTTTCCAAAGATATAGTTTTTTTTAAATTTCCTATTACGGCATTTGTCATTTTTTGTAATATTTTTGGGTCGTTAAAAGTGAGACAGTCTGGTATTGAAGTAATATTTTGCAGAAATTTTGTCCAATACTTTCATTTCTGGGGAAGGGCCATTGGTGTTTTTATGTAATCTAATATTCCCATTTACTATTTTTGTACTTCAACTAATATTTTGTAGTTTAATATTTTTGTATTTGGACTAATATGTGGGTATTTTGGCATAATCTTATGTAATTTACTTACACTACTTTTGCTAGATTCTTTTTTATTTTTCATCAGCTTCTATTTTTGTCTATATCTATTTTGGTATCCTAATAGATTTGTATTTCGTTTGTTTATTTTTTTGTAATTATAGTTTTTTTCATTTTTAAGTCTTAACACCAGAAAAAAAAAACACTGTGAACATCATTGGTGTAGGAATAAAAACAAGCACCTGCTAAAAAAAACAAAGTGCAGGTTTAATGGTGCGTGAAAACATGCGGTAAAATGGCAAATGTCACGCTGCTTGTGTTCATAAAGTGTGTGTGTGTCTAATGTGATTAGTGCTTGTCCCCCCCACACACACACACACGCACACACATGCACGCACACACATGCACGCACGCACGCATTTTCCACATTCAATCTTTTTCCTGACTTCCTCTCACTGGTTTTCAGTACAATGATAGGGCAACACTTGTACACAAATATATAACACTCACAAACATACATTGTCTAATATAACATCTTTGAGGGTAACTTCCAGTATTCGAAGAAATAGTACAATTCTTCCTCATTTGTGTCTGCGTGGCTGCATTATACTGCCTCCAAGTGAGCAAGAAGAAGCTGCACGATGAATTGTATTGCAGCATTAAATCATAATGCACATATTGTTTCAGTCTTTACATTATAGAGGATGAGCAGACAACAGTTCATTCAAATACCAAACTACCTTAGCACATTGGCCTTACAGTTTTGAGGTTCTGGACTTCAAACTACCAAGCTGGGAGAGGCTCAAGTCCACTTGATCGTTTCCCTAATGAGGTCAAGCACTATTGAAGGATTACTACACTGAACGCGAGACGGGAAGGCGTCATCAGAACTTGACAAGGCATCATTGGAAGGCTAACACAGCTGTCCAACTGTTGCCTACAACTGTGTGTACATGCGTTCATTCATCTTCAAAAGAGTCCCTGGGTGGACCTTAACCAGGCTGGTCGGCCCTTGCCAATTGAGCAGCGGTGAACAGGTGCAAAGCTTTGTGCATGTGCGTGTGTGTGTTGCTATTATTGCGGAGTGGCTGGCTCTGTATTATTCATTCAGAAATGCCGAGCTGGGGGCCGTGGGCAGCAGCTGGCGTTACGCGTGCATGCGTGTGCGCAACTTAAGACCCACTGATCTTTTGTAAAGCCCCCCCCCCCCCCACCCTCTTAATGCACCCCTTCTTTCTAAAAGCATTGTGCTGCTCGTCTCCATGTCTGCCTGTAAACCTATACACACGCGCAACATACATCTTTGTACACACACACACACACACACACACACACACACACACACACTTGAGCAGAAAAGACAAGCGTAGCGGACCAGAATAAACAATTAAGTACTATTAAAACACACACACACACCAGCCCAGCCAATTGATGTCGTATTATAGACGCGACAGCAAGTGCTCTCCAGCTCACTAACTGCTGCTTTCCCTCCTTTTTGTCCGAGCGGGATGTCTGTCTAACTGTCTACCTGTCTGTCTGACCAGTGTATTATGATAATAACAATCAGAAGTAGTTTCCGTCAAGAGCAATCTCCACCCAACGGGTTTTATGAATGAACACGACGAAGAAATACGGGCAAAACACTGCCGCCTAGGCTGTTGTTTTTTTTTACAGTCATCAGTCACGCTCCATTATGCATAACTAATAAGCCACAGAGACCAGATTCTTATTTGTTGTGCTTCATCTCCTGCCAAAACAAATGTAAACATATTAAACAAGAACTCTTGTTATGCCACTTGCTGTAACATTAACTGCAATTGCTTGGCCAGCGACATCACCAAGTCACGAATCATCTGTTCTAGTCAAAGCACCAAAATTCAGTAGAACAATATCTCAATATGGCAGATGTTTGACCCGTCTTCTTCTCCCACACAACTCTCACGCAGGCAGGTTCCCGCCCGCACACACACGCTCACACACGCAGGAACGTGAACTTCGTGTTTGAGTGGCTACATCACCACTTTCCTTTTGTCTCCACTATAGCTGCTATGTAAAAAGATTTGTTTCATAAATGACAGATGCACAACCAGTAGTAGAGTATTACTTGTTTTTAGGCAACATTTGGATTTTTTTTAAGTATGTTTTGTGATTCCATTGTATGATCTGGATTATAGGCACAGTGGAAGTAGATCCTCTGGATGGTTCACAATTTTACTTTGGTGATTTAATAACAATCAGCACTCGGGCACAGAAGGCTCAAACTTGCGGCTCGGCTAATCCTGTCAAGAGACAGATTACAGGTGGGAGGGCTATAAATAGACGGGATGTCCCTTTAACCTGGCCGCTGTGACATCAGCACCGCCAGCACAACCGTGAAGTCGGACGTAACGCCGGACCGCAACGACGGAAGTAAACACGACAGCCGAGAGCAGCCGGTTATCTCCTCAAACTTAAACGATGCGATCAAAATCACCACTAAGCCGTGAACAATATGGCCCCGAAATTCTTCTGACATTTACAATTGCTGTAAACCAGCACGCGGTAATCTGCTGGCCTAAATCAGACGGAGCGAATGGAGTGAGTGACTCCGACCTGCCTCCTCTAATCAGTCCAAAGCCTCAGCGAAGCGACCAACAATACCGCCGCCTGCCATCATGTTGGACGACACGCTGTCCTTTTTGCTCTAATCGCTGGGGTGGCTTAAGTGGTCAAAAGCAGGGATGGGGTTTACAACGAGCTTTTCCTAATATAGTTGAGTGTGAACAAGTCAGTCGGGCTGGGCTCCAGTTCAATTCTGATCCGAATGAAGGATGGTTGCTGTATTCACAATTGCCCCAAAGCAGGAGTGATGCATTAGCATACGTGCATCCAGAGTGATGATCAAACATCAGCACTTTGATGATTGGGAGCTACCAACCAATCCCATTACTCAACATCCTCCATTGAACATCCTCTGTAGCCATCAGTACTCCATTCATTGATCCTCTTCATTCATTTATACAAGACTCCACAATAGCTCATTCACTCGCCTGGGCCATTAATCCATCTCGATGTTTGTGTGGCCTTTGCAAAGATTCTTCCTGCTAATGATTGCAACGACTAGCCGAGTGTCCGCGGCAGCAACTCTGCGTTGCTAACTCGCTAACGCTTCACAGGCAAATCATGGGGTAGAACAATCGAGATACAAACCCACTCCTAACTTTGGTGTCCGGCCCAAGTAGCCAGCCTGCCTTTCAAGTGTGTTTGTACTCATGGCGGGTCTTTTGTGCAATGTAAAATATCCTCAGCCTGTCTGTCTGCGTTGTTTGCCTGTCGGCTCTGCAAAAGCTGTCTGTCTGTCTGTCTGTCTGCCTGCCATTCTCCTCTGCAGTGTGGAGTGAGTCATTCTAAGGACAATAGAAACAGTTTGTAAAACCACACTGGAGCGTACACTTCCTCCGGATGTGCAAGAGGATGCCATGCATAACAAAGCCCGCAGTGTCTGCCTGTCTGCTGCCTGCCCCGTACGTTCACGTCGGCCGGAGAGGAGACAGAAAAGCGCTACGACAGGAGAGAGTGTTGTTGACAGAGGAGGGCAACAGCGTAGAGTCGCCGCCGTCTGGTGATTGATGTCAGAGACCTGGCACCGCCACCTGATCTGTCCGGCCAGCAAGAGCGAACCCGCTGAACTGGCCCGGCCAAAATGGCTGCCTCGCTGCAATGCACCCACTGAACCTCCCCACAGCGCAGTCTGATATTTACAACTGCGACGGTACAGCTCCCCAAGGGATGAAACCACCCAGGGAGAGGGAGAAGGATGCGGCAAGGGTGCGCAGTGGTGGATTGAACGCTTTGCATACAACCAAGGGTGAATCCAGGGAAGAGTATTCTCATTAACGGCGGCAGACTGTGAACACGGATGTCTCGTTTGGGCCCACAGAAGGTATACTCGACAGCCGAGGCGGACATGAACCTGAGCTTCGGACTTCTCCACCGGGCCAAAGTAGCTTTGTAACTTGCATTGGCGGAGAGCAGGGGGCGACATCTCTGGTCCGTCCTTTACGAGCAGGACCCGTGGCTCGCCGCCCGCCGTCCTTCAGACTTTACAGCATATATCCGTCCAAGTTCTCATAAAGGTCACAGGTATGCCGGCGTCTATCACGCCAAGTGCCTTTTTAATCACCCGGCCTTTATGCCTCATACAAGAAGTGGATTCTGAGCACTGGTTATGTTGCCTTGAAAGTGCTGATTTATTCCATATGCAGAGCTCTTTCTTTGAAGGAGATAAAGAAGCAATGCATCCCACTCAGCTTGAATGAAGGGAGGAAGGAAGGAAGTCAACAGCGGGCTCTGAAAGGCTCGGTCGTCTGAGGACACGCTGTACTGTGTACCCTGCCTGAGGTGATGTTCCTCACCACTTCTTTGTTTCCGGGGGGGGTTTTAATGTGATTGATGAGGACTTTTCACACAACCATCCAAGAAAAAAAGATCATCAAAGTGATGTCATTTTTCCAACGTTTCTAACAAATCCTTTTTGATTGGCATAGCAGAAGGGTATATGTTAGTTATGATGAGGAAGAAACGGAGACATTAGGGCAAGGATGTTCGTTACATGACAAGCTAGCATTTACACAAATGCTCTATATAAGCTGTTTCAAAACTAATCAATATGTATCTGAAAACGACAAGGATACCCCAACCGGCCGAAGCGTCAGCACAAATCATGGCTGACATTTTTACATTGAACGGGAATCACTTGGTTTCAATCAATTAGGTTCTCGCACCCAAAGCCATCAGTCATACTACACGACGTCAACTCAACTTAACTTTATTCATCGAGCACAAACGTAGCTGGAGCAGAGATGAAATTGACCTCATTACTGGTGACGCAAAGCCAACACGACCACCACTTGATCAAAGTGGCTGCATGTTCAATCAAGTTTTGCAAAACTCAAGATATCAAAACTGTCTACGCTCGCTTGAAGGAGGTTAAAGGAGAAGACACAGAAGGACTTTGAAACAGCAAGCCGTGCCTTCATCACATCTCGGCTGGATTGGTGTCAGCCGGTCCTCGCTCAAACATCTCCATGGAGCTCCACCCTATTTATTAAATAGCTCTGGCTGGACTAAATGTAAACAATGATATGAGTCACAGGAAGGTGATATGGACAGTCAAGACCGGCAGCGTAAGCGGTAACGGCTTTGTGTGGACTTGGCAAAAACACAACGGCCTCAGTATGAAAACAACCAGCGGGCTCCCTCGCCACCCGAGTGAGAAACATCGTGTGCAACCTCGGCCGACTGTCTGCTGGAGTGACAGCCGTGGGACGCCCCATAGGAAAAATATTTCGACCCGAACCGGACGACTGTCACAGCCGCTGCCTGCTGTGTATGCGGACGACGGGAGCTTAGAGCGCACCAGAGGCATTGGCATCGTAAACATTGTTTGCTAGGAAGAAATGGAACCATAATAAAATTAATGTGAGCTATAGTTGGGGAAAATTGAGCTATTTAAGTGACAGTTGTTTTTGTAAAATAAAGTGTTGCTCGACCACACCAAACTAGTGAAGAAACCGGTCATGGTTTCAGCATTGGGGAAATTTATCAGTTCCCTCTGCATGAAATTTACGATGATGTCATTATAAATCTCTGCAGGTCATAAAAGGTCTCTATAAAATGATGATTGAGATGTGTGACCTGCAATTTTAACACTGTCTCTGGGAAAGAAAAAGCAGACAAAATTAGATCTGTTTAACGTCAACACAACATGGTTGCTCCTTGACGAAAACAAATACCGTCTATGTTTTAATAAACAGGCTGCCGGGCAATCTTGGAATATGAAAAGATGAGCATTAATTGCAGGAAGAGAGACCATAGCCTTCCCCACTGAGGAACTAAAAGTAAAAGGCGACTGAAAATCATCTTTGAATGGTCTGTGGTGGGGGTTCGTAGGTGTCTACATCATCGAATGACTAAGACTGCAGTCTTTGCTGTATCACGACCCAGAGAGTGAGTCAGCACCCTGACCCAGCAGCACCCACAAAGAATTGAGCATATGATGCAGTCCAACATTCATATTCTTGACACGGAAAAACACCCCCTCAGCCCCACAACCTGGATCCCCTTCTCTCTCTCCCTCCCTCCCTTTCAGTCAAACGCCGCGTCGTGACTGGAGGCGGTGTGTTCCTTTTAATATGCACAGACGAGTGTCGGTGGATCACAGCGGGATGCTGGCACAGACGGCTAAAGAGTGTGTGCCCCATTTCAACGTGCCGTCTACGTGTGTCTATGGGAGTATCCGGCTCGTGCGCTAAGAGGCACTTTGATGCCCAACAGGTCGTCGTCCCCCCCTGCAACTGGGCTGGCCTACATTACCCACAAGCCTGCTGTGCCATCACTTCCTGTGCAACAGTTTGGCTTACACATTCCAAGGGGCTCCCGTCACATAGCAGGAGGATGACGCTCATGGAAATCCCCGCATCAGAAGCACTGAAGCCCAACATCAAATGTGGTACAGTTTGGAATTTAACCAAAAAGGAATATGCCTGAAAAGTCAAATTATCGTGCGAGTCTAATAACGTGGTCCCTGTGCTTGCTTTTTGGGTTGTTGTGATGTGGCCAAAAAGATGCAAAGATGAAAAGTGAAAGCAGGAAACGGAATTCTCCAAACGCTCAAGGCAACATGAGCGAGACTGCAAGTGAGGTGATTGACCACATAGCAGATGCTAAGCTAAGGACACTTCTTGCACACCACACAACACGTACTCAGTCGAAAAAGATAGAAAAAGGGTCACTGAAGTTATAGTAGTCGCACTGTGTTTAGTTTTGTTGCTTATTTTTGGTTTTAATAGTAAGCTTTCAAGCAAAACTTGACATTTTATTTGAAAGAGTTCCATGACAGTCGTGTTGCTTAGTAATAGGCTTCAACGAAACTAACATTCTTTTTAATGTAGGAGGAAGCACACCTGGAAAAGCAAAACAAAAACATGCAAGCACCGTGAGAAGACAAACTTCACACGGGAAAGCTGGAGACCAGATGCAAACTTGACATTGGACACTTTGGAGGATGTCAAAAGAAGAAGTCACATCTTTGCAACACAGCCTCACGCCCTCCCTGCACTTTAGTCATTTCCCTTCTATTTGTATTCAGTGAGGCTGTAAACAGGATGTGTTGTCACTGCCCCCCCACACCACCACCACCACCATGCGCCCCCCCCTACACCCGTCTCAACCTTGTGTCATGACTCTTTTGTGACATTCAGCGCTACAGAGCAGCTCTGTGAATGAATCCTGACAGAACTAACTTGATGTCACAGTCTGTACATGATGGCCGCCCCTGACAGATGCAGCAAGCAGTGTGACCGCAGGCTAACACGGCTCCACACACACGCACACACACACGCACACATACACATACACATACACATACACACACACACACACACATACACACACACACACACACACACACACACACACACACACACACACACACACACACACACACACACACACACACACACACACACACACACACACACATACATACATACATACATACATACCATACATACCATACATACCATACATACATACATACATACATACACATGCATAAACATTCCCATACACGGCCAGCCGAGCCCGTAGTCATAATGAGACGCGGCAAAAACAGGCACACACACAAGCTACCACGAGCTGCAGACATCCATGTGCTCGTACGCGCCAATCACAAACCGGCACATGTGGCGGCACCGGCGAGGCGAGGCCGGAGAGGAGATACGACAAAGGTAACGAGCAAGGGCGAGAAGAAGGAGGGATGTCGGCAGAAGCACTCACCCCGTTTCTGAAGCCATCCCTCCCTGACGATGGTGACATCGCTCATGGTTCCTTCACGCCGAGTGCGTTGCCGCTACACGCCTGCTCCACAGAGAGCGCCGGGCAGCAGCAGCAGGAGGAGGATGGGGGGGAGGAGGGGGGCGGCTCTCCCAGCCTCGCGTCACTCTCCCTCCCTTCCTTGCTTCGCAGTTCACGCAGTCGCTCACTCCACGACACGCCAAATACTCAGGGTGTGCGTGTGTCGCGATGCTTCCTGTTGTGGCTTATCTTCCTCCCTCCCTCCTCACTTCTTCTTCTTCTTCCCGTCCTCCGCCACTGCCGCCTCCTCCTTTCCTGTTCCCTCTCCAGACCTTTCTCACCGGCAGTGACTCAGCCTGGAAGGAAATGAAATGAAGGAGGGAGAAAATGAAATAAAATGATTTATTTGTTCATATCCTCTGCTATTTGATCACTAAGAGACTGAGAATTATTGTTAATCATATGCCGATCAATTTCACTTCCAAATATGCCAAATTTGTCATTCGTCACCCAAGAAAATTACAAAAGTGAAATGTTCACCCTTGACCTGGCTCCCCAGTATAAAATCATCAAGAATAATAATCATCAAGAATAATTAAAGCTACAACTCTCGGACAGTCAAAGTCAGCACTAAACACAAAATAATTCATTAATATTCTCCTGCAACTTTAATTAAGGTAGCGCCGTATTTCCTTTGAGGACATAGTCGTCCACCTGCTGTGCTGGTCGCACGACTGACGACAAAGTCTCCGGCGCCAGCCAGAACGTGACCTTGCTTGCCAGACAAATACGTCGTCTGCTTCCTTCATTCATTCATTTTGATCTAGTGCGCTATGTTATTCCCGCATGACGAATGATGCGTGTAGGCTGCTGTGTCTGCACGTGTGGGAGGTGCCAGAGCATTTTGGGACTGTGGAGTAGTAGAGCATGCTATGGGCTATAAATAGCAGGAAAATAAAATAAATAAAAAAAAACATAGTTACACAGTCTCTCTCTGCCCAAAAGCTCTGCACCAGCTCTCCCCCGCATTGCTGGCATGCTCACCTCAAATGCACCCTGCTACACTACACTGTATTACACAACAACAGCGCCCTGCCGCCGCCTCAATTGGGGATTAGCGCCACGGCGGCTGAGCTAACACTTTGGGCTACCTCGCGGCGGGCAGAGTGAATCAGTATTCGGATCAGCTCGCGTCTGCGCCGCCACCGCCGCCGCCACAGAAGGGCGGGAGGGACTGCGGCGTCATGGTTTAAACTGGGAACACACCCTGGCACATACGCACACGAATTGCACACACTAAACCCCATGCAATAAAAATGACTCCTTCCATTCGCTCGTCTCGCTAGATAGAACGAGAAAAGCACGTCCAAACTGGGCTTTGGAGAGAGGCTAAAACAAGAGACGATGACTGAGATGAAGTGCGAGGAGAACCCCCTGTCACTAGGCTGGTGGTTGCCATGGTGATATCCACTGTCGGGATGCACCAGCTATGCCAGGGGAAGCACATGCCAGACGCAAAGGAAATTCTATGCTCTGACAAATTGAAAGGGACATAATATGGATGATGTATTGGACCTGGTTGGCCCCCAAAAAAATTCCTTTAAACCCCCTCCAAAAACGCTGATAAACTGAGGGATTTTTTTTTCACTTTGAAAAGTGAAAAAAAAATGAAGGAAAAAAATCTGCACAATCACATATGGAGAACCATACATATGCGAAAGCCAACTGGTTACTAATAAAGTAACCCCCCCACCATTTTTTTCTGTGGAATCTAATTAGAATTAATCGCTAGAGAGCTCACTTTGGATTTTGCGTAAGGAAACAAATAGCGACATGTGACATCAAACCAATGTGAGAAGACACTCTGGATAGTGAGGATAGCCAAACTTACCTTTTGAATGTTAAGAAGACTTGCCATACAATCTCTATTGAAATTTCATTTTTGAATGGGGAAAATTGCCAGTTCAGTTAAAAAGCTCAGTTAAGGCTCCATTTTAGAAACCTTCCTGTTTGGCAAACAACATGATGATGTACAAATCTTCATTATCATCATCATCGTCATCATCATCGTCATTTACGTCACTGGCTGCCAAGCTGACGCACGTTACCCCCCTTTCCACTGTCACCATAATAAACAGTGTATGTATGTCATGGCACTAGTATGAACGTGACATTGGAAAATATCTGGACTGCAACGAAACGTCACTTAGCCGGCACAACATGAACACAGCCATGTTGTTATGCTAACGCTACCTACCGGGCTAGCTAGTTTACCTGAAGCAGCAGGTGCAGTCTCGATCCAACTTGTGTTTTTTTCGTGGCTTGTCTCTCGTCTTAATGAAGTCTTCTTCGTTTATTATTTTGTGTGCTTTACAGTCCGCAGCCATGAAAGTAGAGGTCTCTGTTCATCCTCTCGGATTCCCTCACAGCGTTGCGCATCAACGTCTTGTTTTGACTTCAGGGGAAGCTCCTGACGTCACGCGGAGACCCCCCACCACCAACACCAACACTCCCGCCTTTTCCCTTTCCTCCTCTTTCCCCCTCTTATTCCCGCCGTTCAGTCCCGCGTCCTACCTTGGGCAATTCGGAGTTTTTATTAAGGCGTCCGCGGAGCTCTTCTCGAATTTTGACGAGAGCTGGATCACCAGTGACCACTCGTGCGTATCATCATCATCATCATCATCTTCATCTTCATCACCATCTTCATCATCATCTCATACCATCATCCCGCGCGGCCTCGTGGGGCCACGGAGCCAGATCTCGCGAGATCTCATGGTGCTAAGCCAAACGGCTTAGCGTCAATTTGCTAATGACCTCACCTGTGGGACAGTCAACACGGTTGTTTTCTGTTTGAAAAAGATGTGAAATATTACACATACAAATTGCACACATTTGGGGGTTCTTCATGTGTCTGTCTGTCCTGTATGTATGTGGTGTTGAAATGTATACATTTACATGTGATATTATAATTAATATATGTTTCGTATTCCATGTATTTAAAGACAAAAACAATACATTTCATTTTGAAAAATGACTTAATGGCTTTGATAAGATTTTTTTCATGCATGTTTGACAAATCAAAGCCAAGGAGAACATAATACATACAAATAAGAGCGGAAACTAGGTGTCTGTTTATAGATGTTCTACTCTGACTGAGTAGTGTATCACATGGCTCACTGAATGGTGACCTAGTTTTGTGTGAAAAATCTTCGGAGTTCCCCATAATACGTTATATGGGCAACAAAAGTGCACCGCATTTGCCATTTCATTCCAAGTGACCGAAGATAAGATCTCAGCGTTTGATGACGCATTTAGTTGTGTATTGATGATACAACACAAGTGTTTTTGATAACGTCTCACAATGCTTTGGTTTTTGATAGTTGCACCAGGCGGATCATCTGACTTTGTTCAAAGAATGAATGCGGGGTGGACATTTTGAGGTCAAATTGCGTATATGGGACATTTTTTCAGCACACGCTTTTATTTCACATTTTGTTGGATTACCACACACAGACACACACACACACAGATGACACAGAAGGTGAACTCAGGCCAACCCAGTCAAACTAAACTTCGACCTCTTGTCTACTATAACACCCCCTCCCCTTCATTGCCAAACCTCCTGTCTTTGCCCCACGGCCACACACACACACACACACACACACACATGCGCACACACACCATATTTGCGCCTGCATCCCCACACACACATCCCTTCCTCAACTCCAGCCCCAGCTCCCAAAGCTCAAGGAAGCAGAAGCTGCCCCCTTCAGCTCGTCACCGGGGTGGCTTTGAAGAGACAGAGGGGTCAGCCTGGCCCAGGAGACCTGCCGAGAGGTAAGGACAGCTGCGATCAGACGGACCCCCGTGCGGGAGGTGAAGGGGGGATACACAGACACGCATGTAAATATATTTATATCCACGCATGCACACAAGAGACGGGACAAGAGCAGCTGCAGTCGGAGTGTTCAAGGTGTGCTGTACAGCAGCAGCGCCTGGCAGCCAGCATGGTCCAACATGCATACGTGGACCTCTTCTGGGTCACCTCCTGTGCAAAGGCCTGTCTAATGCAGGCAGCACACAAGCAGATGACCGCAGACACAACACACCTAAAGCAGTCACGCTAATCACGAGCTACTTGGAGAAATACATGGCAAAACGAAACAGCCGAATAACTTCTTTAAAACTTTTTTACAAATAAATTGGGCCCCCGTTTTTTCTTTAAATGAAATAAAATCTGCAAATAAATGATTCCACGGGTATTGAACTGTATACTATTCATTGAGAGCTCTCAATTTTTCTTCTAACTCATCATTACTGCATTGATAGTAGTCGTTCAACACAGAGACTAAAGAATATATGACTCTCAGCAACAGTGTTCAAGCACACAAACGCTATTTAGCGTTAGCATGATGCTAGCCGACTAAAAGGGCTAAACTGTGCTAATGCTGATCTAGCTGTTGCGTGAGTGTATAAATGCGACCATCCTTTATTATTTATAGCATGATAGATTTTCTTCAGATCGTCACTCTCTTTCTTGTTTACTGAAGTAGTTGACCTGGTTAGTTGTGGAGCTTTCGTGTTAGCTTACGTGTTAACGTGTGTGTTTCTTTGTTAGATGTTCAACGCATATGCTCTCAAACGTGCAATCTGTGTGCGTGTGTGTGCGCACCTTCTGCTCCTGTGCAGACAGGTTGCGTACCCCCCTCCGCCATCCCATGCCCCAAAATACCCCACACACCCACTACGCTGCATGGCCCCCCAGGTTGTTACGTTCTGCTTTCTCAGGTTGTTCAGCTGTTGTAACCCTAAAAAAATAATAATAATAATAAAAAAAAAACATGAGGTGCTTGGGGCCAGAAAAGCCACGACACATTTTTACTTTTACGGTACACTTTTATTGCTTTTATTGCTAAATGTGTTGTTTTTTCCTCTTATGCCTCTGTAGTATCTGTAATCATGGGACACATGTCCAAAAAAGAAGCACTCTGTAGTTGTGTGCAGACACTGCTCGCCGCTGGCGGAGTTTGTGATCATTAAGTGCCATCCTTTTTACCTACCAAGGGAGTTTACTGCGATTCTGCTTGTCGCGGTCTACATCCCGCCTTCCAATGTTGGAAGTGACAGGATCGCGGCCCTTAGTGAACTGTATCAGGCTGTCAGTGACGCACCCTGAGCGTTTCATCATCTTCGCTGGTGATTTTAATCATGCTGACCTGAAGTCTGTCTTTCCAAAGCTTCACCAGCATGTTAATTTTCCAACACGTGATGACAGCTTCCTGGACCTGGTCTACACTGCACATAAGGGAGCTTTCAAGGCCACCCCCCTCCCACATCGGACTTTCTGACCACGTCACCGTTCTGCTTACGCCCGCGTACAGAGATTGAGAACTTTCAGGCCGGTTCGCAAACGTGTTAGAGTGTGGCCTGAGGGGGCCTCTGATGCTCTTCGTGACTGCTTTGGCACTACGGACTGAGAAATGTTTAAGCGGGCAGCCACTTGCAACAATCGGACAGACATTGAGGAGTATGCTGACTCTGTGACCTCGTACATCGCAAAGTGCATTGATGATGTGACCCTCACAAAGTACGTCGTCACTCGGGCTAACTGGAAGCCATGGCTGACAGGGGCTGTCCTCGGGCTGCTGAGGGCCAGAGACAAAGCCTACAGGGCTGAGGATACAGCGGGCGTGAGATCAGCAAGGGCGAAACTGTCCCGGGGCATAAAGGATGCGAAAAAGGCGTTCTCTTCCAAGATTACTGCTCACTTCAAAGACAGCAAGGATGCTCGGAGCCTGTGGCGAGGCATACAGACAATCACGGACTACAAGCCCGCGCCGCAGAGCTGTGAGGGCGACGTCCCTCTGCTCAACGAACTGAACCGCTTCTTTGCTCGCTTCGACGCTCAGAACGACACTTGCCCGCTGGAGACCCCTTCCCCTCTGGACGAGCAGCCCCTGTGCCTCTCTGCCGTTAGTGTGAGGAGGACGCTTGCTGCTATCAACACCCGTAAGGCGGCGGGCCCGGACAACATCCCGGGACGGGCGCTGAAGGACTGCGCTGAGGAGCTGATGGATGTCTTCACGGACATCTTTAACATTTCCCTGCAGCAGGCCATCGTCCCGTCATGATTCAAGGCTGCCACCATCATACCTGTGCCGAAAAATCCTGCTCCTTCCTGCTTCAATGACTACCGCCCTGTGGCACTGACCCCCATTGTCATGAAGTGCTTTGAGCGGCTTGTCTTGGTGCACGTCAGATCTGTTCTTCCCCCCCGCCGTAGACCCCTTCCAGTTTGCCTTCCGACCCAATCGGTCCTCTGAGGATGCCATCTGCTCTGCCCTCCACTCTGCCCTCACCCACCTGGAGAACAAGGACTCGTATGTGAGATTGCTGTTTGTGGACTTCAGTTCTGCATTCAACACCATTGTTCCACAGCGTCTCATTTGCAAACTCGACAAGCTGGGCCTCAGTACCTCCCTTTGCAACTGGCTACTGGACTTCCTCTGTCAGAGGCCTCAAGTAGTACGTGTGGGCGACAATGTCTCCGGCAGCATCACGCTGAGCACGGGGGCCCCTCAAGGCTGCGTGCTCAGTCCGCTGCTCTTCACCCTGCTGACGCATGACTGCACTGCGACCTACAGCAGCAACCGCGTGCTGAAATATGCTGACGACACGACTGTGGTGGGTCTGATCACCGGTGGCGACGAGACTCATTACAGATCGGAGGTCGACCTTTTGGCCGCGTGTTGCAGGGACAACAACCTTCTGCTGAACGTCAACAAGACCAAGGAGATTGTCATTGACTTCCGGAAGGGTCACACCCACCACCTTCCGCTGACCGTCGACGATGCTGTGGTGGAGAGAGTGAGCAGCACCTGATTCCTGAGGGTGCACATCAGTGAGGACCTTTCCTGGACCACCAACGCTGCGTCGCTGGCGAAGAAAGCTCAGCGCCGCCTGTACTTTCTGCGGAAACTCAGGCGAGCAAGTGCTCCTCCCGCCATCATGACCACATTCTACCGTGGCACCGTTGAGAGCGTCCTCTCCAGTTGTATCGCTGTGTGGGGTGGTGGCTGTTCTGAGTACAACATGAAGGCCTTGGAGCGCATAGTGAACACTGCTAGTAAGATCATCGGGGCTCCACTCCCCTCCCTGAAGGACATTTACGCCTCGCGTCTCACCCGCAAGGCGGCCGCGATTGTGTGTGATGTGAGTCACCCCGCTCACTCTTTGTTTGAACTTCTGCCCTCTGGGAAGAGGTACAGATGCCTACGCTCCCGCACCACCAGACTCAAAAACAGCTTCATACTCCAAGCTGTCAGGAACCTGAATTCCCTCCCCCCTCCGCCCTCGGCTGCATAACGTCCTGTTCTTTTGCGCTATGGTCTGGCTGTCTGCTATTAGCACGCTTGCTCCATTTTACTGCTCTTATTTGTCTATTTATTTATTTATTGTTTATTTATTTGGGTTATTTGCTTATTACTTATTCATTGTTCTTGTCTGTTCGTTTTTACTCTTTGTGCTATTTGATTGTAAGTGTTGTGTACTGTGTCTAGTCACCGTGGGACGGTGGGAAACGTAATTTCGATCTCTTTGTGTCTTAACGTGAAGAAATTGACAATAAAGCGGAGTTTGACTTTGACTTTGACTTGGGTGAGAAAAGCACCTTGTTCAAACAAATACACTTTTCTGTAACAGTAACACGCATTTTATTTCTTTGTTGTAAAATGCGGGAAGGCCAATTTTCACCACACTAAAACTTTTTCTGAATTGCCCAACTTATCCTTTAAATTTAGTCATCACTGCACAAAGCACTCCAGGCCACTAGGGAGTGCTGTTATCTGTGTGGCTTTTACATCAGGAGGCAGCTGTTTGCTTGTGTCTGTGTCAGTGTCACACATGTGGAAGAAAAACCAATTGTGTGTTTTGATTATTCACTGCACATCTGGAAGGAGAACAGTGGGCCCTCGCTCTGCTTTGAGGTTCACTCTTGGAAAACATCATATTTGATGTGGCTCTCCAGCCAAGAAGAAGAAGAAGAAAACGAAGACCAAGAAGTCTCTGGGGGAGCGTGCAGGAAGTGTCGCCGCCGCCAAGTGAGGCTGACGGCGGCGCATCTGTCAACATCTGGAAGCGCAGATTGTGTTTGGCTTTCTAACAACTGGCAAAGCCACACACGGAGATTTTTTGATGGCCCCCGAGGGTGCGCTCTTTCCAATCCTGACACTTCCTAGTTGCGCTCCTCTGCTTCTTTCCTTGAGACAAAACAATCCTTCTTCGTGTAGACACACACACACGCTCTCCTAGTCAGCAGACACATTCACGGCTAATCTGCAAATATGCTCGTGGCTCCCCCGGGGAGGCCGGCCAAGAATCGTCGTCTTACTTTCAGGACAAACATCTGTCCAGAGAAGGACAGACACGTCTCTTTTCATTTGCAATCCCTGAGCATGCCGTTGTGGCACTGTGTGTGATGGGAAGTAGTCATAAAGAAGCTAGGACAGTACTTTTTGTGTAAACAACATCACTAAAATGGCACGTTTCCATTTGAAGATCTGTATTTTTTGTAGGGAACTGCTAAATAACATGAGTCTTTGGGAGTGAAGCACTAACAAACAATACAGGGGAATGAGGAATTATTGTAATCACATCTTCATAGAATCAAATCAAATTGAATCGACTCGAGTCTTAATTGTCACTGTATGGTGCATCCGAACTCCCTTTGCCCACTGATACGCAAAGATGGGGACTCGAGTCACTGTGACTTGGACCCAAGCCGACTCGAGTCATTGTTTTGATGACTTGTGACTTGACTTGACAAAAAATAAAAAAAACTTGAGACTCAACTTGGACTTGGAAGTTAAAGACTCGGGACTTGACTTGAGACACGATGACTTGAATGACTTCAGTGTTATTTAGTTTATGTTTTCAGTTCGAATATAACATTAATAATACATTTAAAAAAATATATATATATCAATAACACGGTATTTATTGAGCAAGCTGAGAATGGCATTGTCATAATTGGATCACTACCCGGTCAATCAATCAGTTGTGCCCTCTCTACGTACCTAACGTGTTAATTGGAGAATCATGCCTCTTTATATTAGACATGCACAAACATGTCAGCGGGAGCAGTAACGCAAGTCATCACCATCGACTATCGTAATTACCTATATGACGGCAAAAGACGGACAGCCCAGTGCAAGATATGCAACAAAAACATTTCAGACAGCCAGACGACAACATTTGAAGAGCCATTCTGCCCAGTATGTGCTTTTCATTTATCTAAATATGTGTGTATATATAGCTTTAACGCAATGAATATGATGATGAAACTGAATTAAGTAGATATGATTTAATATGGAGCAAGTTAATAAATGAAAACTACAGTTCAGCCTTAAAGAACTTTTTTTTTTTACCATATACGTACTATGTTGCATGTTGCATGTCTGTCAGACCATACAGTACATCCCATTCATATTTTTGCTTTTGTTTCACAGGTATGCAGAATACGAAAAGATGAAGGGAATGACCTATTGATACTATACTCTGCAAACAGAGACAAGTGAAATTCTACAAAGTTGAATGTTGCATCCTTGCTGTGAGGGAATCTTTTTCTAAGAACAAGCTGTTATTTTTTCTGACAATGTTGAAAATTGAAGTTTATAGTTATAGAGTTATAGAAACTCTGATGTTTCCAGATGTTACAGATGAAACATAAAATGTGAGCATAAAATGCTCTTTAATGTGTTTCTTCTTTCAGATTTTTTTCAGATTCTTTTTTCATACTTGCAACTCAAATGTGTCAGCTGTCACTGTCAGCAGACGTTAATTTGTTTAGATTGAGCTGTCAATAAATCATTGTATTAGGTAATTTCTTTTTTGTTTGACTCCATGGTGTATTTTACTGAATATCAGTAAATACAGTGCAAATACAAATTATTGTCCTATTTTTTAAACAGGTTAGACACATTGGACAATGATGGTTACTTAAAGTTACTTATATCTTGTCTTTTCATGTTACTAAAATCAGATTCTGCGGGTAAAATTGCAATAATAAAGTGACTTGACTTGGACTTGACCTATTTAAGGACTTGACTTGACATAATCTGTGACTTCACTTGACTTGACTTGCCCAAGAAAAAAATGACTTGGGACTTACTTGAGACTTTAAGGTTAAGACTTGAGACTTAATTGAGACTTGCACATGTGTGACTTGGTCCCATCTCTGCTGATACGTCCCTCTAAACTTGCTATTATTGGTACAGAATACACATTTCAGTGACTTTTCTGTGACTTCTTGACAGACAAGCTAATTTGGGCTATCACTCAAGCACTCATGAAGACATTCGGTTGAAAAACAAATGTCATCTGTCAACTTTGGCAGACCAGATCGTTTTATTTTTATTTTTTTTTTTTTTTAACTAAACAGTACATCAACACTGACTGCAGTGTCCAGTTGTTGTTTACTCGGTCAGCCGGCTGAAAGGTGACACACGGGATGGACGCAATGCGTTAGCCCAATGTTGGTTCGCCATATGGGGCAGGAGGACGAGAGCTAAGCCCTGTGGAAGTCCCAACACGTGGATCTCGCAAACATGGGCAGATGCCACCTCTGTGGTTTAGCAAAAGCGCACACATGCATATATGCGGACACACACCAAAAACAGCGCCAAATCTGCCTCAACATCCGAGCGACATGATGATGGACCTAATTACTCAACATGTTGTGTTATTTTGCTCTCCCAAAATAACAAAAGATAAGCTTTAATTATTAGTGCCGCAAGGCGGATATTTCAACTTCTGTTGACCAAGCACCATGAAGCTATTTCTGGACACAAAAAATGCTAATGAAAATATACTTGAATGACTATAATAAAAAAATTTGATTCGTTTTTAGAACAATGCTTTCCACATGTGGTCTCTGTGGTCTCTTCTCAAGGTTTCTCATTTCCCCTAGTTGGAGTTTTGAGTTTTTCCTTGCCCTCCTGGTAGTTTAGGATCAGGGGATGTTTGAGAATATTTGTCATTTTTTACATGTCCTGAGTGTTGTTAGTCACCTAAATGTTGAACAGAGGCTGTGATGTACCAAAGTCAAATTCCTTGTTTGGCACGCTCAAACATGGCGAATAAAAACTCTTGAATCTTGAATGTATTCTTATTTCACAGTAAATAATACAAATAATATAAAATACATGACAAAATATTTTTTTGCCAGTATTTCACTTCCTCCATGAATTGGTGACGGTCTGCATTTTAGTTTCAGTGAAAACTCTGGGTAAGTAGAACAGAACAAAATTACATCCTGTCCAAAACCTACAAAAAAAAAACCGTCTAAAAACAAAAAACAAATTCAAGGCAAAAACAAGCTGCAATTTGGCAGCACTGAATATTAATAACACTGATAATAATAACAATGTGTGCAGCTCCCTCCACTTGGCCGCAGGCTCACATGGCTAACATCTGGACTGTTTGGCAGGCGAATTGAGGCGCTGAAAAGCCTCTTCCATGCTGTTCCAGATGCACACACAAGCACACACACACACACGAACACACACGCACATTGAAAAGCATCTATATGTGCATATGTGCAAACATAAATACAGATGTGAACACATACATATACACACACACACACACACACACACACACACACACACACACACACACACACACAAAGCAATATCAACCCCCACCCCCCGCCCCAAGTGGCAGCTGAGGTGTGGCGGCCACGCATTGTTGGCACAGCTAGCATGTTGTCAACAGCTGGCGCAGGTTAGGCATTCCTGGGAATTGAAGCCACAAGGCAAATGTTCCCGCTGGCTGTGGAGGAGTGGTGGTGGTGGGGGGCGCAGCGGTGGCTACTGACTGACACACCAGCGTCGTGCCCACAATGATGCGCAATGGGCAGAGGTGGCAGAACACGTTGCAGTTCAAGGCCCCATGCCATTAAAACCCAATTTTGTCCAATGTCAAAATGAGTCTGTGACCTTGTCCGAGTTTGGCATTCCTGTGCCTTGTTGACGTAATGCAAAGGCAGAAAATGGAGCTCATCAAATGGACCTGTCACTGTGATGCAGAAACACAATGCATTATTTTGAGGTTGCTAACAAAATCCAAGACAAAAGGCCTTGACGGACTAAGTTCTCTGGCAAAGGGCAGCAAATTTTGCTCCAGAATGCCATGTTAGTCTTGACAATTCATTACACATGTGAGACACCCAGTTCCAGATGTAGCAAAGCAGCCCCAGGAAAAAAACTACGCTTCATTTTTCATGTGTGAACATGATGTTTTGTGTCATCCGTCCCCAAACGGTTTTGTGGCTGTCAAGATGCATGTTGGCAAAGTGGCGTGGCATTAGTATCAAGTTATTTCACCAATTCTAACAGAAGACCACCAACAAATTAGACGTTTCTTTCTGTATTGTACCAATATGATTATGCCCCTCCTCAAAGATGCCACCTCACTCTGCAGTTGAATAACTCAAGGAACTAGTTGTGGAAATTTCCTTTTAAGTGTAGTATGGGTCAGGCACTTGAAAAAAAGAACATGTCACATGATCACTTTTTTGAAAGTGTGTTCTGTCTTCTGCCTGTCTGTGTGTGTGCCACCGCCTGGGGGCTAATTTCCTCCACTGCCACAGCTGTTGGCTGGCTCCTCTGACATCTGTAGTGGAGAGGGACAGACGAGGGGCTAGACAGACAGATAAGACACACAGAGATGGACTTGTACATCACATGCCTCTGATCTCTCCCCAATAATCACAATGTGTGCACATGACAGTGTTGTGCATCTGCTGTGGTTGCTCCGACACACTTGCACGCAAAAACGCACACTTTGCGTCGGATCTGACCAGCGGCGTATGATATTTCGGCTCTTGCTGCTCACTTCGGTACATCACTCGTGAAGCATTTATTTTGTTTTGCTATCAACGTCATTTGTACACATCTACGGCTGTGGGAAGAAAGAAAGAAAGAAAGAAAGAAAGAAAGAAAGAAAGAAAGAAAGAAAGAAAGAAAGAAAGAAAGAAAGAAAGAAAGAAAGAAAGAAAGAAAGAAAGAAAGAAAGAAAGAAAGAAAGAAAGAAAGAAAGAAAGAAAGAAAGAAAGAAAGAAAAATAATCTGTTTCTGCTATTTTTGCCTTTCTGGATATTTTAATTGATTTTCAATGGCACTCCACGTAGACACACTCTCATTTGCAAAGCAAAAAGGACACGGCGAGCAGCATCGACAGCTGGACAGATGTACAGCCCTCCCCAACACACCCACCCACCCACACACACACACACACACACACACACACACACACACACACACACACACACACACACACACACACACACACACACACGTGCATCCAGCTTGGAGGTGCCATTAACCAATTTAGCTTCCAGATGTCCATCATGGAGCCACAGCCAAAGTTGCACAGCTCCATGTGGGCTTCACACACACACACACACACACACACACACACACACACACACACACACACACACACACACACACAGACACACACACACACACACACACACAGACACACACACACACACACACACAGACACACACACACGTGCATTTACACAGGTGTGAACATCCCACACACACGTACTGCCAAATTTCACTGTGTGGATGCTGAGGCAGAAACGGATACACACATATGGAGCGCGTGTGATGTACCGAAAGCAGATGAGGTGAGCGCGTTTGATTGACAAGCACATATCCTGACTGAAACTTGCTGGCTTCTTTTTTTTGATCATTCCAAAAAAATGAGTCTGCACCATCTGGAAGACCAGCCAGTTTAAAAACACACAGTTGTTCTTCCTGGTGTGACACACGCACAAACAGACACACACTCACATTGACAAACATACATTAATTGAAATAGAATTAATATTAAAACTAATACAAACTGCAATGAAGCATAAAAATAATTGTCTTGTTTCTCAAGAGGAGAGTGAGCACACTGGTACATGCATCCTAACCCTAACCCTCTCCATAGAATAAACGCTGACGCGGCTTTCCGTATATGGCAAGAACTACATGGGAACAACAGCGACCTCCAGAGGTTGTAATGTGTACTGTAGAGCCGCCACACATCGCCAATCATGTGTTTCAAGTTAAGTTAATGTAGTGTCTTATTTCTCGTTTTCTTTCAAAGTCCAGAGGCTAAAATAGCTACAAACATACCAATCTGCATCGTGAAATACTTTGGGTAGTTCCCACTTGCCTCATGAGCGCTTGCCTCCCTGCATGATGTGTGTGTGCCTGAGTGCACATCCACACACACAAGGGCCTCATTGTCCCACCGCGCCGCAAAAGTGGAGCCCCGGAAAACTGACAGGCAACAACAGGGTCGCCATTCATTTGCATTTGAACAAGTGCCGTGGCTATGACACCGCATCATGTCAATTCATTAGCCGCCTATTAGTGACGCCAATTAGTTTACTAGGACGCCTTTCGCCCACGCAGGATGCAGGACGTGTCCGTCTACCCGCTGGGCAGACCTTCCGCCAAGGTGCTTGTCCCAGTGACCCACAAAAAGAGACTTTTTGTTAGGTTGGTTGTTTGTTGTGTTACTTTTTTAAATGTTCATTGTTGTATTTTTACTACATACAGAATACACTACTTAAAGAGTCATCATAATTAATATTGTTTTTATTTAGTTAACAAATTATGAATATCAATCTTAATTTAGCTAGCTGGACAGCACTATGCATGATGCACTGCGCTAAAATACCTCCCTACATCTCCCCCACCAGTTTGTATTATTTTCTGTTTCACAGACAAATTTAGGATTACTAGAATTCTTTTTTTTAACTGAAGCAATATGTATTTAATATAATATACTGTAGTATCGCACAGAGACGTGCCTGGCTTGGTGATTGTGACGTCAGCAGATGAAAGCAGTTCAGTTGAACGTTGGCTCAGAGGCACTAAAAATCATCCTATGAGTAAAAAAAGTATAACTCAATATCAATTCATAGTCCTGGATAATATTCAGGATTGTTATTTTTTCTGAGGGGTTAACTTGAAACCTGCTTTGGTGTCGAGGTGTTTTCACCGCTGTGCACCTGCACACTCCGGCCGGACTGCATTACCCATGAGGCACCGCGCAGCCCGACTCTTTTCTCTCTGCAGCCTGTGTTCCCTGCCCGTCCTCGTCTCACACAGTCGCCCAACCAGTCGGTTTGGCCGAGCCGCTTCTCCCTCCCTGCCCTCTCGGTGTGTCTTCCCGCCTGCTCGGAGTCAACCTCCGCCGACCGACGAAGAACGAAGGCGAAAAGCAAGAAGACAAATATACCGCCCCCCCACAGCTCCTGCTCCTTGGCGACCCTCCACCATTGGCTCCCAAGCCTTGCCAGTCAAGTCCCAGTCCGAGTTGCGAGCTGTTGTGTGGGGAGAAAACAGCAGCCAGGCAGGGACGGAGGCAGCAACAGCTCGGAAACATCTGGCCGCTGCAGAGTCCCTCTCCCCTTCCCCTTTCTCCACAAGGCTGCTATGGAAAGCGACACAAAGTAGGCGTAAAGGGGAAGCGGGGGGGAAAGCCGAGGAGGATTCAGCGGGGGACGTCGGAGCGTGCTGCCTGTAAGTGGCGCTTGAAATACGGCGAGCGTGTGGAGAGCTTGAGGGAGCGAGTCAAAAGTAGCTTCCTTATCCCTAGCATGACTGTGTTGTGTTAGCTCGCCTTTTTTAGCAGCTGTTGTCATAGTAGCGAGGCCTAAAGGAAGAAAGGAAAGTCCTATGGAGGACATAGCTCCAGTCCTCCACACGCCAGCTTTCTTTCGACGCTCGCCTCCACTTTTAGCCGTTCGTAGCTAGCTTCTCTCCGGGCTCGCCGTGGCTCCTTCACCGGGGATGTCTTCTTTATAGCTTGGCCATCGTCTTCGAATAGAAAAAATAACTTGTTAAATCAAATGTACGCATCATCATTACATCGGTGGTAGGCTTGTCACTACTACTTAATTACACCGACTTGAAAGATGGCCACCTGCAGTGTTATTTAAAGTGAGCCATTTGAAAAAGTTTCTCAAGATCAAATTGGGACGTTTTCATTTTCAGACGTAACACATCCATTCATTTTTAAACCAGGGGTTCTCAAACTTTTAAAGAAAAATCCAAGGATTTATACATCCTTTATTGGAGTCGTTATACTGTAACGACGAATTATTACAGATTTTTTACAGTTAACGTCACTATTTAATTTTGTATCCATCTGCCTCACCGATTGAAAGGTACACAGTCAGAATAGAACTGGTGTCTTAAAGGAGACCTTTCAAATCTAAACTAATTTTTTTTTTTACCTCTCAAGTAATTCCCCTGGGCTTGAACGTGCTTTTCCAGCCTCCACTGTCACACTTTCATGTACTCCTGGAAAGATTCTTATGGAATCCTTCACAGCACCGTCATCACGGTCAACGAGTTGTGATCCACATCTTCCAAATGGGTCGGGCTCAATGACCCTATTGTGCTTGGGGGGAAAAAAATCACACAGGGGCAGGTGAGGAGAAAGTTGTTCCAGCAACTCCTATCGCGAGCTATCCAATGCCCAGTGCAGTGTGAGCAGGCGTGGTTGTCATAGTGTAGTGCAGACAAGTTCCTTTAAAATACAATTGTGATAACTGATTAATTGGCTGATCAATTTAAAATATTTATAACGAAAAAAAAACATCCTCTTGGATTCTTGAATGTTTACAACAATAAAGGTATGAATTTCAGGCAGAACATCAAAACTTTGGATTTCTATTATATTACTTTGTACTTTATGTGTGAGCAGGCGTGGTTGTCATAGTGTAGCGCAGACAAGTTCCTTGAAAATACAATTGTGATAACTGATTAATTGGCTGATCAATTTAAAATATAATGAAAAAAAACCTTCTTGGATTCTTGAATGTTTACAACAATAAAGGATTGATTTTCAGGCAGAACATCAAAACTTTGTATTTCACCGAACAACAAAAAACAAAACAAATTGCAAACTAGTAATGAATTATCTAGCAATTACTAATGAAATATAAACGTACATTGGGATTTTTCACCTGTTTTGGATGCTTTTGGATCACTAAATATTCCCGGTTGAACATCATCGATATTCTTGAGAAAGAAAATTAAAGCAGATGTTTCATAATTTTCCAAATTCATGTGTACACCATGTTGATGATGCCCAAAAAGTTGTACACATCTTTAAGCTCTATTGTTGCCTCGTATCGTCGCTTGCCCGGGCGAGTGGGGGGTGGAATGAATGAGTGAATACAAGACGAGCGTCGCCGGAGTGTGAAAAAGTGGCAAACAATGTCAGCTACGTGCGTCTGTCAGTCGCAAATTTGCCTTTTGTCTCAGAGAGAGACGAAACGCTACTCGAAGCAACTTTCTGGCCGTCATTTGGCAACTTTTGGGTGCTTACGTTTAGGCCGGATATGAAAGAAAACTAACCAGTGCTGCTGCTGCTGCTGTTAGTCGCTTATGTCGTTTCCCAGCCAGAGAAAGACAGAAAGGGTGGGGTGTGGGGGGGGGGGGGGGCAAGGCGACAAAGTTGTTGGTTGAAATGAAAGAGGAGTCTGGTGGCAGGAGTGTAGAGGAGGCAGCATATGGCTGTAGAAAGAGCACAGCTGGAGGTAGCATCTCCATCTGAGGATGATGTCAGAGCAGCTGACAGGCTGCCATCCACCCACCCCCCTCCCTCCCTCCCTGGCCCTTTATTGTGAGGCAGCCTGGGAGAGTTAGTGTGCGTGTGTGTGTGAGGCAGTTAGTAGCAGGCAAGAGGAGGTGGGAGGTGGTATCTGGTTCCCCCTCCAACATCTCGGCCACTTTGCATCTGTCCCTCGCACTTTCAACAGTGAGCTGCTGCTGCTGGTGCTGCTGCTGCTTTTTTTTCCCCCTTCCTCCTCCTCACACGCATTTGCCGGCTCACTCGCTACCCACTCACAGGACAGGCGAGCGAAGGAAAGAACGGACGAGCAAGCGAGAGGGAAAGCGAGAGCGAGAGAGTGAGCGCGCACAAGTCACAGAGCTCCGGCTCCTCGGCCACGCTGGACCTCATCGAGTGGATGCGGACCGCCGCAGGTATCGGCTCTCGTGACGTGTGTGTGTATTGCGTGTGTCGGAAGAGTTGGTCAATGGGGTGAATCTCGAGTATGGTGGCGTTTTAATTCCTTCATTACGTTCCTCAGCGGTTTGCTTTAAAGTCGAGATGGTCTTCAAGTGTTTGAAACGTTTTCGTGTGGTAGTGAGTGTCACTCCGACGTGGACTACTAGTGGGATTACTTCATTTGTTTGTCACGGTGCTCGGTTATTCACTTTAAAGTTCTCACTAAAGCATTTAAATGTTCTCATTTGGCAGTTGGCCTTACTGTTGCACGCATGTGTGTGGACGAGATGATTGTTTAAAAAAAAAAAAATTCAAAACTGAAGCGCAATTTGAAAATTTCAAATGTTCTCGTTTTGGCAGTGTTACTGTTGTGGCTGAGAAATTAAGCCTGAGCGGACGCATTCTAATTAATTTGTCTGTTATCAGCCCCGAGTGAGGAGTAGCAAAATGGATTTTTTCGAAAAGTTGTCGTTTGGCTGTTGCTCGAGTGTGGAAGAGAAACACAAATTTGTCTCATTTTAAATGTTCTTGCAGTTGAAAGCAGCTCCGCCTTTTGTGCTTCAGATTAGAGTATGGACTAGAAACACCGGGATTATTTTACATTCAGGTTTCTGTCGCAGTTGCGGAGAGTAAAATAATTGCTTGAGCATGGACTGGAAGTCAGACTTATATTGTATAATTCCTTGAGAGCGCAACCCTTATCACGTTATCTGCATGAAGCATGCGGCTGTGAAATGTCAAAACATGAGTTTCTTCCAACAGTGCAGTGCGATTTTTATTCTTGAAAGCAGCGGCCGGGTGCGAGCGCTCACGCTCACCCCGGCCGGCGCAGAGGAGCCTAATTTTGAAGTTGCAGCTTTGCGCTGTCCGAATTGGCTAGACAGCTGTAATCGCACTCGCCGCTCGTCTTAATCTCTTTATCTGGCTAGCAGCTGCCATATGGCCCCCGTCAGCTGGATCAGATGTGGCTAAGCCCCCACCCCCCTCCCCCCTCGCTCACCCCCTCCCCGCCCGCCTGCCTTTCTCGCCGTCCGTCCCCGGACCCCCCCTGAGCCGAGCCGGGACCGGTCCATGCCCGCGTCTTTATTTTTAGGCATCTTAAGGATTAGGATTGATGCTGTGACGAGCGGGGCACTTACAGTGATTGTATCGTAAATCTTCTTCTTCTGGGCAGAGGAGGAGGAGGATGTGCGAAGGTTTTTCTCGTAAGACCACGTCTTGGGAGCGTGTCTAGAGGAGGGGCTAATTCACCCTTGTCCCTGTAACCCCCCCCCTCCTCCTCCATTACACACCCCCTCCCCTGCCCCTCATTAAAAGTCGCGCACACGGCGCACACACTCGTCCATTCTTACCGAGGCTTCATTCAAATGAGGCCATTTAAGCGTTCGGGCTAACGAGCAGCGCCAGAAAAGCCAGCGAGCGAGTGAGCGGCATGTATTTTCTCAGGAGGGACAAAGCGACGTGGTTAACAGGTGGGTCTTTGTAAAATGGGGGCCCGCCGGGGGCGGTGGGGGGCTCGTTGGAGTTTTGTCAAGCCGTGCGCGGGCGGAGGTGACGCTTAGGTAGGTGCGTTTGTTGTGGAAAGCCGGTTACCTAAAAGGCGAGCCGGGCCAAAGTGGGCTCATAAAAATAACCAGCGTAGGAGCAGCGGCGGGCCACGCCGCACAAAAGAGCAGGCAGCGCCAATATTGCCGCATGCCAGGAAGGAATGTGCAGCACACTTGGATGGATTTTACTTTGCAAAAAAAAAAAAAATAATAATCTTTGGTTTGGGCTCCATGACTTTGGAAGTCCTTTTTAAAAGTAGCTCATTTGTATTTGAAAAATATCTGGATTGTTTCTTGCGTCAGGTTCTAATTTGTTGAGATGGTGAATTTGCAGCTTTCCTTCAAAATGATGAAAAATCCAACCATGCAATATTTTCTTTTTGAGCTGACCCGCTGACATGTGCCGCAATGGTTGAATTTATCCGAGATGCGCCTTGTGGCACTGGAGGACAATTTGAATTTTGTCCATGAATATATTTTTCCACACTATTCATATTAAGATCTAACCCACATGAGCATCATTTTTGACATTTCCCACAACACTCATTTAGACAGTCGACGAGAGCAAATTCAACTTCTTTCACTCTCTGGTCCAAACTGCTATAATGAATTCCGTTTCACACTATATTCAAATTTATTTAGAAGCACTTCTTGTACGGTGCTGAGTGCCAGATAATATTAATAATCATAATAATAATTCGATATTTTTTCCACTAATTGAAATGAACCACAGAAAGGAATTACATTTTCCAACCTATCCTAATTTAATGAGTAGAACTCCTGGTTGCGGTGCCACCAAAGTATTGACTAGACAAGAGCGCAATCTGATTTTATTATATTTTTTATTATATCAATTCATTAATTTTCCACTGTACTCTAATTTAATAAGAAGAACTTCTTGCATGGAACTTAGCATGTGTTGAATAGATGAGCAAAATTAGATTTTTATTTTCACTTTTGGGATTCAACTATATGGAATTTTATTTCTATTTTTCTCTATTTTCTAATTCAATGAGAATAATAATTGATGACGAGTGTGTTGGATTATCGGACATTCTGGTAATCAAATACGCTAAAGTTAACACAGGCATTTAAACAGAAAATGGCCGTGCTCAGTGTATGTAAAACCCAAATAATAGAAAATCATTTTCTGATGGTCTGTGCAGGTTATGAGGACAGCAGGATGGAGTTTCCCGACCACAGCCGACATTTGCTCCAGTGTCTGAGCGAGCAGCGGCACCAGGGCTTCCTGTGCGACTCCACGGTGCTGGTGGGTGAGGCGCAGTTCCGCGCGCACCGCGCCGTGCTGGCCTCCTGCAGCATGTACTTCCACCTCTTCTACAAGGACCAGCTGGACAAGCGCGATGTGGTGCACCTCAACAGCGACATCGTGACGGCGCCGGCCTTCTCGCTGCTGCTGGAGTTCATGTACGAAGGCAAGTTGCGCTTCCAGGACCTGCCTGTGGAGGATGTGCTGGCCGCCGCATCCTACCTGCACATGTACGACATCGTCAAGGTGTGCAAGAAGCGGCTCAAGCGCAAGGCCACCGCCACCGAGGCTGATAGCACGCGGCGCGAGGACGACGGCGCCGGCTCCAGCTGCTCCGACAAGGCCGACAGCTTCTCAGATGGCTCGCCGGGCCGGCCCGCCGCTGCTGCCGCGGACCTGAGTGACGATGAGGACGAGGGCAAGACGGCGGCGGCGGCGCTTTGGCTGAGGATGCCTTCCGCTGACAGGCCCGGAACGCCGGCCGCGGTGGCCCCAGCCAGCCCATGCCACGGCGAGGCCGATGTCAAGCCGGCGTCGCCCGCTGGGAGCCCATCCAGTTCCACCGGATCCCTTTCGCAGAGGTCGCAACGCTCGCGAAGCCACCGCAGCAGGTTGTCCAGCGACGCCGCCGATTGCGTCTTGGACTTGTCTGTCAAACCCGCGGCGGTCGTCAACCACCACGCCGGCTACTTTGGCAGCGGCTCCCCGCCGGACAGCCTCCGCAGCCCACCAGCCATCAGGGTAAAGGTGGAGAGGAGCGCGGCGTCGGATGAGGATGAGGACCTGGCTGGCGGGGACTACGAGATGGAGCACAGCGGCAAGACAGCGGGGCACGGCGGGGTGGGCGGCCCCCTGTCAGCGCAGCGACGCCTGGGCCTGGAGGCTCACCTGTCGGCCCTGCGCGAGGCCTCGCTGGCGTCGGAGCTGGAGCGCGACGACAAGCCACCCGGCGACGAGGTTCCGGCCGAGGCGTCAGCGGGCGGCGGCGCTGACGGCGCTCTGCTGCCCTACGTGTCCAACATGCTGGCGCCGCCACACACACAGATCTTCATGTGCCCACTGTGCAACAAGGTGTTCCCCTCGCCGCACATCCTGCAGCTGCACCTGAGCTCGCACTTCCGTGAGCAGGAGGGGGTGCGCTCCAAGCCGGCCGGCGGCGACGTCAACGTGCCCACGTGCACCATCTGCAGCAAGACCTTCTCCTGCATGTACACGCTCAAGCGCCATGAGCGCACGCACTCGGGCGAGAAGCCCTACACGTGTGCCACCTGCGGCAAGAGCTTCCAGTACTCGCACAACCTGAGCCGCCACGCCGTGGTGCACACGCGCGAGAAGCCGCACGCCTGCAAGTGGTGCGAGCGCCGCTTCACGCAGTCGGGCGACCTCTACCGGCACATCCGCAAGTTCCACTGCGAGCTGGTCAACTCGCTGTCGGTCAAGAGTGAGCCGCTGGCGCTGCCCAACGTCAGGGACTGGGCCATCGAGGACAGCTCGCAGGAACTCTGGAAGTAGACGCGCCCGCTGCCGCCCTGCGCCGGCGTCGTCTTTCACAGCGCCGCCTCTTGACCTTTTGTTCAGCCCCGGTGCAGCTTTGGAAAATGATCAAAATGGCACAAAAAGTACAGTCGACAGATAGTCCCCGCTGAGAATAGCCCCCTCCCCTCCAAAAAAACATGCAAGTAATTAACGAAAGGATATTTACCAGTGAACCCCTATCTGTCGTGGTGGGTCATTCCAGACCTGCCTGCGATCAGTGAAAAGTTTATATTAGAGAGTTGACACCAATTTGTGCTTTCTTATTAGTGGCATCATGCACAAAAACTGCTGATTCCAGGGGAAAAAAAAGGTGATTATACGAATAACAAACCTCAAAGGGGGGGGGGGGGGGGTCACTGCATGTAAATTGATATCAGGAGAAATCTAGCTGCCTCTCAATTTACTTGCACAGGTTAATTGTACCTGACACCATCTAGTGGAAGAGTACATCATTGTCCTGCCCCTCACTATATGTGGCTTCGATAGATAAACGATGAAACAAGATGAAATGGCGTGAAGAGATGCTCATTTTGGGCTGACATGCGGCTGCGCTGCGGTTGGGAATTCGCCTTTGAAGGGGGCGTGGCCATCCAAGTGAGTCTTGCACTTTAATAGCACATGAACACGTTACTACTGACTTGGGGGTGGGGGGGTTGGTTTGGGTCATTGCATCCTCAGTGTCGCTGAAGGTCTGGCGTTTCAACTTTTTGTTTCCGTGTCTCATCTCACCACTCGGCCGGCGATACGCTTAACGGGTATCACCATGCACGCTTCGAAAGATGTGTGCGCATGTTTGGGGATGTGTGTGTGCGTGCGTGTGTGTACGCGTGTGTATTCATGATGTTCCACTGGCATGGTGGCGAGCGAAGCGTGTTGCCTGTGACGTGTTCAGGGAGCGGCTGACAACGTGAAATGTTGGCACTCATGCAATGCACAGCCTCTTTTTTTTTTGTCTTGTTTCCAATCAGTTTGAAGTATTTTCTAACATTTTACAAATGATTTACTGATAAATAGTTTTCGTCAATCTAGTTGGCAGACCATTTTGTTGAGAAAAGTATTTAATTTAAGGTTGTAAATTGTTCTGCTATAGTTTAAATTCATTTATGATTATTATTATTATGAATAATTTTATTGGATTTTTTTCCCCTTTTTTTTACCTGCTGTTGTTGCATGACGTCCACACTTGTATATTTTAAGATTGTTTTTAAGACAATAATGTGAATTTGCTGTGTTACTGTACACATTGTTATTGATCAAATTTGACTTTTTTTTTTTTTTTTTTTTTTTTTTTTACATATTTGTTTGTGAATATACTACTACTACTACTACTCCAGGGTGAAGCCAAGCTGACTACGACTGGTGGGGGAGGGGGGGGGGGGGGAACGCAGAGGATTTTGTCCTTAAAAGTTGGCAATTTGTGGGCGGGAAATGTTGCTGAAGCTTTTGAAGCTGGCGTCAATGTGTGCACTGATCTCTGCTGTGTGTGTGTGCGTGCGTGACAAAAAGCACCTTTTTAAGCTATATTTTAAAAAAGAACATTAAAATATGCGCGTGAAAGATGCCTTTTAACTCCTCATTTGCAATTGAACATGTTTTTGTTATTTAAAAAAAATGACAGAATTTATCCAAATCATCACTGGAAGTGTTTTCATCGGAGCAAAGTTTTAAAAATTGTGTTTTTTTTTTTTTTTTTTAAACAAAATTTTTAGTATTGGGGGGAGGTGGACCTCGGTTTGGAATTTTAAAAGAATCGTCAAGCGTTTGTACAATCCAAAAAAAAAAAAAAAAAAGGAGTTACTGAACGCACCATAGCCCTCAAGTGTGTGCGTGTGTGCCCCAAACCCGCCCAGTCATCTGACCTGCTGCGGTTTGCATCATTACTGCTGTCGTTTTATTTCTTTTCTGGTTTTACTTGACCGCCTTAAACTGCTGTAGTCCAGGCTGATTGTTCTTAAGATTTTCTTTTGGAATTATTATTATTTTAATGTATTTGTAATAATTTATTTGCGAGTGTCAGGCTGTGAACTAACCACACCAACTTTTTTGCCGTGTTTACTTGAAAACAAGGAGTGTGGGACTGTGGGTGGTCTTTTTAGAAAATAAATGTTTATGGGGAGCTTCAAATGTCTGGGGGTAAAAAGGACAATCACCATCTGGGGGAATAAAAACAAGCAATTACTTTTTTTCAGATCTATTTGCGCCCCTGTTGAGATTAAATACATTTGTTTTAGTTTTCCAATTCATTTGAAATTGAGTTTTAGTCATTTTTAGCTTTGACAATCATAGTTTATTTTTCTCAAGGGGAAGTAAATTCAAATTGTGTTTAGTTTTGGTCATTTCCGGTGTGCTGTTGACGTTAACATTTTTCATTTGTGTGCAAACTGCAATAAATTATCAGATTCTTCACATTGGACCACTGCCTGTTTTTTTGCCCAGTCATCATTTTGAGAGTCACAATGATTTTTGAGAAATAATAAAAATCAAATCATTTAGATTGTTTGGGGGAAATTAATATTAAAAATAACTGACAATGGAATAAAAAGATACTTGCAAAGATCAGTGTAATATTTTTTATCTATAAAAACATATTTCCTTGAATTGACAGTGAATCATTATCTTCCATCATTTAATATATTTATTTCCATGTCTATTGATCGAAATAATGTCAAGTCGATATCATGGCTGTTTCTCAACTTGCCATCATGATTTTCCTTCATTGTGACACAACAGTGCCTCTAGTGTGTCCATCCGAGTAGTGCGGCTCCCCATTAATTAACGCTGGTGAACAAATTTTTAAATCAGAGATGGAAGTAAGATTCTCGCTGATAACGGCCATATCCACCCTTATTTTTTTCTCTAATACGTCAGGTTCTCATAAGATTTGTACTATGTTAAATATCATTCCGGTTGTCTCTCAAAAGGCGGAACTTTTGGTGCTGAGAGCATGCGTAGGCTGCATCTGAGGCGTTAGAGCCATGTAAAAATTGTGCGGCAGCTTGTTGCGCACAGCCCCCCCCCTCTCCCCTCCCTCCTCCAACACAGCTTGTAAAGCTCCTCAAGTAGTTTTGCAGCAAAGAAATGAGCTTTAGCTGTTCTTACAGATGCATCGAGAGCTGGGCAGCGTTCATTAGGCCACAGATGGTCTCCTCAGTAAGCCTACCTCACCCCAACCCCGCCCCCAAACCCCCAAGACGCACACACACATACGCCATAAACTGGCCGCTAATCTCGATGTCTGATGAGCGCCTAATTTTGCTGCAAACCTGAAAAGAAGCACAAAGTTCACAGTTAAACAGTCTGATACGCAGAAGGCATACTCGGGTGCTCTCAAGTGCTCTCGCCTTTTCAAGTCATGAGGTCAGACTAGACAAATCATGAAAAACATCATAACCTGAGTAATGTTCATTTTAGTGCATAAGAAAAAGGAAAAACCTTCATAATCTGTAATATTTTAGTATTCTGTTTCTTATTATTGTTGTGAATATGTTTACTTTTTTAATGTGATTTGTAGATCAGATTTTACTTTCAGTACAACATTTTTATTGTTAGTAATGACCAAAGTGTTAGTGTTTCCAAAAGGTCATGGAAGAGAATATCGCCGCCCCTTTGGTGTGGCGTTATTGATTGCATCGTTGAACATCTGTTTGCAAGCGAGCGCTTGTTCGTGGGCTGTGCGAGGTTGGCGGTGAATGTAGGTCATTAATTTGTTGCTGTCCTTTGTTTACTTAAGGGAAGCGGAGGTAGGGCGGGTTTGTGGGGTGAGGGGGGGGGGGACAAAGGGGCAGCTGCAGAAGCATTTGGTTGCGCCCAAGGCGGCGGCCCTGTTCAACATGTTGGGAGGCTCGACACCGACTCGACTCCTTCGTCCCGTCTGGGGGCCGGGAGGGCCCCTCGCGTGAGGGACAGGGACAGGGACAGCCTCTGCCAAGCTGCCTCTATACCAAAGGGGATGGGGGGCAGTTGCGGGGGGGCGTTGACATAAAGGCCACTGCGCCTCCTCCTGATGTTTCATTCTTCTCACAAAAAATGATTAACAACATGTCACCCAGGAGGCACATTTGGTTACTAACTCTAACCATCCTTCCCCATGCAATTATATCCCACAGTATATTTATTTAATTTATAATCCATTCCATACCTGTATTTTTCACTTACGGTATAACCTACATTTCTATTATTATTATTACATTATTATTATATATTGTAAATCTTATAACATTATTCTTGTTTGTCAACCTACAACAATATTTGGCTTGTTTGCCCCTAATGCAAAACAAAGGCAGAATTATTTCAAGGTAAATAAAATGAACCAAAATGTTTTGTATTTCTTATAGGCTTTCTATGAAAATTAAGCTGATGCATCTTTGGCTAAATGCACAGTAAGAATGGTAGCACAAAAAGAAAAGAAAAGGAGCTTTTAGCTACTCAATCCTGCTAAGGAGGGCCAAAGGGGGGCTAAGCCCTCTGGATGCTTTTTATGCTTGTGAGAGACTTGTTGATTGTCTGTGGGAAAAAAAAAAGACAGGACACATACATGGCGGGCCTGGGTGAGCGAGAGAGGAAAAATGGAGTGAGAACAGTGCCTGCATGTGTGTGTATGTGTGTGTGTGCGTGTGTTTGTTTGCGTGTGTGCGGGATCAATGCTTGTCTGCATATTTAAAAGGAGGCCCTTTGTCAAAGCACTCGGCGCAGCAGGACAGAAGGCAAGCAACAAGCAGGCCTCTGCATGTGCACAATACAGTGGCACTGCATTGGCCAGGAGAGGGGGGGCACCATGTGTGGGAAGAAGGTGGTGACACTGGGGGGATTTTTGTGCGTGCGTGGGGGCCAAGTGGGTAGAGGGGGGCAATGTTCTCAATCATCCATCCATCCATCCGGTCTACCAGCCGTCCCACTTCACTCTCCTCCCTTTTTTTTTTCTGAGGGGAGGGGGGGGCAAGTTGAAGTTTTGGGTGTCTGCATGTGTGTAAGAAAGAAAGAAAGAGTGCACCACTACCACCCATTTTCACATGCATTTGCACAAACACACAAAATATGTGAACTTCACCACAATCCACTCATGTATTTTTGCAAAACTACTTTTCCAAGAGGAAAGCATGTCCATTGGATTCCATCAGGGAGACCAAGAAAAAACAAACAAAATATTGAAAATAGATTTGAAAAAAAAAATTTATGAACGTGAATGCATCGAATCGTTGGCAGTGTATCGAGATGTGTATCATATCGCTTTGATGGTGAAGATTCCCATCCCTAGTATATATGTAAATGTATATATAATATATACGTATAATAAAAACTACAATTAATATGAAAACTTAAACTACGCTAAAACTAAGCATTTAGCAGAAAAAAAGCCAATAAAAAGTCTACAAGACAAACAATGCCAAAGTCAAAATGAATAAAAAAATATAATTATAATAAAAAATCTCTTATTACACTTGTTTGTACCTAAGCCCCACCCACATGTTGAGGTTTGCTTTCAATCCCTCCCATTCGTCTCAGTACAAGCACAAATTAGAGCACAAAGTTATCAAAACTAACACTTCACTTTTTTATTCGAGTACATTTGGGTCGTCAACTGAAGCGGTGAGAGCGGGTCCAACAATGACAAATACAACGCCCCCCCCATCGTGATCTCGTGGCTGGCCTCTGCCACCTTGTGCCAGCTGTGCGTGCCAGATAAGAGGTGCCAGCAGGGCGTGTTCGGGGTGTCGTTGGGCAAACACTTGGCACCCCTTACGTCGACGACACATGTGCACCACTAGGAGCTTTATCCTCCTGAGATGGACGATAGTGAGGGTTGTGTGCTCTACTGATGCCCCAAAAAGTGGCAAGGTCAATTTTATGCTTTCCATAGCAAATATGACCACTTAATGGCCAGGTTTTCTCCTTTCAGTGTATTACATTTCCCGCTATAACCTTATAAATGTCACATTTTAATGTGATGAACTTTATGTTATGTGATAAATTTCTCATTATAACAAGATTCATTTCACCTTTTAATGTGATGAATTTCACATAATTTGATTTCAAATCATGTGAAATTTATCATGTTATAATGACGTGACACGAAACTTATGATACTATATGTGAACTTCATTACATTATAAGGAGGAATTTATCACATTATAATGTGCAATTTATCATACTATAAAGTGATACTGAACTTTTTCCCTGGTGTGGGAGCAGTAGGCTTTTGAACAAAAAGGCACAATAAATGTAAAAACGTTGGTAATTGAGGAAAGACAGCTGAGATTCAAAACAAGAACCTTTCATGTGTGAGGCAAATATGAAAAATCCCATTTTCAGAGGACAAAAGATAACAACCAACATATTGTCAACAAGATGTCCGCTGCGGTGCCATCTATTTGTCTATTTATGACTTGCCGGACTCAAAGGATAGGACGTCATCTGACGAGATGTGGCCATGTGTGTGTGTGTGTGTGTGTGTGTGTGTGTGTGTGTGTGTGTGTGTGTGTGTGTGTGTGTGTGTGTGTGTGTGTGTGCGTGAGCACATGCGTGTGCGTGCTCTCCATGCAATGCCAGCCTCCCAGTTCTGCCCAGGCATGACCCATCTGTCACATTCCTTCCTCCATCTCGACGACCATCCGCTCACCTGCACTTCTTCTTGGGTCCACACCTGAAACAAAAACATCTGCTTGCTCAATCTTGTGTGATAATAAAGTATACCTAGTCATCAATTAACAACGATAAAAACAATCAATGTGCCCCCAGGCATGGCCAATCCAATCTGGGATACGGAGGGGACGTTGGGTCCTGCCTAGGGAACTGGCACTGTACTCCGTGCGTACGTGGCATCAGGGGTGTAGCCCGCGGTGCACTGGCATGGCCCGACGTTGGATTATTGAAGGCAGCTTGGGACCATCTGTACAGTTCGACAGAAGAAGGCGGAGAGGAAGAATGGACACAGGGAGGATGGATGACATATATTGAAGCTCAGTCCCTTCGGGGGACTTTTGGTTAGTGTGTTTGTAGCTTTTTTATAAAAACAAAAAAAAACAAATCATGTCAAAGTCACCTACTTAAACCTATTTTGCTTACTTTCTCACTGCTGATAAACTTCAGCTGTTCAGTAGGAAGGTGCAACTATAAAGCTCTCGTTTGTTACCTTTATGAACAAGGTGTACCTTTAGACGTTGAAGACAAACGTGTGTGTAACTATTAATCGTATATGAAGTCAGGACGAAGAAGGCAGACAGGCTGGCAAGCAGCTGTGGTTGTAGCACACACACACACACACACACACACACACACACACACACACACACACACACACACACACACACACACACACACACACACACACACACACACACACACACACACAAGACAAGCTGTTGTTGCTTAACGACCGGGCTGCACCGAAGCACATCTGCACTCTGCATCATCATTAGCTGGCTCCGTCTCCGTCTTGCTCTCCCCGCTCGTCAGCACGGCTGACAAAGTGAACAATACAGAAAATGGCCCCCATCAGCCACGGCCATATGGACGCCATCTATAGCCGTTTACGGCCGGCCCGCTTGCCGCGGCGCCGAGGGGAAGAGCCATTGTCACCGCAAATGTGGAGCATGACGGTATACGACCATATTTACTCATTGATTTTATTTTTATCTGCGCTTGTGGGGAGCGGGCGGGTCTCATATGCTGAGGGCTGCTGTTTAGGTTAGCAATAGAGCTCTAACTGGTTCAGTACGAACTATGAACTTGCAAGGGCCCAAGCTTTAAAGCTTTTCAAGTTGACGACGGGCCATGGCTTAGGGATTTTTTTTGCTTTTTGGTGTGAGCCAAATGCTCCGGGGGTGGGCATTTAAGTGGAAAGAGTTTCTTCAAGGGGGCTCTTCCTAAATTCCCAGCATTCTTGGACGCAACATTTGCCACTAAGCTGCAGCTGTCCAGGTTGAACCTGGAACATTTTGCTCACAAGGCTGATTGGGTTGACAACTTATTTTGATCTTTTGATTATTTTCAAGTGCTGACTCAGAACTGTTCATTCTGCCTGTGCTTGTGGTAAACTTGAGTTGTACTCCACCCAGGAGTGTAAACATCTGCTTGCTGACCATTGTGAAGATAAAGAGATGAGACCACCTCTGCAACTTACTGGAACCAGTTTGCAGAGACGACTCAAGCAGAAGCTTTCACAAGATAAAGACATGACCTGCACAACCCACTTTCCTTGTTGAGAAGAATTACGATTGCTGCGAGAGCAGACTTTGGAGTTGCTTTCAAGCACTTTTGTGCTTCCAAGGGTAAAATGGGCAAACCTGCTCTTGTGTAGTTCTTGCACAAATGGTGGAGTGAAAAAAACAAAAACTCTATCACAGGCCACATTCTGAACCACTTGTCCACAGATATATGGTGTACTTAATGAAGTGTCCAGTTGCTTGTTCCAAGTGTGTGTGTTTGTGTGTCTGTGTGTGTATGTGTGTGTTTGTGTATGTCTGTGTGTGTTAAATAGCGTCATTAGTTAGCGCTCCCATGTGTCGCACACCATGACAGTTGAAAATATTTGCAGGTAAGCTTCCTTGCAATTGCCGCCATCTCCGTCTTCCTTACTAACAGACCGTGTGTGTGCGTGTGTGTGTGTGATGGGGGCCCAGATGGCAGGGCAAGGTGCGCACCACCACTCTTGTTCATCTGCAGCCCCCCCCCCCAACCCCAAAAAACCTTGGCATTCCTGTTTATGCGGCCTTCTCCCTCTCTCTGTCGTCCCTCCTGGACTTTGAACTCAGCTGGCTGGCAGGGGTGTTTTCTGCGGGATCAGTGTCGCAATCTTTCACTGCAGTTGTAATTATCTTCCCACTCTCTTTTGTATCCACGTCGGGCTTCCGTGTTTCCTCATCTTTGCGTCGCCTCGCCTAGCTTGGCTGTCTCTTTGTGACGGATCACAGGCGGAAAAGCTCCCCGGAGATTCAAGGAAAGAACAGGATATGCTTTGCAGCAGTGTCACCTTGAGATGAGCATGTTTTAATAACATAACATTTGCCTTGGTTGGCTTCAAACAGATCTCGCTGCGCTTGTGTCGTTTGGTTTCACAGTCTTCTCATCCATGTTTAAAGTCCAACCTCGAAAGTTGTACAAATGCATGGGAATAGTCACAACGATGCATGGCATGATGTTTCTGTCGAGTGTGAACAATTAGGCCCGCCCCCTCCCAGACCAACTGACTCCCAACCTCTGGCCGTACAGGTGTGTGTTTAGACCAGTAGAATGTAAATATACACACACACAAAGAGGATGAGCGTGTGTGTGCGCGCATCGGCTAGCAAAAGCGTGACCTCGGCGCTTCCCACAAACAGAGTAAGCGGCTCCTGGGCAAATATTTAAAGTCAAAACAGGCCAGGTCCATAAAAAGCTGAGAGGTGGTGGAGTGGATGCTTCTGTCAAGCGGTGGGGGCCACAGCAGCTGCCGAAACGAGTCTGGACGACGCTGACGCCAACACCTGTCCACGCATCATCATCTACTTTCGTTTTTCTCAAACTGGGGTCTCTGTCAGAAGATCTGTGAGCCCTAACCTGGGGGGTCCGTAACAAAATTTGCAACACGTTATGTAATATGAAAGGTGCAGGTGAGGCAAGGCAACCTCAGCAAAATATTGACAATCAGATGCACCAAATCACTGCTTTTGTGACATACAGTATAAACCTCACTCTGTAACTACTGGGCTCCTTTCTTCTCAAGTGGAAAGTAGTAATACAAAAATGAGCAATTAAACTCACTAATTGCATTTTGAAAAGCAGTGATCAGAAAAGTCGCAAAATATAGCAACCAAATTGCTCTTTTGGTTATGCCAGCTCTAGTTCCTCTCTTTTTCCAGCCATGGTGTTAGAATGTGCACATCAGTTAGCGCCGATGGATCAAGACTAAACTCAATTGGATTTGGTTCCATTCCATCCTGTTAAACAAGTCATGAATATTTAGTCCCAGGGCAATTAGGGGTCCCCCATCTCACTAACTTAAAAACTTCGAGCAAAATCACTGGGACACACCTAAACCAGGCCTTTTGTCGCCCACCACACCCTCTGCGCTGGCTCACCCCCATCTGTTGCGTCCCAGGGGAGTGTGTGTGTGCATGCATCTGTGTGTGTAAGCAAGGGGGGTCAGGATAGGGTGTGTGTGGGTGGGGGGGGGGGGGCAGGCAGGCGTTGGCTCCGGCTGCCCATTGATCAACAGCTGCTGGGCTTCTCATGCTGAGCTGGACGGCTGCGAAGGCGACAGCAGCTGGGCCCTGGGGGCTTGGGGGGGGGGGGGGGGGGCTTGCACAGGTTCCGAGGTTGGAGCGTGCAGGGTGGGAGAGTGTTTACTGAGTGGGGAGATCAGCAAAAGGCCGAGAAGAGAAGCTTGCTAGAAGCTGGCCGCTAAGCATATTGGACAACGGCCAGATGCCAGGAAGCAATAAGGTCACATCAAGAGCAGCAAAAACTCTTGAGCCTTGCAGGAAACGGGCACTGCACGGGTGCATGGCATGCTACATGTGAATCAGGAGTGATTCCTAACTCTGGATACAATCACGACTCCATCTTGAGCAATATAAATAACAATAAAGTCTATTAAGTGCCTGTAGAATGTTAAGATTAAAAAGTTAACTTTTGAGTGTGTTTTTACTTTTGTGTTCCATTGGTTACCTTTTGAAAAAAAAAAGGGAATTCTCGACCTTTTAGTCAGGCGACGTTGCGAGAAGATATTTATGTGAGGGGTCAAGAAGGGAAGAGGAGTCAACAGCTGTTGAGGGTGTCACTGCTCACACATCTGTTGTGTTTGCCTTGTGTGGAGCACAAGGACGATGAGAGGGACGGGCAAGGGGGGGTCTTTTTGGTGATGAGAAGAATGGAGGCAGGTGAAGGAGGTAAAACACACAGAAAGTCAAAGCAGAGGGTTAAAAAAAACAATAATTACGGCCATGCATTCTGCAGTCAGGGAGTCAACTGCTGAGTCTTGCGCTATTTCATATTTAACCATTTATAAAGCATTCTTAACAAAATGAACACGAAGTGACATTTGTTTGTTACTTAGATGTTATTTTATACAACCAAGTATACTGATTCCAGTTCACATTTTCTTAAACTGTAGACTTTAATTCTTTTTAATCACCTTGTTCAGGGTTTTGTCAGTGTCTGTGTGCTCGCCCCTCCCTCCCTGTGTTTACTCCCAATCTACCAGCCTCTCATTACCTGTCGCGTATATAAATCCTGTCTGCCTCTCATTTCCCTGTCGGATCATCGATGTCTTTTGTCTCACGTCTTTGTCGGTCAGTTCCGTTTCTGTTATCCAGTCCGTCGGTCAGTCCTGTTGTTGGTTTTGTTAGGAAGTTATGTTAGTTCGCTGGTTTTGTTGGTTTGTCCCCTCATCCTCCCTTCCAACTACCTTTTCCGATCCGTGACAGGTTTGGTGTTCATTGCAAGTTAGTAAGTGACCCAAATATGGTTCCTTGCAGCCAGCACAGTTGGGCAAATATGGTATTACAGCCGATAAAGATTACCTTCCAATTATTAAATTGTTACAACACATGCCACGTGACAAGTCATAAAACACTGGACTGGAGGACTGGCATGTCTGAGTTCCAATCACTGTCTTTGTATGTCGGTCAAAAGATCACACACCCACTTACACTACAAATTAAAGATTGTTCCATTCAAGAGGACATTTGAAGGGGCCCTTTTCTGTAAATTCCCAATCCAGAGCGCCTGAACGTCACACTGGGCCCAAAAAGGGGAAAGAACTCATTTGCTTGTCTGCATAGCCAGCCTCTTCCAGTGGACAAAGAGGCCTCACTGTGGATTCAAATGAGGCCTTGCATGAATGACAGGGGGAGGGGGTGACAGATGAGGAGAAAACATGTCAAAATTGCTTGGGCGAGGTGAGCAGTTGGCCTGCAACTAAAGTCTCAAGAAAGCCTCCGTTGTGGCCCTTTGTGTTATGTATGTAAAAATCATGAGTGGGCCTCACATCTGTGCCTGTGTGGCATGCAGATGTAGTCAAATGTGGACAGGAAGGCCAGTGAGTGGATGCAAATGAGCAGCAGGTGAAGCTGTGGTTGGAAAGCTGAGCTCAACAACGTCACCGCCTCAAAGACTTCAAGAACGTAAGCCGATTAATGCAGTAGCCCAAGTCATCTTCTTGAACCGTTTACAGAAAACACAACAAATTGATAGACGTTAACGTGCTTTGATTGAACACTTACGGAGTCCCTGGTTGACTGAGCATCTACACAAAGAAAAAGAAAAACTGTACGGTAACCGTAACAGTTTCCAGGTGCGTCGAGCGTTTCCATCATTTGCAGTTGAAGGGCGACATCTTGTGGTCAAATTGAAACCTTGAATTTATGACACCCTGAATTTATCTTTTGCCTTGAAGTGATTTTGTCGTAATTGGATGGCATAGCATTTTAAGAATTTGCCGATGTGTATGTATGTATGTATGTATGTATGTATGTATGTATGTATGTATGTATGTATGTATGTATGTATGTATGTATGTATGTATGTATGAGACCCGACAAAATGAAGTAATTCATAGTACAAAAAATATATATTTATTAGTTGAATTACGCATGCTTTCTTTTCAATTTCATCGCAGCTCTGCTTACCTGTAGGCTTTGACATGATTGGGCTGCACCCGGTAGCTGCATAAATGTGGTTCTTAATTGTAGCCAGGTTCTTAATTGTAGCCAATCTATGGAATAAATGCTGAATAATTTTCTGTTAACATGTAACTAGGTGCATGAATTTTTTGATAATACGTGTGTATACAACACCTGAAGCAACACCACTTTTGGTTTTGGCTCAGACGGGGAAAATGTGCCCCTCAAGTTGATTAACAGCTTCTCTTAAAAGGGGAAATCAAATCAAAATTAGTTAAAAACTTTACTAGTTTAAGATGCCATCATTCACTCAATAGATTTTTTTTAAACAAAATCACTAGCAGGGAAATATGCAAATAAGAATAATTGTTGATTGTAAAAAAAAAAAAAAGTTTTGACTTGATTTGAAATGCGGTTCACACCCTAAACAATAGTTTTTCATTTTAATGTCCCAAAAGGTAAATGAGGAAAAGGTTTAGTCTTAGTGAAAATATATAGATTAACCACATTCAGAAATTTAGCAAGAATTGTTTACTATCTAAAGGAATCCTGACAATTTTTAATGTAATTACTATAATATCAAATTAGAACAGATTTTTAACAGTTGTTTTAGCTCCAACACATCCTACTGTTACAAATGATTTTTTCAGTTCATTTGTATTTCTGTCACTACAAAGTATTGTCTTTATTAAATTATGACCACAACTTTAACATATAAATACAAAAATAGATTTTTGTTTAACATTAAATTTTTGGTTTGATTAGATTTGAAACAAAAACACACGTACAGCATACATATATGGATACAGTATATTACATTTTCTAAATGAATAACATTAGTATTCCACATTTAATTTTCACTGTGAGGCTCGAGCTCCATTTGCTCTGATCCATAAAACTGATTTAAATTACAAAAAAGTGCAACAGTAACAGCAATCAGAACCCAAGAGTAAGTAAGCGTTACACCAGACTTTCTGTGGCAATTAAAGGGAAACTCAGTGTGAATAAAACCGTTACAAAAAAAGGGGGGCATGCGTTGTGTGTAGCAGGAAGAAAGACGAGTGGCTACAAGTGTGAAATCTCTTTTTGGTTGCGTCGTTTTCATTGACTGCGAACAAAGGCAAATATGAAAAGATCCCTTTTACCCACATGTGTCAAACTCAAGGCCCGGGGACCATATACGACCCGCCATATCTTTTTCTGTGGCCCGACAAAGACAAAAATGTATCACTAAAATTGCTAATTGTCTTCACTTTTAAAAATCATCTTATTAAAATAATTGAAAAGTTTTCACTAGTCTGATTTCAAAACAAATTGTCAGTTTGTTTTGTAGCTTATACTACGATGTGGCCAGCGACAAAAATGAGTTTGACACACCTGCTACCTGTCGGTGAGAAAAGTGCCATTCCACCCGACAGAACGAAACACAAAGCATCTTTAAAACACAAGAACAGACAGGTACGGCACGGCACGGCACGGCACGACTGTGTGTTAATGGCGCTGGTGTATGCTGAGCTTATTGAGGCTCCGCTCCGGTACAAACAGCTGATGAGGTTTCAAATCTCGGCACAGAAGCGGTTCTGACGGTACAGGTGTAAAATCCCTTCCCAATTCCAAAGTCATGTCGGGAATCAAGAGAGTCCAGTCAGGTAGTCAGGCTGCCTGCGTGTGTGGTGGAAGAGGCTGACAAGGTCGCTGGTGTCTAGAAGCGCTGGATCATGGACTCCCGTGATTTGCCCACTCCGATCCATTTGACTGCAAAGAAACACAAAATACTCTTTTCAGTCAGTGTAAAGACTCACAAAATGGCTTCCTGTCTTCAATTTGTTTTTAATCATGTGAATTATTTGTCTATTTACTTATTTATTGTTTATTTATTTGGGTTATTTGCTTATTACTTGTTCGTTGCTCTTGTCTGTTCGTTTTTACTCTTTGTGCTATTTGCTTGTATGTGTTGTGTAATGTGTCTGTCACCGTGGGACGGTGGGAAACGTAATTTTGATCTCTTTGTGTGCCTTAACGTGAAGAAATTGACAATAGAGCGGACTTTGACTTGAAAGTATTGAACAAACATTCACTGAAATTATTTTGTGTCTGTGCGTGCATTTGTACCAGGCACTCCGATGTGCTCCTCGACGAAGAGCACGTATTTCTGGGCATTTTCCGGGAGCTCGTCGAAGCTCCTGGCGGCCGTTGTGTTGGTGTTCCAGCCTGGCAGCGTCTCATATTGGACCTCCACATTCAAGAGCACCTCCTGGTTGGCTGCGCACATGGTCAAAACAATTGAATATCGCATTCTCGCATTTACAGGGGTTTAAAAAAAAAAATAATAATCACTCACCGGGGAAGTGCGGTATAGTTTGCCCGTCAACTTTGTACGCCACGCCCACTTTGATCTCCGGGAGGACGTCAAGTATGTCCAGTTTGGTTAGTGCTAAACTATGAGAGTGGGAAGGGAGTTAGCCGGCAACAAATATTTGCGTGTGAGGTGGTTAACTCACGCCGTGAAGCCGTTGATCATGTGCGCGTATTTGATGAGCACCAGGTCGAGCCAACCGCAGCGCCGCTTTCTGCCTGTGGTCACCCCGACCTCCTTGCCACGGCTCTGCAGCAGCTCACCGATGTCCTGAAGGCCAGAAAAACGGCGCAAGCAAGTTAAAATAAATTTTGGCTTGCAAGGAAAAGGTGAAGTAGAGAAAAAACTGGTACAGAAAGGAAATGCTCGCTTTTGATGAATTTATGTTAAAAAGTATTACGAAGCCATCTTTCAAGATAGCTTTGTTTGTTGTCAATGCCTTACATTGTTCTGTTCGGAAGGGAAGGCCCCAATGCCCACCCGGGTGGTGTAGGCCTTGACCACTCCATAAACCTGGCCGACATTCTGCGGCGGCATGCCGAGACCCGTGCACACCCCGCCCACCGTACAGTTGGACGACGTCACAAACGGGTATGTCCCTGAAAAAGACACAAAGTTGTTAAGAAAATTATGATCTCGCTCATCAGGGTTACTCTTACTCTTAATTTTGGATGTTTTCAAAAGTGAGGAGTACAATTTGAAATTTCACACCACTAGTTGGCGTGACATGTTTAATTTAGCAAGTCCTGATATAGTTGGCAAGGCAGCTGGGTCAGGTCGAGTGGCCGCGACCGGATACCGCTGGCAACGCGGCGTGTCGACTGCACCGAAGGTTCTTCAGTAATGCCCAACAAAAATCTCGCGTGACTTTAATTACTCTCGGAAAAGAATGTTGCTTTTGCGGCCCCTCGAAAACATGACCAAGAACCCTCTTACATACAGTTAAACTGATGAAAACATTTGTCAAGCACAGCATGATGTTTTCCACAAAATCTGTGAATGGCGCTACAACTACTGTGTGTGGTTAGTCATCCACAATTGAAGAATGTGTGCGCTTCACGACTGACCAAAGTCGATGTCCAGCAGTGCTGCGTTGGCTCCCTCCACCAGGATGTTCTTGGGAGGCCCGTGAAGAGCCTCGTACATGTAGTGCACACCGTCCCTCACCATTGGCTTGATCTGCTCCACGTACGTCTGGGGGGAATAAAACATTTATATAGCACATTTTTAGCACACTTATTTGTATTTTTACAGTCTTTACCTTTAATCTGGCCAGCTCGCCGTCCATGTCTATGTGCAGACTGGGGTACATGGCCTGGTACTGGCGGGCCAAGACTTTGTACCTGTGTCGTTAAAAAAATTTAACCGTTTGAAGAATGGAATAGAAGACTGCAGTCCTACGATGGAGGCCCGGCAAACCTCTCGGAGAAGTGGGTGAAGTCGGCCAGCAGGTCGCATATCCTGAGGCCGCTGCGTGCCGCTTTGGTCGAATACACCGGACCGATGCCCTTCTTTGTCGTCCCCAGGCTAAGCCATGCAAGAACAAAGACAAAATTAACATGTCATTGTAACAATGACATGTCACCTTTATTCAAGAGACGCTTGAATATTTGGATTTCGCACATGACCATCAGAAACATTTTACACACCGCTAAATGCCCCTTGAAACTTCAGGAGCACCTGCTTTTTGCAGACACCGCATTTTCCCTTTTCGACTTGCTAACCAGCAACATGAAACTCACACGGGCGGGCAATTAGCTGTACATGCACGGCAACTATCCTCACACGTGACGGCTATTGGGTTTCATCATTAACCCCAGCAAAGTGTGTATAGCCACAGAACAGGAAATAAAACGGTTTGGTTCACATTTGGTACAGTAAAAAGAACAAAATGCAATCTCTATATCATCTAAACAGGAACAGAATTGATGAAAACCATCCCCCAAAATTTGCAGACCGCAAGTAGTAAATCCTCCAATGAAAGCAACAAAAGAACGGCCTTTTCAAACCAGTTTGCCAAAAACAAAAGCAGCAGAGTAGTCGCGATTCCATTTCATTTCCTGTCCCTGAATGAGAAGGTTCCAAATAGGAATGCAAAACGCCGTAAACTCCAAATACTACGATTTGTACCAATATGTGCTTATTCTTGTGCTCGTGACTTGTAAATGAATCTCTGCGATCATCATTATTCCTTCGTGTCTCTGTTGTTAAGAAAGATTTGGCAAGGCGCGACTTGACATCGAAGCGCCACTTGAAGGATGCCTATAGATGTTGGAAAGACACCAGCTCGTTGCTTGCAGCAATCTACCCGAGCCTTTAAAAGCATTCTCTTGCTCTCTAACACACACACACGCACGCACGCACGCACGCACGCACGCACGCACGCACGCACGCATTTTGGCAGAGCGTCTCGGGCTTTAAGGAGATGAAGTTGCGTCAGCTTTCAAGAGCAATCACTGGAGCCTCTCTTCTTTCTAATAAACGAAATGCTCCGCGAGCCCTCGCTCGACATTTTTCACATACGCCATTAATAGTAAAAGTAAAGATGATACCGTCAACAAGCAGAAGTGTGGAATGCTCTACGTACGTTTGTGGAAACTGTTCAGTCAGACAGTTGCAGTAGCTCTTTTGTCATGATTTTCCAAATCAGATCAAATGCACGCTCAATCACGTTTGAGATGGAATGGGAGACATACTCACCTAAACTTGTGGTGTTATGTCACAAATCCTCTAAGTTTTAGTATAATCAATCAATAGCAAGACATATGACGACAGTACGTACTTCGTATTGATGATTACAATTATTTTAGTGTAGTTATTTGTAAGGAATCTTCTCTACTTCACAAATGCTTGGGCCTGAAAACAGGTTTTATTCTTTCAATATTTCAATGTTATACATGTATGATAATGGTAAAAACAATAAAGGTTTCTACTTTATGGATTTCGCCTATCACGGGCTCTTTTCGGAACATAACCCCAGCGGAAAATGATGTATTATTGTAAATCAAATACAAATCCTTTCTGACTATGTGGAAAAAAAAACATCAAATTGACCTTACCAAGCTGAGACTTTGAGAGGTAAGTGTATTGTGTGTCGAATATTTTTGATTGCATATGCACATAAACTTAATTTGAAAAATGTTTTTTACGAGATGTTACTCTTTAATTATGCTTTTGAAATCTATTTTGTAACGTACACAAGAACCACCTACACTTAATTTTGTTTTCACATTAAACTGTTAAAAAAAAAAAAAACACCAGAATAATATCCATTGTGTAATTCTTTTTTTGACACGCTTAAAACTAGTTTTGGTCACGGTGTGTGTTTGTGGGGATTCCTTACTTCTTGCCTACTTGCTCTTGCCTCAGCTGCTCCTGAACGCCGTCCACGGCTTGGTGGAAGTCAAACACTGCCGAGAAGCCACAGACAAGGTTGAGAGACACACTCGCTCACACACGCATCTCGCAGAGGGAACTCACCGATGTGCGCCCGGTCAGAGATGATCAACCTTTTCTCCCAGTCTTTCAGACCTGCTTGGCCAAAGACAGATGCTCGACATGTTGACAGAAGCAGCGCCGCACGCGCACATCAACTCACTTTTGCCTTTTCGCTCGTTCTTTGCGGCCTCTTCAAACAGTCCCGGGAGGTGGATCACCACACCGTTACCTGGTGTGTAAAGAACAAAAGCAGAAGAACGCTTGGTGAGAAGCGGACCGGGGGACATTTTAACCCCGTTAGTTAATGAAGCGACTGCAGATTCATCGACATTTGGCTACAAGTCAGAATCGTTAAGCTTGAGGCCAGTTAAAAGGGAACAGGCACAAAAAGGCGCTCTCATGTTGATGGCACTAAACAGAAGTGGGAGCGGTCGTGCATATGGAGGACGAGATGGTGGCGGCGTGAAAAAGGCACTTTTGGGGCGACGCCGAGCAAGACGCACCGATGAAGGCGGTGATGTTGGGGTTAATGATGCCGCTGGGGAGGAGGTGGAAGTCGTACTCCACCGAGTCGACCACCACGGTGTGTCCCGCGTTGTTGCCACCCTGCGGAGAAGACGCACACACACACACACGCGTGCACTTGAAGAGATGCTCGTTGGGAAGGGGGAATGCAGACCGAATAGTTTTGCTGGTTGCAACGAGAAGCAGGAATGTCACTCGGTAGAGAGCAAGACACCCATGTCCAACAATTTGCAGTTCTAGCTGAATAACTGAAATATTCTGGCACTTGTCACACTAGTTCCATATTGAATGCACTTGCGGGTGAGCCGCTGAGCTGCCCCGTGACCAGGACGTGTTCCCTTTTCCCAAGGAGCCCGAGGCGATAAATGGAGAGCAGGCAACATGTGCCGCGACCACATGTGCTTGTGGTTATTCCTGGACGCGTATAGCAGCGCCCCAAAGGTAGAGAAAGGCGTTGCCCTTTTAAAGAAGTGTGTGACTTCCCCCAGCACCCCGCAAAGAATTTAGGGGCACTTGGGAAATTGTCCACGTTGCGCAGATTATCACTAACGGCTGAGGACATGTGACACGCTTGGCGAGACGAAGGAACATGCCAACGGCCAAGAGATGAATACGTTTGATTGGTTGAGTTTTATCAATTAGGCTGAAGACAAAGAAGCTAACTCACTGAGTAAAGTATCTGGTGCCCTATTAGGCTCTGAACTGAAGAGGGCTGCAATGACGAAACATACATTCATTGTTTTAATGGGTTTGTTCAGGCGTGCTGACAAAGCTTTTTGGAACCAAATAATTCTTGCTGAGAACTCGACTTCGAGGCCCAAACATAAATTCTATAGTACGGTCTAGTTTGTCAAGACAGTGAACTGCGTTTCTGCAGAAACTTTTGAATCATAAATCAAAGTCAGAATGTAGGAGTGGCAGTTCTCGGCGTGCTTCTAGCTTGGAAAATGGGCCTCTTTATCTTGAAGAGCTCGTTTTTGATCATCAAGGCTTCCGTAAACGTGTACTTCAACTCTACGGAAGAGGTTACGTAACAATATGTGTGTGTGTGTGTGTGTGTGTGTGTGTGTGTGTGTGTGTGTGTGTGTGTGTGTGTGTGTGTGTGTGTGTGTGTGTGTGTGTGTGTGTGTGTGTGTGTGTGTGTGTACTTCACTGCTTACTCTCCGGGCAAAAGTGCCCCCTGTGTCATAACATTAGTGTACAAACACTTCTAATGTTGAGTTAGTCAGAACAGTCAGCTGACTTTTTTTTTTTTTGAGGAATATGATACCTTGTCTTCGGATGATGACGCATCCAGCACTTAAATGATACACACACACGCTATTACAAGAAATAGAGGGTCACTCACAGTGTAACGGAATGACAAACGTCCCCATTCAGTATGTACTCTGCAGGAAATGACAAAATTAAAAAGTTTTGACACTCTACCAAAATATAAGACTTGACATGAAGTCCGCTAACCAGAGGCTGAGCTACACTGTATTTGTTGGACATGCAGCTAGAGCCGAGGGCATTTCCTGCACACTTTTGTAATATGCGGTATGAGAAAATTGCAAAATGTTGATATTGCCTGCTCTTGTCCGAGGCATACCCTCAAACCCTGTTTCATGTCCGCTATGTCTACAGTAAACTATTACTTGTGTGCCGAGCATGTTGTGCACAAAACAGGTTTTTCATTGCTTTGGCCGCATCCAATAATCACCAAGAGAAAAACGAGGGCGCATTGTAAAGACCACTACCCGGTGCTCGGTCTGTCACCCCAGCATGGCTGTTAAACACCAAGTGACTCGCGGGTCAGTAAAGAACACCACCGAGCCAAGAATACTGGGTGTTTTATAAAAAGCTCTTGAAACAACACCTGGCACACCCCACGCCGCACCCCTCGAAACATCTTACACTGCAATTTCTAGTGAGGGGCGGCCAATATACGGCCTTGGCCCCATGAAAGAATCTGATGCAATCCTAAGCCTAAAAACCTTTAATTAAACAGGTTTTTTTTAACACTTTTGCTAGAATAAAAATGATTTGAAATATCTGCCCAATGTGGTATATACTCAAATATGAGTATGAGAAAGAAAGTGTACACAAAGCTGCTGACACTTCAAAATTAGGGGGGGGGGGAATAATGTCAAATATTGGCTTTAGTAAACATTTCTTTGGTATTGGCTCTAAGTAGTGTACCATATGAGTATAGGTCAACCACACTAGTCCAAAATAGGTGACAAAAGTTTATGTAATACCGTTTAGGTGTCAAAAACATGACCGATTGTGGTGAATTGGGTATCGCACAGAATAAAAACTCTTTGGGTCTTTTGGATTTACTCAATTCGGACATCGGTAGCGCGATTAAAATGTAATGTTTATTCGTAACGTTATCCAATTCGTGTATTGTTGCATATTCAGAATCAGTAAGGAACAATATTCAGGTTTTCGGGTGAGAATAGTGGCGACTTGTGAAGAGAATTGCAGTATTGTGATTTTACGACGCCTTGTAATACTTTTCATTCCTCGTTCAAGTGTAGGAGTCCCGTTCTGTCAAATAATGGACGAACATCACGTAATTTTTACGTGTCCACCATTATTGCTCTTTCAAAGCCCGTCGGTCACATTGAGAAAGCCCAAAAGGTGCCTTCAAAGACCTGATACGAGTAGGTGAACCTAGCAAGACGTCAAGGTGACATTAGCAGAAAAAAAACCTTGGCAGCAAAGTGTCTGATAATACTGGCTTTAAGCCAGTTAAAGGGGTAGCATCGTAGAGATGCACGTATACCTATTTTTTTTAATGAAGGAAATAAAGCCAGCGATAGAGGCTGGAACCAAGAGCGCGAAACAAGTGAACGCAACACCAACCTGACATCTGCACACCATGTCGGCGTCTTGCGCCAGCAGGTCCACAACTTTGCCCTTCCCCTCGTCGCCCCACTGCGCGCCCAGCACCACCGTTACTCGGTTGCCCACCGACGGTATGCCGGGCCGCGTCGCCGGCTCCTGGCACCCACTCTCCGACATATCCAACCGCTGCTGGGGGGCTCTGACTAGTGCTTGATTTGTGGCTCGCCAACAGAGCTGAATGGAGTGGTCCAGGCGCCAGCTCACTCCCACGACTCTCACGGCAACGTTCGACGCAACGAAGTAACACGCCCTGCGCATGCGCACAGGTGTCAACAACCAGGAAGTAGGTGAATGTTACACGATTTGGGGCTATTTTGGGAGGGAACTTATGAATAAAGATCAGCACAAACATCTTAATTCAACAAAAATGTAAAGCGTCACTTTACGTTTCCATTTTGTGTAAAATTGTTGATACTTAAGCCATCCCCGTAGTTGAATGATGTTTGCTCTCAAAACAACAAGGCTTTGTGATGATGAGTATTAAAACGTGACACATTCTACGTTTTAATTTTTGTACACTATTCTGACTGGAATAAATACATAATTGAAAATTAATTGCACACTATGTTTTCGGATTTTATTTATGTATTTATTGATCAATTGTGGCAGAAGGGAGGAACACGTCTTTGTTCTATGGCTGTCACAACAACTGTGACTAGAACAAAATTCATCAAAGATACAAAGAGAGCATGACATCACAGAGAACCCCACCCCTAACTGTAGGCTTGCTGGGTGAGAAACCATGTACTGAGTGAGGTCCGCCACAATGTCATCATTCTGAGCTCCACATATGGGTGCCGTGATATCACATGGCTTACGGAGTTGTTTCACTTGATAAGTGTGTCAACATCGAAGATATCAAAACCATTTGTGCAGATGGTTTTTATATCATCGGGATAGCGCGTCCGTCAAACACTTGACCATCTCGGAAGTGGCCACGGACATCATGTGAAAAAGACCTGTGGGACAAATTTACAGATACATACACGCGCACTAATGAGTCCAATGAGTGTATATCAAATGCTCTCAATAATGTGTTTTATGTCGAATGGCTTATTATTGATGTCAAATGTGTGTGTTACCATGCTCATGTGGTGGTGATGCACTTTTTGGGTCCGCGAGCGCTGCGGTGTCCCTGCAGCTCTGCGACGCTCTGAGCCTGGAAGCAATATTTCGTCTTGTGTTCCACTTTGCTCACCAAAAATTTCCCAGAGCAGCAAAGCAGTTCAAACATCTCCTGACAAAAGAAAATATGACCTCAATGGATTTTGGAATTTTGTTCACAGGCAATGAAATATTCATTTTTGGCATTGTGAGGTTGAGGGTTAGAGTTAATTCAGTGTATTTCTTTTTTTGTACTTATTTTCACTTTTGCGTGAGACATACCTCCTTGCCCGTTTCATTGAGGAGGTAGACGACATAGACGAGAGTGACATGAAGGCGACTGTTTTGCATCTTCCTGGCCACGGGCTGGGGGGTCCTCACGCGCACCACGATGCCTTGCTCGCTGACGTTCAGACTTAGCAGCGGTGCGCTAATTTTGGCTGCCATTTTAGTTTACAGTGACCATTTTAGGACAAGCGTGGCTACAAAGTCATGTTTCAGCATAAATCACGAAACTCTAGGTAACATATATTCTAGAAAATTCAGAACCCAAAATGTGGTTCCTTTGCAATGTGCAATTTCAGCTGTCTTAAAGAAGCCAAGTCCCAAAAATAACAAAAACAAAAAAAACAAAGTCTGCCATCTTGGTTGGTTGGGGCCATTTTAGGCCATTAATGCTTTAGCCATGTCTTGAAACAAAAACACTCACTGTCCCATCGGGGGCTGAATCTCGGGGAGAGGATCCAGGCTGACTTGTTCAACGATGAGGATGAGGAAGATGCTCTCACCCTGGCATAGTACCATTCTCGAAGGTCCGATGTGACCCCGCTGAGGTCACATTGGCTCTCGCGGACGCCCTGGCAGGCATCCACATCCCGCCACTGAGCATCGCCATAACTGACCAGCACAAAGAAGCACACATGTATGTCATTATTAGGTCTCACACTTCTCAATATGACCTCAGTCATCTCCGTTCAGGAATATCAACCATTTGGCTCTTCCATTGCATTTATTTTGCCATTTAAAAAAAAAAAATGTAAATAATGTAGTAAACCCCAAAAGGAGCCTTGCTGGACTCCATATTAAATGCACTTGTGACATTATCATCCACGTTTTGTAAAAGCAATAAAATTCAGATTTTGTGTGTTATTCGCATGTCCTCACATCTTCCACTGGACATCATAGTGCAAGTTGCTGCAGTTGGCGGGCGGCATCCAGCGAAGGACATTCTTAAAGTCCACAGAGTCAAACTTGATGTGTGCAGGAGCCGGCAACCCTTTGGACACTAAAAACAACACCAGACATCAACGGGATAATACAATAAAGTGTAAAAAAAAAAAAAAAGAAAAAAAAAAAAAAAGCATTCGTTAACCTGCCACTGCGGCGATGTTGAGCAGCAGTAGGCCTCCAATCAGCACGCGATTCATTTTGCCAACTGTCAGATGGACCCTGCAGCCTCCAACCTTTAACAGCCACCCACTTCCTCTTTCTGTTCTCAACTTATAGACCACTGACCACGTGTTTTTACAGAAATCCATGTGAACAATGACTAAGTGCTTTTTCAACATGCCCGCACGTGCAGAGGAATACTGCGGATATAAAGTCCACACATCCCCAGTCCAAATGCCTTGTACAAATGTGGTTGCATAAGTGTACACACCCACCCACAAAACCCAGGATGCATCTGTTAAAAAACCCAGGATGCATCTGTTAAATAGGAGTCAACACACACTTGCTAAAGTGACCATTAGAGCATCTGAACTTTATTTGGGAGATAAGAAATGGATGGTCAGGAAGTTTGGAAAGAGGTCAACGATATTCATTTTACAAAAAAAATGCAACAAATATTTTAATATTAAAATATACAACACAATAGAGTGCTTTGTTACAGTAACGGGCTGTTGTGAAAGTGCTATTTAAATCCTAAATGCAACTTTGAAAAGTTGAATATTTCACCAGTGAGCCCATTTAGTATAAGAACTCCTGGCTCAATAGCAGGACCACAGACAATGAAGCGAGTTACTGGAAGCGTGCGTGTGCATCACACTTCCACTCTGCATGCAAAGAGGAAGGCAAGCTCCCCGGCAGGCATCCGAGCAAACGCACAAACACTTTCAGTCCCAGGTTTGGTTCCAGGGGAAGACATTAAATGTCAACCAGTATATTACTTCTTTAGCCGCCGGTCAACACGAACTTGCATCGTGGGCTTGTAAACATCCTCGCTCAAACATTCACCAAAGTGCGGCGCTTAGACTCGAATGTCATTTTGTTTTAATGATCGATCATCAATCTATATACATTGCAGATAGTTGCATGTACCATAATTTTCGGACTATAAGTCGCTCCAGAGTATAAGTCGCACCAGCCACAACATGCACAATAAAGTGAAAAAAAACATATATAAGTCACATCGGACTAGAAGTCGCACTTTTAGGGCAAATTTATTTGTCAAAATCCAACACCAAAACCAGACATAAACCAACAACAGGCTAAACGATACGGTATGCTAACGTGACATTTACACAAACAAGGCGCTGAGAACGGGCCTGACGTAACATTCAGAGTTATTCAAGTAAGTATTACATCAATAACACGTTTATCAAACCATCTGTGTCACTCCAATTCATTAAACCCATCGATCTTGCTTTATGTAAACAATGTCGCGTATGCGCCGCATATGCTGACGTCGGACCCGTTGTAAGTTGCATTTCTAATTATTCCACAGACCCATATAACGATATATAAAGTATATTTCAAATAACTATCATATTACAACAATATTATCAAACCATCTGTGTCACTCCAAATCATTAAATCCATCGATCAAATTCCTCGTCCTTTGTCAACGCCACGCGTAGGCCCCGTCAGCCTCGTCGTTATTCCACAGATCTAGTACATAACTATATTGTAGCGTTAACAAAGTACAAGCAAAGACGTGGGTTTGGTAAACGCCTCTTTATTTAACAAAACAAGAGTTGAACGAGCCAACAACTACTGAACTTCCAGCCACGGAGGTGGAAGAGAGCTCCATAAAATAGGACCGGGCGTGCGTAAAAGCCATGTCCGAGCCCCATCCACCGTCCCCGGACAGCCACCCGGCCGAGCGCCAGCCCCTGACTTCCATCCACATAGGTGAAAGAAAGCTCCGTAGAGTATGACCGGGCGTGCGTAAAAGCCTTAATAGTTTTTCAAACCTTCTGTGTCACTCCAAATCATTAAATCCTTCAAACTCTTCGTTCTCCGTGTCACTTACAAACAAAGCCGCAAATGTGGCCGGTAGTACGTGGGGCCCTTCGTCATCCCGTGATCAAATCCTTTGTCCTTTATGTAAACAACCGCCGCGCGGCACGGGTGACGTCACTTGCAGTTCAAATGACAGTAATCCCTTGCTACATTGCGGTTTCACTACATCGCGGATTTTTGAATTTTGAAAATTTGTAAAAAATAATCACATATAAGTCGCTCCTGAGTATAAGTCGCCCCCCCCCCCAAACTATGACAAAAAACGTGACTTACAGTCTGAAAATTACGGTTCATGTTCCCGACAAATTCTGATGGAGAAATGATAAATTTAATTTAGTAAAGTGTGTACTTGTTACTCATGTGTGACCAACACTCATATTTACCTTTGATAAATATCAAAACAGGAAAAGACGGAACTGGCACGGACTGTAAAGCCATACTGAACTACTGATTGCTTTCGTAGATTGATTGACATATTGAAGTATTGGAAGTAAAATTGTACATTTCAGCCATACCATTACAAGATCATGCAAAGAACATAAAAATATTGAAATTGTCTGGTTATATACAAAAAAAATGTTGTTTGAGCACTTTTTTTTAGTTCGACCCGATAAAAAAAAAATTCTTATCAGGTTCAAAGTGTGAGGGGTGTTGAGAGAGTTGAAAGAGAGAGTTGAAAGAGAGAGTTGAAAGAGAGAGCAAGAGAGAGCGAGAGAGAGCGAGAGAGAGCGAGAGAGAGAGAGAGAGAGAGAAATGCAGTTAGGTGCAATATTTCATGACCATCAAAGAAATCACGAGCAAAAAATATTCCAGTGAGCAAGAATCACAGTATTGTGGTTCACATAGGTGCTTTCTGTGCAGCCTTGCGCGGGATCAATTGGAGCACCCGAGACTCCAAAGGCCAAAAGGTTTGCAAACAATTGCATTAGCATCACAACTTAAGATCTTTGACCTCATGAAGAAAGCACAAGCTTTCTTTTTCTTGGGTGGGGAGGATTCTAGCAGTGCTGACTTAGATGTTACGCTAAGGTGCTGGGACGAAAACGTTTTTAAGTCAAACTTTCAGTGACGATAGCCCTCAATGACCTCGTCAGATGACAGTCTGACGCTAACGGTGCGTTTCTCGTAGGCATTATCGTCCATAGTCTCCATGTCCTCGTCTTCATCTATTCGCTCGCCCCCCATGTACGCCTGCTGCTCTTCTTCCTCCATCTCGCCAGCGCCATCCTCTCCAGACAGTTCTGGCTCTTCGTGCGGTTGCGGCTCGTCGGACTGCTCCGACTCACCGGGCGGCACGGACTTCTCCGCCACCATCAGCACCGCGGATGAGTCAGAAACCGGCATGGATGTTACGGGGGTCTCAACAAATCCGTGGAAGTGCTGCAAGGCGCACACATGAGAAAAGAAAAAATGTCAGACAAAGGCATTAAAACGACACGACATGCAAAGTTCACACCAGCGAGCGTGGGAGCTTGGACGAGGCTTTGGTCTTTCTCCAGCAGATCATGAAGAAGACGGTAAGGATGGCAGCCAGGACCAACAGAGACGCCAACACAGCGGTGATGATGTGTTCTACATTTAAAAAAGAAAAATGAAAGTGTATTTGCATCCAGACAAATTGCCCCGTCAAAATGCTTCTTATGACATGACTCGGCGATTGAGGACCGACATGAGTCTAACGCGTTGTGATGTCATGCGTTGACGTGAGCGGCAGCAATTGAACACACTCAACTGTTTTCCTGCATGGGCTGAGCGCAGTACTCCCGTGTGCCGAGAACGCCGATCTTCTCCAGCTCCCCCTTGATGGTGGCGCAGTGCTCCTGGTGGCTGGCGTCCACGGGCAGGTTGCGCTCACACATGTCCTCCGTGCAGCGCAGGTCGGCAAATTGCTTCTGCAGGAGGAGCAAGGTGAATTGAAAGTCAGACGTGGCCACTAGAAGGCGCCAGATATATACACACACACACACACACACACACACACACACACACACACACACACACACACACACACACACACACACACACACACACACACACACACACACACACACACACACACACACACACAGAGCAATTAAAATGGGCTCTTAATATAAATTATATTTTGGGGGGAAAAACACATCTTTTCAAGAACAAACATATTTTGTCAGGATGGTTGATTTCTGAATGCTTATTTTTCCAAGATTAATTCAAGGTTTGACAAGGGTAAAAAGTTATTTTAACAACTCAATCTAAAATGTACCAAATCATTTTGGTATCATAACAAAAGGTTTTTACTGTCTCACTCTCAAAAACAGCCATGAAGATCAAAATCCTAAAAAGATTCATGATGTGCTGTAACTCCCTTTCAATGCTACAAGGTGGCAGAAAATGACAATGACTGAGTGTGACGTAAGCCATTTAGTTAGCTGCAGAACGTAACAGCTAATGACAAGCATCAAACAAATATAATTGAGAACGTTAACACTATTCATTGAGCAATGTGTTCTAATAATACGTTCCATGTTGGTTTGTAACCACTCTTGGCCACTCCATCACCCCCTTTACTTCTTTAGGGCCAGTGATTGGCCAGACTCTCAATCTATGTCTGGCGGAACCCCAGTTGGAGGCCTACGTTGTCGACGGTGACATCGTATTTGAAGACGGGCAGAGGGTCGTCCGGCTGCACGTGTCTCCTCTTCCTCTTGTCTCCGGCCTGCAGACTGGGAACAAGCGCATGCTCGTACGTGAGCCACGGATGCTGGAAGCTGATCTGCACCATGTTATCATGCTGGTCCAGCACGGTCACAGGAGGGAGGTCCAAGGAACCTGAAGAAAAGGGGAAGCCCTTTGCGTCTCTAATCTGCTTGTAACCATGGAAACGTGGCAAATCTCACATTTTTGAGCAGCAGGAGAGTCCAAATAGTAGCTGAAGGAGATACCATCGGCGGGAGCCGCCTCCGATTCTTCCTCCCCGAGGACGGCGGTCACCGCCAGGAAGTAGTCCTGCCTCTGGTCTGACAGGAAGGACACATCCGCCTGCATGTTAGGCGGGTCCACCCACAGCGGACCCATGTCACTGCAGAATGACGGCCAAAACAATTGATCACTTTGGGCTTGGGTAGAAGATGCCAATCACATTATCACACTCAAAGGCTGGAGGACACAAACCCCTGGGACTGGAAGATCCTGCCGATGTCCACCCGGAATCGGAGTCCCGTAGGTGGGTTGTCATAGCTCCATGCCACCTTGTTGACCAGGTTGCCGCAGTGCAGAATCACATCACTTGGAGGTGCCACTGAGCAGACAAATTGAATACACTATAATACATCTTTATTTATTTACATCAGCTTTGGAGACACATCAATGTTGATCTGGGGAGCTCTTTTTTAATTCCTCAATACGGCGATTGGGATTTTATATGAAATGTTTTCATTGGGCTGAAGCCCCTGTTGCCCCTGGCGTCTGTGTTTGCGTTCGCACAGAGGCAGCAAGTACATTTGCTCTTTTTCTGGTCTAGCAACAATGTAACACGAGCGATTGCTGTCGGTGCTTTCGTTTTGTTATCAAAAATTACACACACGAGTCAAAACATGACTCGGTGAGACACAATCAAACCGCTTCAGTGAGGTTAACCTGCCAAAAAAGGTCTTCGACCGCAGCGCTCAATTTCACTTCCTGTCAAATCACAGTGTTTGGTTTCAATGTCAATGATGTGGCTTACTCTACATGATCGTTCACGTGTGAGTTTTTGTAGATGGCATTTGGCTCAGACGTCGGCTACTGAAACGGGAAGACAAACAGCAAAGTGTTCAAGGGTGGGGCGCTACACTACAAAAAGAAAGTCAATGCAGGGGGTGCCATTTTGCCTTGGGAAGCCCCACTCGCGTGTTTGTGATGACAAGGCATGTGCTGAACTTTAGGGGAATACTCAGACGCTGAATAGCCTCACGTGCCGTTGAACTGCTCACATTGTGGTTGTCGCCGATGCAACCGTCGTCACATGTACAGGAAAACCACAGTCGGCCGTGCCGATTCATAACATGCTATACACAAATTGTTTTGTGGCAATGGTTCAATCACTCTTTGCAATCGCTGCTACCCTTCCGTAGTGGACTACAAAGGGGAAGTGATGTGTTTATTCACACTGAAGTTTAGACTCAAGACCGGTTGTCACAAAACAAAAGCTGACGAATTACCATTATTGTGCTAGCTAGCTGCTTAAAATGGCACGTCATCATTTACCTTTTAGAATACCAACTGGTTAGGAATTAATTATAACGTTAAGTTGAATACTAACGCGACCTACCACTGTGCTGTTGCAATTTTCAGGACGAATATGTGCATTAAATTTAACTCATTGAGTCACTCAACACACTTTCAGTTAAACTTCATCATCAGTGTAGTGCCAAGGCTCCATGGTGGCCATGGTAGCTAGTACAGTAATTAATTTTTAATTGGACATGACGGAGTGACGCATGCAAGGAATCAGCCTTTCCTATTAATTACACGTAGGTGCGAGTGTGTACGGCAACATCGCGAGCGAGCAGGCTAGCTAAATGAGGGCCGTCTTCTTACCGTGGGCCGATGCAATACCCAAGAGGAAGAAAGTGACGAGGAGAGTGTTCATACACGGCCACTTCATGACTTTCTTGACAGCCAGAGACCCACTGGCGGCGTTTGTGCTACGGCTAACAACAACAAGCCATGGAAGGACACAGGAAAGCTTCGCGCAGATCCCACTTCAACTCCATTTGGATACGCCTTCCGGTTGTTGCCCAGCGTCAGAGAGTGACGTCATCATACACTCCAACTGTTTTTTTCTCAGTTTTTTTTGTTTAAATAAAAATAAATCGTTCACAAGCAACGTGCAAAATAAAGGATAGCCAGTAATAAGTAAACTGTGCAATATTCATGCTATCTCATCATCATCATCATCGTGATATGACACATTTGTGAATTGAATTTTAGAAGTACAGGAGAAATGCTCACTAGTAAACGATTTTGACAGATGTGTGAATACTGTTAGAGCAAAATTACAATGTAAGCTCCCAAAAATTTTTTTAGCCGAGCTCATGAAAAACGGCTTATTTCTATTTTCTCACCTTATATAGACTATAGTAAACTTCCCAAACTGCCCTGTATACTCTTACCTGTATAAAAACAACAAATCATAGCAAAAAAGATTTTTTCTTGCAATTCTGGACAAGTCTAAAAGTGCTAAATGTGCAGCTGGGTGTGCCTGATGAATTGGTGAGAGCAGCGCATACTCCAGCTCCTTCTTTTTTTTTTTTTTTTTTTTGCATACTCCAGCTTCCTTGCGGGAAACTTCCCACATCCTGACGTCAAGCCAACATGTGATCTTTTCTTCCCGTGCTGCCGCACACCCCGACGCAGTCACGCAGAAGCTCTTCAGTGGTGAGTTATACTTCTACTACATAACATTTATCATAACTTCTACTACATAACATTTATCAAAAATGATGCTTAAGCGTGTGTGTGCGCGTGTGTGCGCGCGCGTGTTTGTGTGTGTGTGTGTGTGTCTGTGTGTGTGTGTGTGTGTGTGTGTGTGTGTGTGTGTGTGTGTGTGTGTGTGTGTGTGTGAGGGGAGGCAACTGTGATACCTCCATGTGTGTTACATAATATTATTTTGCTGATAGACTCGTCACATCGAAAGACTTCAGCTGCTGTGGTAGCTGGCCTCACTCTTTCCTTTCAGTATGCATTCACTAAACTTTATACGAAGCCCGCTCCGACATCAGTGTAGTGCAAATTGATCCATCGAGCAGATTGAAGTCAAAATCCAGATCGTGGGACAGTTACAATCTTGTAGCCAGAGAGGAAGAGAAGAAACATAATTGTCAACATATTCCACATGTGGGTTCTTGTTGACATAAACAGAGACTATGTTGACATTGAATCTTCTCAAATATGAAGAATCGTCTCGTGTGTGCATTAGCTGATGCCTGTGGCACGCAATTCTAAAAACCTCACAGGAATATTCAATTTCATTCCAGTTAGATTTTTATTCCTGCTATACAATGAACATATTTGAACATGAGAGCCTGAAACTAGAGACCGCTTCAGCTATTATTTCTATGTGTTTCTGAATGTAATACATATTCTCATAATGATTTAAAAACATTTATTTATTTATTTATTTATTTATTTATTTATTTATTTATTTATTTATTTATTTATTTATTTATTTGAGAGACCCCTCACAACAAAGACAAAAGTGTGCTGGGTTTTGTTTACAACCGCACAAACTGTATTTAGAGATGCCGAAGAGACAGCGACATCTTGCAGCCTGTAATTTGTTTCAAAGTGAGTGAGCCCAACAAGCAATGCAAACGACAACAACCATGAATTCAGCCAAGTTCTAAAGAAGCGCTTCCAATTCCAAGGAAAGACACATTTAGTTGATGACAGAATGTAAAGGGTAAAGAAGTTGTGGGGAAATGGGTTTCAAAAAAGACAACACTGTGTTCTGGTTCCATTTGAGCCAAGGCCAGAGCAGGAATGCAGCGGTCAAGTGTGCCTGCGTGCTTTTGCCAGAATGGATGCGGCAAAGCAGCCAAAGCAGGAAATGTAATCTTTTGTACAAAGACTGAACTGGAGATGCCCCAGAAAGCGGTCCAAGGCCTGCTGTAATTATCTTTCATGTGTGGTTCAAATCGGGGTGACAAGTGGAAGACGGCTTGCTACTACAGCCTACGTTCAAGAAAAGGAAATCGTACTGCCTAAAAATTCACTACTGTGCTTGGATTTTTAACTGATTTGAAAGGGAGTATTTTTTTTTTTTATATATAAGGAAACAATTTTAATATTTTTCTAGTTAACAGAAACATCACTAAACTGTGATTGGTTGTTACCTGAGCCAGGAGCAACTGTGATGTCATTTTCAGTAGACAGTGTGAGACAAAATGGCTGCCCCTGAGATGTATTTTAACGGTTGGATTTTGCTGCTTAATTCATATTCCAGCCCAAAAAATATTTATCCGAATGTCGTGTTTAGACTAGTGGGGGCGCATACAACATATTATTGAACAAACATTTTGGGGGTTGACTTCTCCTTTAAACGGAAGTGTGTGTAATGTGCTTTGTATGCACATTTTGCATTCTCCCCCCACCCAAAGTCCTTAATTTTGCTTTAAATGTAAAGATATACAAGACACATATTTTATCAAAAGCAGCAAACGGAAAGGAAAGTGTTTTATTGCGAACACCATCGCCCGCCACCGTTTTTGCAGTCGAGCTGAGAAACAAGTCCGCTGTAGTGTTTGTGTATTTCATAATGTGCGTACTTTTATTTTTTATAGACTGAGTTGATGAGGTCAGCAGGTGTCTAAGTTGCTCCCCAGTAGACGTTTATGTCTGCCGTGTTGCCGAAAGCGAGGCGGCGCGCGGTCAGTGGCGAAGGACCTGATTGAGTCCAGATGTCTCCAGATCATCTCACTTGTTGGCAACCAAGACCGAGAGCGACGCGCTCATATGCTAAGAATCCATGCTGCAAAACCCGAATTAGTGAAAAACACATGTGCTACAGTATGTACGTCGTCAGGATGTCAGTCAAAAGATTAGGAACGCTTACACTCAGCATGATCACATATTGAGGGTGTTGAGTTTTTTTGTTTTTCTTCAAAGCTGCCCCACTAAATTTATGGCAAGTCATTCATTTGAGAATGCAGTATATAGAGGCAGCAAGACAAACATAAGCACAAAGAAAGGGAATCTTGGATTAGTTTCATCCGACTTGACAGCCAGCAAGTGGGCTTAGACATTTAGTGCCTTATTGTTGGCCATGAGTGTGTGCACATCACAGAGAAAAGGCAGGAGGGTGAGTTAAAAAAATGCAAAGACATAAGAAAGACGCTAGATAAAGTAGCATCCAATTGTCGAGGTTGTACTTCTGGTTTTTGATTGAGTTGATTGGCAGCACTCAAGATCCTTTAAACCTCATTTTAAACACTTGGCAAATTTGGCAGGGTGGGTCCGTAGTGACATTGGGTTTCCTCATCTTATTTCAGGTCGAATGGGAGTACCAATCAAGGTGGTGGCCGAGCCCCGTGCCCGTTAGCGATGGGCTCCCTGGGCCCCCCGGCGCCGCTCCTGTGCGTCCTGCTGTGGGTGTCGGCGGCACCGCAGCGCTCGGACTTGCATCTGGCCTACGTGACGCACGACAGCTTCTTCTACTACTCGTGCAGCCAAGAGCCGGACGCGTGCAACCAGGCCTCTCTGGACGCTTGCTGCTGCAGGGACATCACAGTGCCAAGTCTACGACGCCTCCCGGCGGTGCCCTTCTCCTCGCCAGTCTTCCACATGCGCCGCCTGACCGTGTGGTACACATCGCCCTGGAACACCGCCCGCCTGCTCAACAACTCGGAGGTGCTCCACCTCACGCTGATGGACTGCGGCAGCGGCGGGCGCAGGGAGAGCGCCGCCCTTCCTTTGGAGGGACACTTTGCAGTGCAGCACCTGGAGCGACTGAGTGTCATCGACTTCCCGCAAATGCCTCAAAGGAAGATGGAGCCTGAGAGCGACAACGACCTCCATTTTGACACTGACAGGTGGAGATGTCGGACCACGGCAGCGCAGGTGCAGGACATCTTCCTGGGCCGTGAGCTGGGGGCGGCATTCCACGAACAAGCCCGGTTGGGCGTCATCCACGGTTCAGTGCTGCGGGGCGGCGCCGCCGGCGTCAAGGTGTACACAGTGCAGACGCACATCGACAGCGATGGCACGATGCCCTTTCCCGACCTGCGCCTGCCCAAACTGCCGGAAACGTCCATCATCTACGTCAGCTTTGTGTACAAGAGGGAACAAAGTGAGGATTAAATGCATCGCATTTAACAGTCACCAGGAAGGCCTGAGACATTATTTTGAGGTGTTTTACTGATCTTCAATAAATGGCAGAAAAGTGAACCGGCAGCTGTGGCTCTCCTTTCACACATACGTATGAGGCCATGACAGGAAGGAATCTGTCTTGACCCATAAAAAGAGACTCTTTCATCAATAACGCTATTGATTTAATAATTTCAGTTATACTATGAACCTTTAAAAAAATAACACAAAGTATTTACAAATATTTTTTCAACTAACCTTTCGAGCACTTTTTCGACCCCCTTTTCTGCGCCATGGCAGTAACCACAAAAGATCGCTAGAGGGCGGCAGATACACGTGGTTTTCAAGCAGGCCTGGACAACAAGGGTGACCTGGAGCACAAGTGATGCAAATCTGCCTCGCTATACTCGTGTTGAGGATTTGAATCTCGTTTTGTTTGTTTGTTCTTTTCATACTTGAATGGCTGCTCACCGGATTTCCCTCACCTTCCCTGGACGGGCATCTCAGCTTTTGAGAACATTCATTATCCAAACCCACCTTCCTATCGTGAAAATGGACTACCGACATGACTGATATTACACAAATTTGATGTTATGTTAATCTTGATAATCTTATAGGCCACCACTCTGGCTAACAAACGTAATTTTTCTCCCAGTTTCGGTCTTGCTAGCTGAGTGGCATCGTGAAAAACACACACAAAGGGCTAATTTTGAGGCACAAAGTGCTTATTTTGAGGCACAAAATGCAAATTTTGCCTCACAAACATTGATGCAAAACCTCTTATTTTGAGCTTTGATGTAACCTGCAATTGACCTGCAACCAGTCTGTACTTTTTTTCAGTAGGTGCGTACTTTTCAAGACAATGCACCTGCTATCCAACCACATTAGCATGACAAACATGCTCAACGTGAATGGTCGCACCTGACAGGTGAATCTGCGAAAGTGTCAGTAGCGCACTACAATTGCAAGTTGACTTTATTAACTCTCATTACAGGCCCAGCTGTAAATGGGCCCAGATTTGTCCGTCTCGCACCCACTAAAACATGTTTATCATCAGACGTTATTGTTCGGCCGCCTCCTTGCGGGCGACTCAGCCATGTTGCTCTTTTGAAAAGGGCAAATCAGCTATAATTCAGTTTATAAACGGCAGCGGGGTTAGGAGGGAGGCGGAGGCGAGTAGCGGAGAGAAATGCCTGCATGAATATTCACGAGGGCCTCAACTGCCGCGGCCGGTGATTCATTAGGCATATGTAAATATCACTCACTTTAATTGCCCCTAAACCGACTCAACATAATGTTACCATTAGCAAATTATTACTTATTTGTTATACTAAACGCTGTGCGGAGACCAAGCCATTGCAATTACATAGATTTTTATTCACTGACAACCCATTGTCACTTTATTTGGAGGTGTGCGTACGTGTTCTTGTCTTTCTAACATAACGTCATACAACATGACGGTCCACCTTGACTGCGGAGACGTTTCAGATTGTTCTTGGTCAACACAAGACAAAATTCAAATGCATTTATTTAGCACAACAGGAGGTTGTGAATATGTGTGTGTGTGTGTCTGTGTCTGTGTGAGTGTGTGTGAGTGTGAAAGAGAGAGTTCTTGTCTTTCTACCATTGGGGACGTGACCCTTGACATCAGGCAGGCCAAAAAAGAAAAATAAATTCTTACATGAGCTAATTTTGAGTGTCCATATGTGTCCGGACAATTAATTTGTGTGACACATGGTGGACTTAAGTGTGTATTCATGGGGGACAAACACACATTGCACATAAACCGCTTCCCCTCATTTATCTTTTTTTTTTTCCCCCAGACAGAAAATTGTCATCTTTTTGCCGCAAAGTTGCCTGTTTTAATTGACGTTAGACTAAGTGTCTGAAGAACTCATTAGAAAACAAAACAAATCACCAACAAATGATGGGGCGACTAAATTAGCATCATTACGCTCGACGACAACAGCTTGCGTCAGGATAAACCATCAAAAATTTAAACATTTCTGAAGGAGCGGGATTTTTAGTCGTAATCTCAGCTCCAGCTGTCTGAGTATCAATTATTCAAAAAGTGTGGCACAATCAAATTTAACTGGACTTGCCTCCGTGCTGTAAACTTTGCCAAATGAAATGACTTCCAAATAGTAAACAAGCATTTTTTATGGCGCGCTCGTCAGGCGCCGATTTAATATACACTATGTTTCGAATTAAAGCCGTGCTGAAATATCCTCGACATTTAAACTAAAATCACACAAAAAAGGAGGATAGATTTTACTAGAAAATAAAAATGCATCATTGTAATATACTACAAGTGTGCTCGAAAGAATAACAAATGTTCATATAGCATAAACATGCAAAGTACATTATATGATACTAAGAAACATGGGACAAATCATTTCACGTTTTTTCTTTTTTAACTCCAAACTAATCATTTGTCTAAAAGCGACAGGTCCACTGTGGTCGACTGACAAACCAGTGATTTAAATGCATCATTCCAAAACAAACTAAATTCTTTCAATTTCATCCATAGCTGAATTACTTAAAAAAAAAAAACACACACACATTGAAGAAATTCATGGAAAGCAATTACATAATAGTAACAAATACCAATATTTTGGTTTTATAACCTCACAAAAATCCACCATATAATTTGTTGAAAATGAAAATGACGCATACATTTTCAGAAAGTTTTGTGCAGATCAATAGAACAATGCAAAAAATAACAACCATTTTATGCCAACTAATTTGATTCAATACTATGTTTACTTCAGTCTATATATATTATATCAGTTGTGATTACATTGTTTCAAATAATAATAATAATAATAATAATAATAATAATAATAATAATAATAATAATAATAATAATAATAATAATGTGCAATAAGAAAGAATCATTCATAGCTTTTTTTTATCTTATCATTAATTAAGCTAATAATGAATGAAAAAGCAAAATGGAGTGAATTGGTTCAAGCCATCAATGGGAAAGAATGACAAAATGCAAAGTAACGCCAAACTGAGCGTGTGCGGCCAGCGACTCAAACTGGCTGCGGACGTGCGGCACATTTTACAACAATGTTGTCATCATTTAAGAAAAAGGGGAAAAACCACAAAAACGCCAGCACCCTGCCAGTTCCCGTCTGCCTGACTGGCCTCGGAAATGTTTTATCGAGGCAGCAGTGTTTTGAAGCATCGGCAGTGGCAAAACAGAGGGACGGGGAGAGATAAATAAGCCGCAGTGTGTGCTTGTGTGCGCGTGTATGTGAGGAAGAGAGTGTGAGGGAGCTCATAAAGTAGCCTGATGGATGATCTCCTTTCCCCCAGAGGGAACAGCACCATGTAAATTGGCCCACACAATGCATTATGGATAAGGCAGTTGAGATTATAGCTTGTTAATGTGTCCCCCGCTCCCCCCCCCCCCCCCCGTCCCCTGTCCGCTCTCCATCCCTCTGTTCGGGCTCAGGCAGTGACATGTTCGCCTCATTGTGGAGGTCTTCTGGGTGCAGATGGAGAAGGCGCTACTGCTGCGACTTGCGTATCTCGGGACCTCTTTTTTGGCGCGTCAGCAAATTTTGCCACCACGCTCCATTGAATTCAAATCAGCTTTTTAGTAATTGTGGTTTTAGCTCGCTATCGGACAAAATGTTTTGAACCACTGGCAGTGATGTTTTTGTGGGTGCTCTCTTGATAGACGTGTCTACCAAATCTCATCTTGTCAAGTTGAACTGGTTTTGAGGGAAATTCTTCCGAAACATGAGCCAGAGTGTGTCTTGTGTTTCATCACTGGGGTCTCAAACTTTGTCACCACGCTACATCAACACACAATGACCGAAACTTTTTTATGTCTTTTTTGCTGCACCTAGTTCTTGTGTACCCGGGTCAGATTTAGTAGCAATGTGACCAAATCTCTAGGATGGGTTTGTCTTTGAATGAAAAGGACAAATGATAGATCTCTTAAAATGGTGATTTCAAACCAAAATGGCTGATTTGCTGAATCTTTTCAGGTTTGGCCTCTTGAGACCTTTTTGTGGATCTACTCATGATCGACATGTCTAGCAAATCTCTCTTAATTAAAAAAAATCAGATTCCTAAGAAAGTGAGGCTTGGCTACGAGTCAGATAAGCTAACAAAGTTAATGACATGCTACATGAAATTCAAATCATGTAGTCCACAGTATTGTGGATCTTATTATGACTCAACTCATCAAAAATGAAGGCAATGATGTGTGTGTGTGTGGGGGGGGGGGGCGGGGGGGGGAGTGCCCGTGCGTGCGTGAGTGCGTGCGTGTGTGTGTGCGAGTGAGTGCGCGCGCGCGCAAGCGCATGGTGCCCCGTTCCCATTAGAACGGGTCATCTGTCCCTCATGGAGAGTTTTCACGGCTGTGGAGCGGATTAGGCGGCCGGGGAAAGCGAGACGATGGAGCGGGACGAGAGATTAAGGACAGAGCGGTGGGAGGAAGCGGATGAGGACAATAGCGAGTCTCAGCATCCGCACTTGGCACACTGGAAGCGCTGCTGGCCAGCCGACCGGTCAGTCTTGTGACTTGTGATGCTTGAGAGACATTTAAAAACATTTGATGAACGTAGTGGCTCCAAAACCATTCATATACTCTTCATTGTGCGTTATGTCTCTCGGCGTCAATACTGCCCCCTGGAGTGCAGCGCTACAAGAATAAACCTTAAAATTAATCAACCTGAGGTCCTGTAAGTTTTTTCTTTCATCTGTGTGGCCTGGTCCAAAGTGACCGGGTGGTTGGAGACTACTGCTTGAGAGTACTATTTTACTTGTAAAAGTCAGGCTGTCCCTCGAAAGCGTGCACGAGTCACCTGAGAAGATACAACAGCTCTAAAGGACAGACGCCGGAAAGTGTGGGCGCGCAGCAGCTCGTATTTGTAACGTATTGCCTCGGCGCCGCCGTAACGGGCAAAATATGATGACAGGCTTTATGGAATGTTTACGCCGCCTCCGCTTAATGGGCCCTGCCACGGGAACTGATGAAGACCTTTAGCTAAACATTAAGAGGAAGACTTGCGACTATGCACGCGCACACACACTCACCGCTCACACACTCATCCAATTCCTCATTTACTCTCACAAACTTTCAGTCATAAGCTCCCTCTGTCCCTCACACATACACACACGCCGCGCTCTCACATGTACAAACGCAGTCACACTCATCCACTCTTACACTGGCTCTCTCTCACAGAAACACCACGCACGCACTCTTACACACTCGGTTTCTCTCACATTCACGCACTCACACTCATACACATTCAAACTTAACACATTTACACACAAATGATCACACAAACTGACTCATCTTCTCACGTGTTACTCACATACATATCGTCTCTCTCTCCCTTCATCTCATACATAGTCTTGCCCACTTACTCTCACACATACACACACGCTCTCACTGTTACACTGTCACCTTAGACATGTCACTGTCACCTTGCACCTCTGTTCTACACTATGTCTTCCGCACACTTTCCTCTCATATACACACTCAACTTTTACACTCTCGCATGCGCACGCTGTGTGTCTCGCTCTCTCTCACACGCCTTCGCCATCGTATTCCAGTTGGTCCTAAAGAGACAAATTCCTCGGCAGCATTTTCCTCCCATCATAAAGCGTCTGCCACTAAAGGCGTGTTTTCTCAATCCGTCTGCTGGGCCGTGACAATTCCGCATCGCTGCGGCGGGCGTCGCCGCTCTCGCTCGGGGCGGATTTGCACACCATATGCCGCCGGTGTCAAACGGCCGCGTTTAAACGGGCCGCGGCCTCGCATTCGTTATTAAGGCCACGTTATTGGGGCTTGTTTATCGGGAGGCGCCTTGTTAATGTTATTTATTAGGAGTCGGCACGCCCGCCGCCCCCCTCCGCCCCCTCCCGCATGCAAAGGAGACGGACATAATATATGCAAATAGCGACGTGGACCCAACTCGGCGGCAGTAAAACGCAGCATTTGCATTTGATGTAGCACATAATAAAGGGCTTATTAGCATTTTAAATGTGTCAAACAAACTTGAAAAATGTCGTGGGCGCCTGGTGCTGTTTTACTGTCGGACGTGTGCGCCACGCGTGTCTCGAAAAGGCCAACGCGAGATTCCGCACGTATAAATATTAAAGTGCAAGCTCCCGACGACGTCGCCGTGACATCATGCAATTCACCTGTCGGGAAGCCACGCCCCCAACGCAGAATGACCAATCACAGGGCAGCCAGTTTGCATCGTTTACTGAACATGCGTTGTGGACGTAACTCAATGCAGCAGACACATGCGCATGCGCGCAGACACAGAGAGAGACATGCACACGCGCACACACACGCTCACGCGCGCACACACGCACACGCGCGCACACACGCACACGCGAGCACACACGCACACGCGCGCACACGCGCACACACTCCCTCCCCGCACACACATTGAAGCAACCAGGCAGCATATTTGCAACAGGGTTCCCCTTTTAACTCCTTTCACTGGGAGCACAATCCTACTCCTCCCATCCTCCAGTGCAGGCCGCGTCACTTTGTGTCCGCTTGGGCCCTCCGCAATGGGTGCACATGAGCAGAAAATGAGGGTGGGGGGCGAGGCGAGGGCGCCCTGTGAAAGGACAGCATGTTTGTGTATCTGCGAGAAGGGAGCAAGAGGAGATTAACATGTAAGATTTAAGACGGGTGAGGGGGTGAGGCGGGCTTGTGAACGCATGAGTGCATGTGCGTGTGTAGACGGTGTAAAAAGGTCCACTTCAAGGCCTGCAATCTGCTGCTCGGACATAAAACTCGATTTCACACTACACTACACGTACTTTTTCTTTTCTCTTTTGGGGCATCAAAGTTTTGTCCGACGGCGAAAGCCTGCTCTTTCCAGTCAGTCCCGTCTACTTGTTTTGTGGCTAATTAACACCCCGGCGCCGCAAATATCAATTAGGACTTCAATAGACGATTGTGAGGTGCGCGATTAACAAACTCCCCACGATTTGATCAACATTAATTAAAAGTCGGGCGCTCCAATTCAAAGGTTTGTTTGCTGGTGGTGAAACGCAGACAAAATGCTCGTCTTGATATTTTCTCTTTCAACTTCAATTCAGAGGCATCAATGGGGAAAAGTTCTTACAAGTATTCACACTTGTGGTGTCAGTGCAAAATGTTGCTTTAGTGACAACTCATGCACTTTGGATTGATTGTTGCTGTCCATATGCTGCTGCAATGCCTCAAACTTTGATGAAAATCGCTTTTATCATAGGATTAAAACAAAAAGCAATGATTTATATATATAATATATATATATATACATATACTCGGTGGCGCACTGGGTAGGAGGGTGCGGGTTCGATTCCACCTCCGGCCCTTCCTGTGTGGAGTTTGCCTGTTCTCCCCGTGTCCGCGTGGGTTTTCTCCGGGCACTCCGGTTTCCTCCCACATCCCAAAAACATGCTTGGTAGGCCTAAATTGACTCTAAATTGTCCCTAGGTGTGAGTGCGAGTGCGGATGGTTGTTCGTCTCTGTGTGCCCTGCGATTGGCTGGCAACCGGTTCAGGGTGTCCCCCGCCTGCTGCCCGATGACGGCTGGGATAGGCTCCAGCACGCCCGCGACCCCCGTGGGGACAAAGCGGTTCAGAAAATGGATGGATGGATATATAGATATTTGAAGCCATATATATATATATATATATATATATATATATATATATATATATATATATATATATATATATATATATATATATATATATATATATATAATGTGTGTTAAAAAAACTGTGTGAATCATCAAATTACACGAGTTCATCACATTTTGACATATTTGGCATTTAATTACACATTTATGTTATGTATGTTCTTCAATGACACTTTCCCAAAAATATTTACCTCATTTTTATTGTACGTCTTTGAATTTTATACTGTTTATTTATTTTATTGCATTTTCAAACTTGAATTCATATGTATTTACCTCAAATCTATATCTGTATATGGCTAGTTATCTTGTTTTAATGGTAAAATACAACATATATCTGGAAATTTACATATTTGGATGCAAGGCACCCTTGACCTGATCTCCACCGTGGCCTTGACCTCCTAATGTCTCTAATGAAGCATCACCGTGCTCTCAGTTAAAAGATGTTGCGCTGATACCATTTGACCACCAATTACTGTCCTCGTCCTTTTCGTTGTTAGAGAGGGTGGGCGGAGTTGGTCGGTGGGTGGGGGTGGTGATGGGGGGACTCCAAGGCCCACCCATGACGGTAATTAGCTCGTTAAAAGTGCAAGTTCTATGCGCTTGTTTTATAATGACGCTCAGCTAGTTTTCATACTCGAAGGAAGCCAGCCCTCCAGCAAGTTGGTCCGTAATACTGCTGCTCACCTCCTAACTGGAGCTCGGAGGAGGGAGCACAAAACTCCGGTTCTGGCCTACCTGACCTCTTTTTGCTCCTCAGGTCTAGCAGTCCAGATGGAACCGAAGGTACCGAGGACTCTTTGTTACAGCATGTTAATGCAGTTCTGGTTGTGTTCCACAAAGTTGAAAGTCTTGCAAGATGGTTCAATTAGTATCTCCCTTGAAGGTTAGAGTGCGTTTTAGATTCAATCAAAACTTTCAGCGTCCTATCACTAACTTTGAGTGCGTCATGATATGAAAGGAAAGCCTCTCGAGGCGGTTGCAGCACACAACTTGATAGCCGACACACACCTCATTGAGACACATTGGCCGGATTAGGAACACTTTCTGTCGGGGGGCGGCCAGGCCCCCCCCCGATACACAAAGGAACACTTGGGGACGGGATTAGCAGGCTTACAGCGGATCCACATATGTCCAGTTCAAGCAATTGGTATTCAAAGCTTGACACTTTGAAATGCCACCAGGCGAGAGCAAAGGCGGATCCGCCGCTTTGCTCTCGCACCTTTATGAGGAGCAAAGGGCCCCTCCCTCTCCTCCCCTCTCTCCCCTCCCTCCTTTTGGGCCAAGCCCAACAATGAGGGCCCCGTCAATGCGCGTTTGGGCCTTTTTCTCCTTTTCTATTTCTTTTCTTTATTTAACTGTTCGAGCAGGGCGATCTCATGGCGCAGCACGCGGGAGGAGAGACGGGGAGAAACTTGATAATTATTTCAAGTGCCATGGGTGGCGGGAGGACGGGTGAGGAGTCGACAGACGGACGGACGGACAAAGGAACGATGTGTTGTCATTGCGAGCTGTTGGTCCACAGGGCAGAAGAAACACGACTTGATTTTATGTCAAAATAGCTCATTTTATGATGTGCCCACTCAATTTTGCAGTTTTGAATTTTGAATTTTGAATTTGAATGTTTTCACAGTAAAAATAACATAAAATATTTATAAAATATATAACACGTATAATCATGTATATATATATATATATATATATATATATATATATATATATATATATATATATATATATATATATATATAATTATAATATATAATATAACAATAAACTGTTGTTACAATATATATATAATTTTTATTATTAATTTATGTAAAGGTAAAACCCGAGGGTGCCATTGAAACTTTGATAAAAAAATTTGAAACCTTCATTTTGCAGGGAAATGCAAAGTTTAGCTTAAGATATGAGTAATTTTCAAGGACAGCAAGAAGAGCAAAAATCTTCTGAATATGAAGCCTTAGTTCAAAGATGTTGTTGTGTTATAAAACCACACACACGCACACGCGCGCACACACGCACGTCCAAATATCAAATATCCAAAATACAATCAAATCTTAAAAGAAACACTTTTCAGTCCATGTTGATGAGTAGTCTATCTATGACACTAAAGCCAGAAATAATAAATTATCTGAATATAAAACTGACAGCAGTAATAAGTATTAAAAATATATAGTACATATACTGTTGGTTTTAAATGTGTTTTATCACACGTGCGAACATTATTGCAATATCGGTGACTCAAAACAATTTCACTTTATACGTATAAGCACCTGTTAGAAATGAAAATGCTGACATTGATGTTTTACTTTCTTTGCGATGTGAATTTACATAATCGTCACGTTTCTTACATTAAGACCAGACAGCTAAAATCCTAATTTAGTAAGATTTGTCTTCATTGAATTGAATAAAAAAAATACAAGTATGATGAAATAAAATGTCATTTAAAAGTTGTAGGACTGTGTCCAAGTCTGCCAAGCATGGCTTTAAAAAGCTGAAACCCAGATGTGTTCTTATGCTGAGCCAGTTGTGAAATATTTTCCTGTCACTGCTTGCTTGCGTTGTGAGCGGGCAAAAGAGGCGCAGGCCGATTAGTTATTGTTGGACTTTGTGGTCCTGGTGTGCTATTCAAGCCAGACTGGGCCCAAATAAAAAGCTTGGGCGGGCGGGCGGGCGTCTGGGGTCCAACGGGTCACAGCGCTGCCGCCTACATGCTGCCATATGGATGGCACAGCGCACACCGTCGCCGCCGCTCGACTTCGTCCGCGCGCCTCACCATGGCAAAGCACACACAGACTATGGCAGAAGGCACCGATAGAGAGAAACAGCATGTGCAGAGGGAGACATGGATGGAGAAAGAGAGATGGAGAAACATCAAGTCAAATGGATGGATGGACGGACAAATGGATGGAGAGACAAATTTAGCTTGGAGTTATAAGAAGACGATCCAGATTCACACTGCATATTTTTAAAATCTGCTACTCATCAATTGTTCGACAACGGAGGGAGGGGGGGGTGGGTCAAATTCCATGGAAAGAAGTCCGTCAAGACACAAAGTGCTATTTTTCTGCTTCTCCTTCCTCACCGCTTGCTTGCTTGCCACTCGCACTGCCAACAAAAAGAAAACAAAACTCTCCTAAAATGTCCCCAGGGCTCCTCCTCACCGCTTGCCTGCATCACAAACCATGACAAATTTAACTAGTCAGCAAGTACACCTAGAAGACCTTTGCTGTAGTGTAAACAATATTTCTTTTACAATATATTAGAGCAACCGTCAGATGGATGCCTTGCTCAAAGGCATTTCAACCTGTGTGGAACCTGTGTGCTCAGGAGGTCACAGGCTGGATTTACAAGCACTCCCCCAACCTTGAAGCGCCTTTCATTCCTGACTTCTTAATACTTGACTTTCAATGCTTTTACTTCTTTACTTTTCAGCAGGAAGCGTGGGGAAAAAAATTCCGTTGGTCAAGATGAGCTTTAGGCCTCTCCTTCTTACTCATGGCAGGGCTCTCAAAAAAAAAAAAAAAAAGACAGAAAACAAGAAAGCTTGAGTGAAAATGAAAGTCGAGGAGTGAGTGGAGAGAAGAGGCGAGCTCGTCCCTCGCCCCGCCCCTGACAGTGTCCTGACAATGGCGCTGGATGGATGCGTACGGCGGTCAGTGGGACAGTCAAAGCACGCCTCCGCCTCCTCCTCTTCAAAAAAGAGGCGCGTCATCGTCCTAACAAGGCGTTATGAATAGCAAAGCGGCTTTTGTGTGGCCGCCCGTATAAAAAGCCGCTGACACCTCACAGAGCCAGCACAGACAAGAAACGGAGCCGCTGCGTAAAAGCGCGCAGGTGGAAATCGAAAGAGAGAGAGGGGAACCGAGGGGGGGATCGAGAGAGGTAGAAAGCGAGTGAGAAAGAGAGAAAGGGGGAGGAAGCCTCGGAGGCCGAGCCATAAAATGAATTCAGACTCCAGCCCGAGCAGCAGAGCCTCATCCCCGGACATGGATGCCATGTTCCTCCGAGAGCACCTCCCTGCCCATCACTTCCACCACCTGCACCCGCACTTCAACTTGCACCACCACCACCACCAGCACCCTGTCTCCTCGTCCACGCAGGCCGGCAAGATGTCCGAGTCCAAGTCAGCCTCGTCTTCGTCGTCGGTGGAGAGCAGCAGCGGCGGCGGAGGTAGCAACAAGTTCAAGCTGAAGAAGCAGGTGACCGAGGAGGAGATGTACCAGCTACGCCTCAAAATCAACGGCCGCGAGCGCAAACGCATGCACGACCTCAACTTGGCTATGGACGGCCTGCGCGAAGTCATGCCCTACGCGCACGGTCCCTCCGTGCGCAAGCTGTCCAAGATCGCCACGCTGCTGCTGGCCCGGAACTACATCCTCATGCTCAACAGCTCCCTGGACGAGATGAAGCGACTGGTGGGGGAAATCTACGGCGGCCAGCACTCGGCCTTCCACTGCGGCACCGTGGCGCATCCGGGAGCCGCGGCGGCGGCTGCGGCGGCTGCTGCCGCGGCGGCCGCAGCCGCCCATCAGGTACACCCGCTCCTTGGCGGCGGCCTGTCGTCGTCCACCACGTCCACTACGTCCTCCAGCCTCCCCATCCGGGCCCCGCACGCCTTGATGAAGGGTTCGCCGGCCGCCGCACCCCCTGGCCTGCAGCTGGGCTCCGGGTTCCAGCACTGGGCCGGGTTGCCGTGCCCGTGCGCCATCTGCCAGGTGCCGCCCCCTCCCGCTCCTCCTGCGCCGCCAACACACATCCCCATCACCTCCTCCGGCCTGACGAGACTGACGGGGGAGGCCAAGGACGGCATGAAATGATATGTCGGTCATTTTTAAGGACTGTTTGAGGGCATGGCGCGCGAATTCGTGCATGTTGCTGTCTGTTTTCTTGTTGGGTCCATATGAGAAAATGTGTGTTATTTCTCTCCTTGTACCAAGGACTCCTGAAAGACTGACGCTTTCAAACTTGAAGGTAAAAACAAAAACAAAACGAGAAAAAAAATTGTGCATGAATATTTTGGTTCTCTTTATTTTGTGAAAATGAAGATTGCGCTTTGTGCCTTGTACCAAGGATTTAAACAAAAAAAGTGAGTTCCGTATTTTAATTTTTTTTCTTTTCCAAAAATGTAGCAAACACCGCTTTATAGTTTTGCAATTGACTCATTAAGTGGCTCCTTGTAAAAACATCTCAATTCCCTTTCTTGTTACTTGTGTGCATGTTGCCCGAATGTTGACGTTTTGTTACGCCCAGAGACTGCCTGTCTTTATTTTTTTACATTGTTGATGAAATATTTATTATGAATCACCCAGAGGACCTGGATGACATTTCAATAAAACAAAAATTATGGATCGTATTTTACTGCCTTACTCTTTGTTGAGAACATTTACACACGTTTCAACAAATGACCCTTAATTGTGTTGAACATTTATAAACACTCATGACGTCGAAAAAGTGCTTTCACCTCCATATCAATTCACAAAGTGTAAAATGCCCTCAAGGAATTTGGGCCTGCAGTGTATGAAATTTACGTGAGCTCATTTGCATTCCATTAGAGAGAATATTCCATTCAATTTGAGTCTTTATTTAAAAAAAAAATCATCACTGGAAAAGAATAATCAAACTGCATATATTTTTATTGGGCTACACAAAAATCAGCTAGATACGAATGTTTTACTTTAAAAACTAATTCAAAAGAAAATCCAGTAAAATAAATTTAATGCACTTTATTAAAATTACTCTTGGGGGAAAAAGCTGTGTTGATTATTACAGTCTGGTGGGATGAATAGATAGACATCCATCCCTCCATCTCTCCATCCCTCCATCCCTGTGATGATAGAGTTCTAATAACTCAAAATGCAAAGTGAAGGGTAACAAGTAAACAAAATAATTTGGCAAAAAAAAAAAAACTAATCATAAAATGAATTTTATTTATTGGATTTTTTTTCCTTAAGCACTAAAGCAAAAAAGGTGACATGAATGCAGTCCAGTTGGATTGTTAATCCACACTGGGGAGCGCTGAGCAGTTTATTCGCCGGGTCCCAAGGGTGCCCCCCCGCCACGTCTCATCTCTGCAATGACAGAATGTATGTTTGCAGATTACAAGCTAATTGTTCACGTGGGACCCACAAGGGGAGAATGACATCACAGAGAGGTGGTGGGATTACACGATGCTAAAAAGCAGAGGATTATACACATTTTGCTTTTGGGTGTGTGTGTGTGGGGGGGGGGGCTCATGCAAATGAAGATTAAAGCAAAGAAAAGAGGGAGGCAGAAGGGAGAGGAGGCCTTTTGTGACTCAAGAAGGAGTGAAAGAGTTCATTTTTCGCTGCTGTTTTTGTCTTTAGGAATGACGCCTGCATGTGTGTGTGTGTGTGTGTGTGTGTGTGTGTGTGTGTGTGTGTGTGTGTGTGTGTGTGTGTGTGTGTGTGTGTGTGTGTGTGAGCTGGCAGATGGGATGTAAATAGGCGGGTAGCTGCGCCGGCCTTTTAAGCGCGCTACACTGAGGAGGATGTTGTCAAGGGAAGCTGCTTAGCAGTGACTTGCGCTTTATTATGCTGGCTTTTCAAAGCAAATGGACTCCTCAATACTTCTTCATTCGGCCTAATTAGGAGGCCAACAACTGCGAAGGCCGCCTAGCTTACGTTCGCCGGGGGGTAGCGGCCCACAAATGTCACGCGCATGTTTAAGGCGAGCATGTAAATGAGAGCTCCTTACGGACCCCTGCATTCAGGTGAAAAGCTAAACGAGTGCAAGCGCCTATAACGATGTCACAACGGCACGTCTTCATTAGCTGGAAAAATGCAACAAAACTGCCACAACTCGCCCTGCAATCACAATCAATATTTATCCAATCACAAAAACATTTTCAAAAGCCAAGAAAATGCATCATACACGAAAATGTGCACAAATGTGGTTTGCTTTAACTGACCAATCAGAGGACATAAAAACACTGATTTGAACGCTGACTCAAAACGCCGGCCAATCATGACCCTACTCGGCCTGCGATCTCAAACATTGAGACGACACGGGCCCCAAATACATAGTTTAATGGAAAGCACATCTGCCAGTGGTCTGCTCGTCGGCTGCACGTGTGTGTTTGTGTGTACCCGAGGGCGTCGGGAGAAAGTGAATTTACTGTGAATAAAGAGGCGGCGGCCTGGAACAAAAGCAGTTGAGGGAATAACTTATTGACCAGGAGGACAGGCTGAACCGGCACGATTAAAGCCGCCTGATCGTTGTGTGTGAGTTGGGGGGGGACAGTGCATCTGCCTCCGCCCTGGGGGAGGCCTCGGGAATAATGGAGGGGTTTCGTTGCCCCCACCGTGCTCAGCTGACTAATGTTGAACCCACACGGGCCAAAATGGGCAACATATTTCCATCATAAGAGCGCCTTGCCATCGCCATTGGCGACAAGCGCTCATTTGCATGTTAATTGACACTTTTTGTCCGGGGCGGGGTCGCGGTGCTGCACTCGTCGTTGTCGTCGGGCTGCGACAGGAAGTGTCATAATCATAAAGCGTAACGTGACGCCACTACTGTGTTTTTATTTATTGAATTGAAAGTCATGAAAAGATGAATTAAAATGTCAACAAGTGATGAGCTAAGCAAATAATATGCAATGTCTTGTTTATTTATAGAATAGGCAGGGTGCCATTAAACACCAGGATGCTCCTTAAAGATACCATCTGCAACATTTAAATACTTCCGAGATGTCGGCGCATCAACCACCATAAATCAGTCCAACAATAAAGATGACAAAAAGTGCAATTTAAGTGAAAGTAACAAACTTTTTTTGCACATGAGGGAATACTGTTTGATTACAGAAATTGTCATGTACTGTATTTATTTTGTGCAAAAACAGAAAAAAGGGAGGAATTTAATGACATTATTCATTTTTTTGCCATTCTATCTGTTTACATATTAATTTATTTATAACCAATCAAGTAAAAGCGACAGTGATTTAGTTACTTGGAAAGTGACAGTAGATCTAAATCATCTTTAAGAAAATATTCCCATAAAATACAAATTTTAAACCTTTATTTTGTCTCAGAAAAAAATACTCAATTTAAATGTATTTTTAATCATTAAATTTGATTAGGGCCCAACTAATAAAACCATAATTTCTGAATAGGCATTCAACATGAGAAACCTCTTGTGTTTTAAACTATGTTTTGAATTTTAAGCAAAAAATACTTACAAATAATTTAGAAAAAATTTTCTGAATTGAGTATATTAATAGAAATGAATACTTTTTGGTAAGTGATCATTACAATGACTAGAAGATGAAGATAAAAAGCAGTCCAGTCATGCTCGTCGCCATGCTCAGTGTTTTCGTCATGAGAAGCCTGCACATCAGCAGACTGTTTGCTTGTGGCTCTCAATATCGTGGGTCCGACCTTCCACTCATAGAAGTGTACAGAGCCAGACGGAAAGTGTGTGTGTGCGTGTGTGAGCGCTACGCTCCTACAGTGACTGACAGATGGCGCTCAGCGTTGGTCGTAAACGTGCTCTGGGACTGGCGCTTGTCGGCGTGCCAGCCGGTCGCCTCAATAGTTTGGAGGCTCCCCGTCAGGGTCCGACTGCCCCCGTAACTGCTCAAAAACAACTGTCCTGCACAGTGTGTGTGTGTGTGTGTGTGTGTGTGTGTGTGTGTGTGTGTGTGTGTGTGTTGCTGGCCACCGCATGTTTGGAATATGTCGCCAGCAATGAGTCTCTCGGGAATAATGACGGTAGGAAAACAGACGAGGATGAACGTGGTTAAACGGTATCATCGCATGGATGCTTTACACGTGTCGTCGGAGGGAAGGGACTTGCGCCTTTTATAGTTCATACAGAGCGATTGAAACACAGCCTCACCTTTTGGTGCTTTGCGATTCACAAAATTGTCATATTGCAGAAACGGGATGTTGAGATATGCCAACTCAGAATCTTTGTGCATGAGGACTTTGTTGTTGTCACAACCAATCACGGCTCACCAGTTTCCTGAAGCTGGGCCCTGATTGGTTGTGACCTGAGACAACTGTGATGTCATTTTCAGTCGACAGCAAGTGGCAAAATGGCCACCACCTGAGATGGATAAAAACGGGTTAACTTTGCTGCTTTACTCATATTGCACAAGCGTAATATTAATCTGAATGTAGTATTTAGATTAGTGGGAGCGCATACAACATATTGACAAGAAATTTGGGAAGTTCACTTCCTCTTTAATATTTGTAAACTAAATGTTATTTTGACAACGATGCAATGTGATGTCTTTATCTGCGATGTCTGTTCTTGGCTTGGGAACGGAATCAGCCGCCTCCTCAGGACCATGTTTCACTTTGTCCCAACACTCTTCCTGCTGAGAAAGACTGTCACCCAGCACTCTGCCAGCCTCAGAGCTGGCAAGCCAACGCACGGACATGTTCACAAATGCACGCAGTGGCATTGCTGTACAAAATCAAATCAAATTAAATGAGGTAGGCGACGTCCATAGGAAACAACATTAATGTCTCTTGATGTGCTTTTTGAAAATTCATATCGGTCTGCCAATAAATTTATGAACAACAATCACTGAAATGAAAACGTGGCTATTCAGCAGACGCAGGATCGTAAATCAACAACTTGACAACAGCTTCACTCCCAAAAGCACGTCTGCCTCCACGTCTCAACCTTTTTTAGCGCTTGATTTTGGTTTAAGTTTATTCACTGCCTAGCATAGCCTAGCCTAGCTTAGCACGCGCCGTGATTTCCTTATTAGCTTATTGGCCCTGGCCCATATTCCATTGGCACGGCAGAGCGCGCCATTAAAGGAGCTGCCAGGCGGACTTCGTCACAGTTGGTGCTTTTCATCAACGTCAACAACACACTGACAGCTTGTTGGTGGTGTTGTTGCTGCTGGAGAGCAAACAAACACGCAAAAGACGTGCCACATGCGTGCCAAGAAAGGCGCGACTTCATTAGAGATGTAACTGGTTTTGGATGTATCATGCTTGATATAAAAAGTCTACACACCTCGTTCAATTGCTAGGTTTATAACCGGCACAAATGTTTTAATCAAAGGGCAGTCCATTACTGTAGTTAGTTTCTATTATTATCATTTTTAAATGATTTGCTTAGCTTTGATGTAGCGATAGCAACGTCATCTACATGCAGTCATCCGAGGGCTGAACCCCCGCTCAGCAAAAATCAGTAGCAATTCGAAACGGGCATTATCACTGGACGGGAAAGCAGAAATGACAGCGGCCACAAACCGTGTGTGTGTGTGTGTGTGTGTGTGTGTGTGTGTGTGTTCCTTCGTGGTACAGGGCATGTGATGCGTCAGTGCAGTAGTGTTGGAGTAGTAGTGCCTGTAGTTTGTGCATGCTGTATGCTGCTTCTGCTTGCCACTTTTCTGCTTTCAGCTACCGCCACCGGCTAGCCCTCTGTTTCCGGGGGTGAAAAGAGGAGCCGAGTGCGTAAGCCTCCTCCGCCGGTACATAGCCTCTCCATTGCCAAGACTTGCACACGCCTCCTCGTGGCCACACACGGTAACTGGCACCTTGCGGTCCCAGGCTAAGTTGTGCAGGATCTCGGAGCAGCAGTGGGCCCCAGAGATGTGGCATGTAGGCCCACCGGTGTGTGGACACGCCCTACTGCCCATCAGCCACTGTCCCTGCTGTGGGTAAACAGCCCCAGCTTTGGGTAAATAGTGAAGACCTCAACGGCGGACCAGGCGGAGGATGATGGCTGACCTAAGGGGAGGCGTCACAACGGCTGGGAAGGCGGATGAAGGCTACAGCAGAAAAGGGTCACCAGTCGTCTTGGTCTCCTTGGCACTGGATTCTGACCCCAATCTGTCAAGGACAGTGTGGTGACTGTCTGTGCACCAGTCTCCCCACGTTAAACAAAGTCACGCACAGGCGTCTTTTTCAGGGAATCCATTTTACATCCCAGATTAAAGTCCTGTGGCGACCAGTGAGTGGCAACGGGGGCAGGATTGTGAAGTCTGGAAGCCCCTAGTCACAAGCTGGCACATCAGGCGGTGGATGTTAGATGATCGTTGGGCTCTTGGACCGAGGCAGAAAGAGCTCTTGGGTAGCTGCATCCACGACTGAGCAGCCCTTTTTAGGATCCACTCTGCTCACCCCTGACGGGGAAGGGGCTAGAAAAGGTGCCCTAAACATAGCCTGCCTCAAACCTCCCGACTGGATTACCGCGTTCAGAGGGATCACCAATATGCGGTGAAAAACACAGAAACATGAATTTTGGAGCATGGAATGTGCGCACACTAATGGACAGTGTAACCAGAGACAGGCCGGAGAGGAGAACTGCCATCATTGCCATGGAACTGAGAAGATGCCGGATTGACATAGCTGCTCTTTCAGAAACCCGATGTGCAGAGGAAGGTCATCTGAAGGAAGAAAAGGGTGGATACACTTTCTTCTGGAAAGGAAAGGCCACAGATGAGCCTAGGATCCATGGGGTTGGCTTTGCCATCAAGAACCAACTGATCAGTCATCTCTCTGAACTCCCGGCGGGAATCAGTGAGCGCCTGATGACCCTCCGTCTGGTGCTGGCTAACAACCAGACGGCAACAGTTCTTAGTGCTTATGCACCTACCCTCGTTTCAAATGAGGAAGAAAAAGAGGCCTTCTATGCCTGTCTGGATGAGGTATTGTCAAAAATCCCCAAGGAGGACAAAATTATTATATTGGGAGATTTCAATGCCAGAGTGGGCCGTGACCACCACCTCTGGAAGGGCACCATTGGAAAGGAAGGCATTGGAAACATCAACTCCAACGGGGTTTTGCTTCTTTGCAAATGTGCTCAATACGACCTTACCATCACCAATACCATCTTTCGCCAGAAGAACAAACTCAAGGGCTCATGGAGACACCCTCGCTCTAAACAATGGCATCTTATTGACTATGTCATTGTCAGAGCCAGGGATCAGCGCGACGTGAGCATCACAAAAGCTATGATAGATTCAAAGGCCTGCTGGACAGATCACCGCCTGATACGATCCACAATGTCCATCAGACTCAAGAGGAAGAGGAGACTGCAAAAGAAGTTGAGCCGGCCGAGACTAAATCTTGAGACCCTGAACCAAACTTCCGCCCTGCAGCTGTTTCAGACCTCTCTTGGAGAAAGCCTCAATCAGGAATACCCTGACGACATTGAAGAACACTGGAGCCTGCTCAAGTCTTCCATCCTTGATACCTGCAGTGCCACTCTTGGACACAAGCCCAGAAAGCATCAGGACTGGTTTGATGAGAATGACACAGAGATAGAACAGCTCATCTCCAAGAAAAGGGAAGCCTTTCGTGTCTGGCAAAATGACATCACCTGCAAAGCAAAGAGACAGGCTCACTCCAGAGCTAAGGCTGACGTCCAGAGCCGGGTCAGACAAATTAAAAACACCTGGTGGACTGAAAGGGCACTGGAAATCCAGAGTTTGGCAGACTCTGGTGACACCAGAGGCTTTTTCAGCGCTACTAAGGCTGTCTACGGGCCAAGCCATCGCGGCCAAAACCCCCTACGCTCTAAAGACGGGCAGGAGCTGTTGAAGGGCAATGAGCCCATAAACAACCGGTGGAGAGAGCACTTTCAGGAACTCCTTAACCGTGACAGCACAATTCAGCCAGATCTTCTCAGTCATATCCCTCAGAGTCCCATCAGGGAAGACATGGGTGAACCTCCCACATTAGCAGAGGTCCAAGACGCCATCAGGAGCCTGAAGAACAACAAGGCCTCTGGGCCAGATGGGATCCCAGCCGAGGTCCTAAAGGAAGGTGGACCAGAGCTCCAGCGCCACCTCCATTCCCTCCTTTTGAAGGTCTGGGAAAAAGAAGTACTGCCCTCGGAGCACAGGGACGCTCTGATAGTGCCCATTTTCAAGAAAGGGGACAAAGCGGACTGTGGGAACTATCGGGGCATCTCGCTCCTTTCAACAGTTGGCAAAGTACTTGCTCGTGTTCTTGCCAATCGCCTACTGCCATTGTCTGAGGAAGTTCTCCCAGAATCGCAGTGCGGTTTTCGCCCATCTAGAGGCACTGCAGACATGATCTTTACAGCACGCCAACTCCAGGAGAAATGCCGTGAACATAAACAGCCTTTGTTCATGGCTTTTATAGACCTGACAAAGGCCTTTGACACGGTGGATCGCCAGACCCTCTGGAGCATCCTTCTGAGGTATGGTTGCCCAGATAAATACGTCAGAATACTGCGATTATTACATGACGGAATGACAGCCACAGTGCTCAACAACAGCTCTTTGACTGAGCCTTTCACTGTAGAGACAGGGGTCAAACAGGGATGCATCATTGCACCCACCCTGTTCTCTATCTTCATTGCCACCATACTCCATCTCATTGACAAAGAACTACCACACGGAATCCCAATTTGGTACAGAACTGATGGCAGGCTCTTCAACCTTAACAGGTTCAAAGCCAAAACCAAGATCAGAACCACCACGGTCATGGAGCTCCAGTATGCAGATGATAATGCCATTGTAGCACACTCTGCAGAAGACCTCCAGGGCATCCTGAACTCCTTTGCTAAGGCATACAGAGCCCTGGGTCTGACCGTGCACACCAAGAAGACCCAGGTGCTACATCAACCCCCACCCAACCAGCCATCTACTTTGCCCATCATAAATGTGGACAACACTGCACTTGAATATGTCCACCACTTCCCCTACCTCGGCAGCCTTCTCTCCTCCAAGGCGGACATTGACTCTGAGGTCAACCATCGCCTGAGCTATGCCAGTCGAGCGTATGCCAGACTCCGGAAAAGAGTCTTTGAAGACAGAGACCTCCGGGTTGACACCAAGCTCCTGGTTTACAAAGCTGTGGTTCTCCCCACCTTACTTTATGGGGCAGAATCATGGACAACCTACAGCAGGCACCTAAGAGCTCTTGAGCAACACCACCAGAGAACCTTGAGGAAAATACTCAGGATTAAATGGGAGGACAGACGCACAAACATCAGCATTTTGGAGGAAGCCAGGATACCGAGCATCACCACTTTAATAATGCAGCACCAACTCCGATGGACAGGACATCTCATCCGCATGGCTGACACCCGCCTCCCCAAACAGATGTTATACTCCGAGCTGGAGAGAGGTCCGCGAGCCCCGGGTGGGCAAAAGAAACGTTTCAAGGACAACCTCAAGACCAATCTCAAGAAATTCCAAATAACATCTCAGGACTGGGAGCGCATCGCCTTGAACAGGAACCTCTGGAGGGCAGCGGTGCAAGAAGGTGCAGCACATCACGAAAAGGAACTCCGCCGTGTCGCAGAAACCAAACGACAACTCCGTAAGGAAAGACAAAAACTGGCTCCAGCACACCCACAATCCATCACCACTTTCTCCTGCCCATACTGCACAAAAATATGTGGATCCCGGATCGGGCTCTACGCCCACCTGCGGACCCACAAGTAGACAACCCTGAGAAGAAGACTGTCATACTCGTCTCGAGTGACCGCCGATGATGGTGTGTGTGTGTGTGTGTGTGTGTGTGTGTGTGTTTGCGTTCATGTGTGTTTGCGTCCATGTGTGTGAATGTGTGCATGTGTGATCATATGGGCCAATGAAAATTGCCCTGGCTCAGTAATGTGTGGCAGATGTTAACGTTTTGTAGGCTGCTTCATGTCCCCCCTGAGGACGCCCACCCAATCACACTGGACATTGATATGATTGGCATGTGTGTGTGTGTGTGTGTGTGTGTGTGTGTGTGTCTGTGAGTGTGTGTATTTGTGTGTTTGATTGGAAACATAATTAGCAACACAACTCTGACCTTAGTTTTGAAATGCTACTAAAAGAGCTGCAATAGCATGTGTGACGTGGAATTGTTAAATGTGGCATAGCATAGGATCGCATAGCACAGCATAGCATAGCATAGCATAGCATAGCATAGCATAGCATAGCATAGGATAGAGTTGCTCTTACTTTTTCTTCTGAGTTATCCGCATCCAACAAGAAGACTCAACAGTTTCCTCCCAATAGATCCATACATGAGTAACATGGTTGTCTATATGATTTGCCAAAATCTTTCAATATTTGAAACAAAAAAAGTTCATCATAGAGTTTGCAGCTTTGAGGTGTGCTCTTCAATCTGTTCATTTAGTTTAGTTTAATTTTTTTGTTTTGCAGGCCACTGGTGTATGCCCTATTATTTCTTCCTTCTAATTCATGTTCCCCGCTTGCACTTCTTGGGTTGTGCATACTCATCGAAGAAAATATTTTGTTTTAATTTTAGGAGACACTAAGCACGTATAGTCTGTTATGTAAACAATGTGGTTGTGTTTTAGGTGGCAGAAATTTTAATCAAGAGTCAGATTTAAGATGATTTAAAGAATTTTGTTGTTGTTTTGGGGCATCCTTAGAAACATGCGGTTGGTTTTAGGTCTTTAAAAGCAAAAATAACAAGAAAGAGACATTTATAAAGCTCTAGAAGGGATTCTTTATGTTTTCCCAGGCACCAAACAAAGTTTTACAAATTTTTTTGAAAGAATCTGATGTTGTACACAAGGAACTTGAGCCATTTGCAATTATCGAATCAAATTGGATCTTTTTGGCTTAGCTGCCATTTTGAACACGCATTTCAAATGTGTTAAAAGCACTTTTTATTATTTTAGAAACTAAAAGCCCACTACGATGGGAAAAAGTGCATCATAAACAAAGCAAAAAAAAAAAACATCGCCCCAGGATAAAGACTTTCCCTCAACATGAGGACAGCACTGTCACTTTCTGACACCCCAGCAAGAGCCGTCACTCACCCCCTTCAACACTCCCCGCGCTCATCCCCAAATTTCCCCGTCTGTCCGTCAAACCCCCAACTTCACCCTCCATCTGTGATCATGGAAGTGACGGGGGGTTGGCGGGGGCCGTCCACAGGCTGGTCATCCCGTTAGAGGCCTATTAAGGGTCCCGCTGGGGGGCGGTCCCTATCAATACCTGCGTGTGATGGACCCGACACACACTGCTGTGGAAGGGCCTCCTGGAGGGCTCCACTCCGGTGTGGACCTCCTGTCAGACGGGGACAAAAGGCACACTTCCTCGTACCGTTGGTGCACGTCCCCTCTGGAGCACATCTGGACCGGCCCGCTTGGGGACAAAGTGCCCAGGTGTCAGAGGATGTGATCTTACAAAGAATTACACCGAATTCATTTCTGAATAAGTTTAAAGAGATTTTCAGTTAGTTTTGTGTCTCGTGTCTGTCGACATGAATGAACAATGAAGGGACAAGAAAGAATATATATATATATATATATATATATATATATATATATATATATATATATATATATATATATATATATATATATATATATATATATATATATATATATATATATATATATATATATATATAATTTGGACACTAAACTGCAATAACTGTATTTTGAAGAACCTCATCATTGAGATCAATATCTGAGTTTTTGACAACGAAATGTGTTCCCTCCCTGAGCTTTGCAAATTTTCAGAGCCTTGATATCTGTCATCTCCACAGGAAGTTGAAAACAAACATGTCAGATGCGTCCATCTGTCTTGATGTTAGCAGATAATAGAGGTCTGTTTCCTCATTAGCGGCTTATTAACAGCCGCTGCCCAGCGGAGAGCACTCTCCCTGGAGGACTTTGTAAGGGGGCGGGGGGCTCAAGGTGGTGGAGGCTTTTGTCAGAGTGGAGGGGGGCTTTTGTCTCCAGCTCTGGCCTCCTAGACGGGGCCTCCTGTGCGGGCCTGCCCGGGGGACGCTGTGTTGCTGTGTTATGCGAGGGCCGCGCATGGCGGAGGGATGGCTGAAGGAGGAGATGGAAGGAAGGAAGGATGGAAGGAAGGAAGGATGGAGAGTTGACTGGAGGTCATCCGTCAAAGCGCCTGTCAATTCAGCCACCTCCTGCCGGGAGGCCCGCCGAGAAGGGCGAGCACAGGTATATTCAAAAGCATCTATCGCAGTCTTTGTCCACTTGTAAACAGACTTTTCTTTTTTTTTAAGTTCAATACTTGTTCCGGCTCCAGTACCTCTATGTGGATGTTAAAACTTTTTTCAGATTCTTCAGATTTCTGAAATCAGATTTCTGCATACATTTGTCACTTTTGTGAAGCTAACCCTCACAACTGCTCTGTATTAACTATAAAATAAAAATAGAGGAAAACAGCACCATCTGGCCATAATGCTGGACTGCGCCCTTATTATGGTTCATGTTCACACGGATATAATTGGCACAGCGTCTGACATTTTCCTGTGACCATAAAGTGGAAAAAATGTAAGAATGTGTCGACAGGTTTAATTGTACTGGCGGACTGTGAAATCAAATAGTCCCCTGTTGCCTATTAGCAGTCCACAAAAGTCACGGGCGCGAGCTGCTATATCTTCTTGTCGGATGAACACATCTGTTCTGGACGTCGACGTTGTGCCAAGCGACGAGTTTTGACCCGTGTTGGCCCTCACGTGTCTCCTGGTATTTGTTGCCATTGTTGAAAAAAAAACCTCAATTTTCGCAGCTCAAGCCATCTGTCAGGCCCGCTGATGAAGAGAGGCAATACGTGTGGACGTAACATGCTTGTGTCCAGCTCATTATCCACCGTGCGGGTATTTACAGTACAACTCGGCTATGGCAACAGTGTTTTGCTCAGTTTGTTAGCAGTATTGTACTAGTTGATGTAAGAATCCCCCACAGCCTGGCATTGTCTTGGCCTTGGCGGAGGTCTGCAACACACTCCGTGCTTTTTCTCTCCCTTGCCCCCCCTTCCTGCAAGCAACCCCCTTACAGCCAGCTTGAAGCGCGTGACCAATGGGCGTGATTAATAATTCTAATCATTGGCAAACGTGCCAGCTGCTCTGTGGCAACGGGCACGTCTGATTTATGGTTGTGTAAACGCAAACAGTCATTGTCCATATTCACACAAGAAAGGGAAAGTGGAAAGGGGGGGGTCCATGGTGGCTTTGGACGCCCGCCCTGCAAATATGATTTTATCTTCCAAAGTCTTTGTCCCGCCTCACTTGCGGCCATTTGTCTGCAGTCGGGTCACACGGTGCTCACCTAGTTGCGTTTTGATCTCGGCGGGCTACAAAGCTGTCTGGGGCCACGGGAGTTCGGGGGGCGGGACATTGCAGAAGGCCCCATTGTAGTGATGAGGTACACGTCCACAAAGCTGCAGCAGAAGAAGAAGTCATCAATTAGCCGCATGATTTGGAGCCATTAGCGAGCTGGAACGCGAGCAGCGGCCTGTCGCTAGCTAAACAACTCAACTTTGTGCTAGCTGAGCGAGTCCAGATGTGACCGACGGTAGCAGACTCCACATTAGCTCGCTCATTAATCACCATCAAGTGTTTGGCTTTGCGCATGTCGACGCTACGGAGAGCAGAGTAGTTGTGACAGCTACTGGCCGCCAACCTGTCCACAGCCTAATCTCATTACGCTCCTCCCGGCGTCCGGGAGTGAAGCAGACGAGGCGTTCAAGCGTATCATGAATAGCTAAATCGTCCGGACGAAACCTTTGAGAGCGTTCGAGGAAATGCTTCGGTGTAAGAATGCAATTCCAACTTGTAATACTGCTCAACTTTTAGGTACCTTTGGACTTTTGTTTGGGCCACTAGTTTTCCGACGACCAAACAGTTGGAGTTCCAAGGTTCTCCAACCGGCAAATTGTGGAGGGTTCATGGGGGGTTCTGGATTGTTATATTTTCTTGCAATATGAGGTCAAATGGGGAGTCATCTAGCGGGTGTATGACACCTGTGCGCCGGTCATCCTTGGGCCTGTCCCGGTTTGTCTGCGTTGTACCTGTCAGGCTGGTGCAGATGGGCTCCGGCTCCCCTAGGTACCGCCGCTAAACAGCCGTCATTAATCACCGCATAAAGCCTCCCCAGCGGGAGATGCCCCAGGTTAGAGCACATCAAGAAATAAATTGGTTGAAAAATGGCTCTGAACGAACGCGGCATCCCTCGGGAGGAGCTGCGAGGGAGAGGAGGGGGAGTCATTTGTCAACTGCTTAAGCGACGGCGTCACTCTCGCCCGCCTTGACAAGCTCAGATGCTTGCTTTCGGATTTCAGCACATTCATCTTCTTTGTGTGTGTGTGTGTGTGTGTGTGTGTGTGTGTGTGTGTGTGTGTGTGTGTGTGTGTGTGTGTGTGTGTGTGTGTGTGTAGGGGTGGTTAGAGAGGAAAGGAAAAAAAATCATCAACAGTTCAGACATTCATATGTTTAATAAGAATGTAATTGCTCATCCCATTCAAACTTTGTTGCTAACCAAATCAGCAGCACTTAAACAGGTGAAACCAAGAAAACAGACATCAACATTATCAAATTGCTGATTCGAATTTAGAACACTCCGCCACTCTAACAAAAACCTTTTCACCTACATTTCTCAGAAACATGGAATAGATTTTACTTTCACTTCAATCCCCACTCATGCTGTCAATAAAGATTGCGACATAAAAACAGAGTAACTGGATGGCAGCCAAGATGGAGGTCAAGGACATACGCTGGTCCGTCCGCACCTGTCCAGCTCTCGCTGCCGCTCTTCTGTCTGCAGTCCACCTGGATGATTAATGACCAAGCTGGTCAGAGCTGCTCTATTGACCACGGGGCACCTGAAGGCTCCTCAAAGAGCCGTCGATATCAAACGCTAGACTGGGGAGCGCTTCATGACGTGACAAGATATTACAACTATGTATTATTTCTTACTACAAATCTTTGCTTTGTCTGTTTTGTGGCTGAACGTTGGAAGAAGCTGGGCAGGCAAGCATCACCTGTTGCTATGCCGACTTGCGGCAGATTTCAGAATGAACTAATCCTATCTAAACTCTCATTTATTCTGAGTCAGTACAGAGCTGCCACCATTTAAAGTGCCTCTGAAGTGCCAAATAAAGTTCAGCTGTTCTCATAGGCTTTTCCCACATTATTTTACCCTCTAGAAGAAACTGGAAAATGTTTGTGCCACAGCTAAATTATTCTGATTCGTTGGTAGTTTTTTTTTTTTGGTGCCAGTTATTAGAAGACAGCCTGATTGAAACATCAATGTGCAATGAATAGAGCTTAATATCCCCCAAATCGGCATTCTAGTGAATGTGCATAGCATAAATCTCTGCATCATGATGGTCTGGATCAGTGTGACACACCACCCAAAGGCCAGCGATGTCACCAGGTTAAGCGCCTCCATTCTTCTTCTTCTAACATGGGCAGAACGCGGGGTGTCATGGGGGCGAGATGGCAGCACAATGGAGGTGATCTCTCTGATCTTTTGTGCAGGCCACCATTATTAATGTTCATCTCAGAGAGAAGCCGCGGCCTCTGCCTCTCTGTCATTTTAGCCCCGGCTGGACTCCTCCCGTCCCGACACGACTTCACAGGATGTCTCAGAGAAAAAAAAAGATAGCGTGTGACACCTCAGCGTATCTCACCAAAAACGCAAAAAGGATGGGAATAGACAGACGTAAAGTTGAAATCTTGATTGAGAAGCAAGATAGAATTTTTGATGTCAGATGAAAAATATTTCAACCTCAAAAACCAGCAGCTGGCGTTACAACTGTTCAAGTAAGGTGCATTTTGTCACAGTTGTTCGTATTAGCAAATGTAGCATTTTTTTTCTGCTAGTTATTTACTTTTGCACTAGAACACTTTTTTTTCCCTCAGAACTTAAACAACCAAGGTTTAAAAACACTCAACATGTATTGAACAATATAAGTCTCTCTCTCTCTCTCTCTCTCTCTCTCTCTCTCTCTCTCTCTCTCTCTCTCTCTCTCTCTCTCTCTCTCTCTCTCTCTCTCTCTCTCTCTCTCTCTCTCTCTCTCTCTCTCGCTCTCTCTATGCCCATCCCTGCTCGCTCTTTGTCGAGGAAAACTTTGAAGGTGTGTCGCATCATTTATCAGGCCTTCTGTGAGCTGCCCGTGCCTTGCTGTGCGACGCTTTTGAGAGCTCGCCCCGACTTCACAGCGCTCTCGCGGTAATGATTAACTCTCAGGGGTTGTCTGACGCTCCTCCGAGCGTCGGCCATCGTCACCAAACCAAATATGCTTTACTTTTGATTCTATTCATGTCGCAAAGTTGCCTCGCAGAGAGAAAACATGGCTGACGTGCTAACTGGTAGCAAGGGTTTTCAGGGAAATTTAGGCTTACGTTCAACCTCTTCAGTTCTCATTTTAAAATCGTATTTATTAGATGCTGTCGTCCACTGATATTCCCTCCATTCCAACTGATTTGAACGTTTTGACTCAAGTGCTGATAAATAATGACTGAAGGACACAAGTAGAACATTGTGTGCGCGACGCCTAACTTCACTTTCTCCCCTTTGTGCTCAAAGCACTTAAACATCCGACAAGATTTAAGACCTGATTTTTTTTTTTTTTTAGTTGATGTCCATTTTTTTCAGTTCAAGTTTATCACCGCGCGCAAAGAAAAGCGAGTTAGTGTTGGCTTTAAACGCGCTCATTGTGTCATTTACACCTTTTGGACGGGGCGTCAATAAATCCAGCAGGAACAAGTGCTGTTGTGAGCCTGAAGTTCAGGGCTGGGCCAGCCCGAGCGCCGTGTCGCTCCGTCTTGTCAATTCCAGCCACGGAACTTTGTGAAACTTTGTGCTGCTCATTGAATGCGGCGGCACTTGAACCATGTTCAACCCTCCCGTGTCAGACCACCCACCGGTCTGTCGCACAAATATGATCTAGGGGCGATTTACGCCGTAGTGGCGGCGGCATAAATTAGCTCCTCTCGGAGGTGCCGCCAGCTTTTATGGAGAGAACGTCCTCATCCGCAACTTCCCAGGAAGGAAGAAGACTTTTTTTCCCCAGCTTAATTCTCACACGCAGGGGGGCGAGAGCAGAAGCTGCCAAACTTTTGGAGTCATATTTCAAGCCACTGGCACTGAAACAAATAAAAATAAATAATAATAATTAAAGGTCAATGAACCTGTGCGGTCTTGGGTAAATAGAATTTTAAAAACAAAGATGGAGCTAAATGTCAAATCTTGTGAGAAAAAAAAGTCTTTGAAAATGGGGAGTTACTTTTGAATCTGTAGATGAATTAACCAAGCGCCACGTCCGATGGACGACATTATGGGAAGACACTCTGAAGCCAGGAACAAGGGTCAAAGGTTGCACAGCCCCTGCTGGCGGCCTCGTTCACGTAAAAATCAATCTGGTCCAGCAGTTTGATGTCACGTAAAGATTTTGGGAGAAAACCAAAACATGAAAGTAAGAAGACGTGTCCGTCAGTCAGAAGATGACGACCAAGAATGTGGAACAACAGTTTGGAGGACACAAGCGTCATTAGCATAACAAAACAAACTGCATGATCGTCATCCACCCTCAGCATTATTGTGAAAAATGGAAATCTTATTACCAGGGGTCAAAAGGTCAAAGGATTCACTAGTCAAGAATTGGACATGGCATCTGTCGAGTTGCCGGAAAGAATCAGTTCACATTGGTTAAAATCCATCAAGCAGAAATTGACCTTTTCTTTATTTTTTTTTAATCAGATGTGGACTTTTTCATCCCTCAAATTGAGCATTGATTTCAAGTTGATACCCCAACTTCAAGCGTCATCCCATTGTAGTTTTCCGAACTGTCCGACTTTCTCGAATGCGGCGTGAGCACAAGAGTGCCAGCGTAAATCAGAGTGCCCCCCGCCCCCTCCTCCCCTTTCTGCAGACGAAAGAGGCCGAGAAGCGGCTTGTCCGTCAAGCCGGTCGTCATGCTCCTCACGCAACAGTGCAGGAATGTTGTTTTATTTGTCCTGAGCTGAACAGGAGACTTGGACTGGCTGTAATGGCGGGACAATGAGAGGCGGGCATAGCGGCCTTTTTCAGGCCCTTTCTTGTTTCCAAAACAGGCTGGGACATTGTTGTCCTTTCTGCTAATTAAGCTGTTAGAGAGAGGGGCTGGTCTGACAGGGTCCCGCTTGGCAGGGAGGCAAAGAGTCAATGGGCCCCCAAACTCAACGGCAGACATTTATGGGCGTCCCCGGAGACATTGTTTCCCCCCGTCGAGGAGCTTTTCATGCCGTCCGCCTCTGTCTCGCTGAGCGGGACAATGAGAAGAATGCCGCTCGCAGAGTCGGGAGACGCGCACAAAGAGGCTGCCCCGTACCACGGGGATTTCACGCCGCTGGGACGAACCCGGGCGCTGCCAAGATTGCAGGGATGGGACTTGACGCTAACTCAAGCTACTGCACACCTGGGGTTGGCGCGTGGGGGGGGGGGGGGGGTGCAACACTGTGCTGTGTGACAATAGCAAATAATAAAACGGTAAAAGTACCACACTCGTGGAGTGTCTTTTTCTTGTCCTCCTTGGGCTGCATCAATTTCAGGAGACCTCAGTTCTGCCTGCCTGAAATTTTGCAGCACAACGTGGTACCACATTGAAGGCGCCATCACAAATCCGCAATTTAGCAATGCTGAGCTGAAACCGGAGCACATGTTGGAGGAGGTGTGTGTGTGCTATGTCTGCTCCATGTGATGGTCATCCAAGCGTCTCAGCATGTCTTCTTGGATCTCACTTGAAGCCAAGAAGAATTTGTAATCTTTCTGCAAACTTTCAAGTTTTGTCTTTTTTCTGCGCTGGCTGCAATCACCACCTGTTCACTCTCTTCTTGTTGTCATGTAAAGCCTCGACTCGACAGCAGCAGCCCAATTATACAGCAATTTACGCGTTTGTCAAACGGCCGCCGCTTACTCGGGGCGGCCATATTGGTGAGGTCAGGCGCAGCATCTGATCGGGCGGCTTTACGACACAACGGCCCATCCCTTGCTCAGATGAGGCGAGGAATTGCCCCCAAAAAGGAGGGAAGGCGGTAGGAAGAATAAAAGAAAGATGACAACTTTGTTGTGCCTAACGGTTTGGCTGGGCCGCCGAGTCCGGCTGCTCGGCGGAGCGCGGCAGCATGTGTTTCAGGGATTGTTCTGGAAGGGGGAGTGCGGAAACAGCAGGGAGCAGAAGACAAACAGGCAATTCGTGACTCATTAAATGCGGCGACGGCGGCCAGCGCCGTGGAGGGGTGCGAGGACCCCCGTTCCAATTGGGCGATAAAACTCCACCCCCCCCCTTCTGTACCAGCTGGAGCGGGCATCTGTCAGCCGCACGCCGCGCCGCGCCATGTCGCCGATTACCAGCAACAAGGCCGACCTGGGCGGACGGCGGACGCCATTTTTAAATGGCCCACACTTATGTAACATGCTCAGTCGGGACCCGTAGGTCCACTGAGGACCTCGACGAGAGCCCGCCTTTGATCGGGTTTAGCTGAAAGGAGGATGTGTGAATCGGTCAACTTCTGACCTGATTTTGCTGCATGTGGCCTTGAAATATTAGTGTTACTTTGAATACATGCTGCGAGCCAGCCCAAAAATGGGTGGCGGGCAGCAAATGGCCCGCAGGCTCTAGTTTGAACAACAACCAAACCAAACCCTCCGTCGCTTGGAAAAGCTGTACATCAGCACAAGAAGTTTTGTAACGAGAGAAAAGTTTGCTCTCGGCGGACTTTAACGACGAACTAGCGGCCTAATTAAAGGGGCGGGCGCAGACATAGGCATGAAATATGAATAAGCCGCCCACAGCTCGGCGCCCGGCGAGACGGCCCTTTGCCTGTGAATGTTTAATAAGAAAGGCGCTAAACACGCGAAAACCAACACGGAATCCTGCCAACGGGGGCGCGAAACTGCCGGCAAAGGGACGCCATTAACGGGACGCTTGGATTGGGAGTTGGGCGGCGCGACAGACGAGGCGTGGCGGCTCCTCGTAATTCTGACTGGAGCAGACGTTACGGCTCCCTGTGCGCGGATCTGCCGAATATGAAAACATCAGCATATGGCCGCCGACAGCGCCGAGGCTAAAGAGTCAATTTCCCTCAAGCAACATTGTGACGGGGTGACATTCGCATCCGTACTGCCCCCTCGGCCCAGCGGAGAGACGGGACGAGACGGAGGTGCGGAGGAAGCGCAGATGGCAAAGATGTGCGCTGGAAATGGAAGCCCATTGGGCGCTTCCTTTTTTCCGGCGCAGGTGGGTCACGGCGTCGACAAAGAGTTTCACGCGGCGAGCGGGAAGGCGAAATCTGTCCGTCGGCTGCCAAAAGCTTTGCGGCTGGGCTCGGGTCCTGGGAGCGCCCTTAGAAAAGCCGCTGTTCCACGCCCGTCAATTGGAGCGTTTACGGCCTTGCTTAAAATGAGCACTTTCTGGCCGCGCTGCTTGTGCGGCAGATGGCGCGCAATATGGCGCACCTACGCCTGCACAGATGTGGCACAGCGCATAACACGAGCCGGGAGAGGACAACGAAGCTCGCCAACATCTGGACCTGTGGCAACCTTCACCGTTAGCTGACTTTAAAGGCCTGCTCCCGCACTCATTATTTGGTTCTCAGGCCCGCGCTGACGTGTTAAAAGGGGACGTGTGATGGAAAATTTACTTTTTAATGAGGCACTCACAGTTCTGAGGTTCAGGGTTTGACTTGGGCCGTCCTTCTCGTGTGGCGGAGGCGTGCTCTGCCAAAGCTTGGGCTGAATTTTACACAACCCTGATGTTGGCCCACCAGAAAAAAAAGTTCTAAGTCACGTTATAATGTGATCAATTTCATGTGGGTTTTCAATTCAAGAAATTAGATCATTCACTCCACAATGTGTTCATGTTTCCTCGGTTCTTTTAAGTTGCACGTCACGTAATTCTAACAAAGGGCTCTTTCTGTCAACAAAAACCCAACACGCCACGAGAAAACTGATCGTCACCTCTTCCGTTGGCTCATTTGATGCCGAAATCCCGCATGCAATTCCTTCAGGTGGCGTCTTCATCTTGTCGCCGGCCATTCTGAATGACATATAAGGAGTCCCACCTCCCCCGGTGAGACCTGTCAATCACCCGCTCCACGGAGTGGAGGAGCCGAGGCCCGGCCCGACATGGGCCTGTCATGGCCGGCTGCACAAGGGAACGTTCCCACCGCTCTCGTTCGGGGACAGGCTGGGCCTGCTGTGAGAAAATACGGAGATGGCAGGTCAAAAAAGAGAAGCCAACCAAAACTCTGACAAATTCAGGGTTGTCATCTGATCACTAACATGACTTATTGCAAATATTGCAGTCAGGAAGTCACATTGAGTTTCGGTTCTCGACATACCATTGCGAGACTTTCAAGTCCGACTCAAACTGAGATGTTTGCAATTTGCCAGTGTTCTCAAAAGCAGCAGAAGGTAGATTAGAGGTGGCGGCTAATTTGCAAAAGTTTGCCACAGCAGTTAAATGGCCGTAAGGAAATGTGGAACGACGCCATTTAGTGTGATTTCAAAAAACAGATTCAACTATGATTAAGCCATTCCGCATCTCCCTCCTGCCAAGCCTGAGATGGAAAAATGTTCTCGAATGCAGCGGCAGGTTTCTCTCGATAGTATTCAAAAAAATGTAATCACACAAAGGAGCTGCAGTGCAATTAGACAATCACGGCACAATTCTTCAGCAGAGCAAACAGCGGCTAATTAGCCAACATGCATTTTGTGCTCCATGTTGAAAAAGAACATCGATGGGACTGCAGCGCAAGGTAGAATTAAATATTAATAACTGCCTGCAACATTCTGTACATATCAGGACCGAGAGTAATAATACATACAATTTGCCACAATCGATTAGTTGCACACAGAACCTTCAATATGTAACCTGTCTATTTTTCCTAAATGTAAATGTGAGCGTAATCCCACACTAGCGTCCGCATATCCGAGCGGCAGGGGAGGGAAACTCCCCGACTCGGCGCTGCGGCCTCTTTGAATAATTAGTGATGTGTGTCAATATTGCGGGCCCATAGTAACCATATGGTGGGTGCGGGCAGACAGCCCATTGTCGGGAGCTGTGAAATATTGTGTATCCCTGCGAGGGCTGGAGCCAGCAGAGGCAGGAAGTGTTGTCGGGACTGACAGGGACATTGTGCGATTGAATGGGCCGGCCCTCGGTGGCAGGCAGCGCCGCGGACCCAGACAGAAAGTCTTGACCCTGGCGAGAAAGGGCTGATTAGGCATGGTGCTCCGGCGGGGTGCGTGGGGCTCGCCTTCATCTGCCCCCCTCCCAGCGCCACTCTCTTCCACCCTGCTCACTGGCATTTAACTCTGCCTTTTGACTGCAGGCATAAAAACGGTCATATATTCATGTCAGCCAGCGCAGTTAGCCCTCTTCTTTTTTTTTTTTTTTTACCCAAATATTTCTACAATAGTAGCGCGAAGTCAGTAGACTTGCCACCAAACACCTCTCCAGTCAGGATGGAGCAAAGTCGATCTCCACCCCTTCAGGCTCACAGTCTTGATCAAAGCTAAAGGCCCTAATTAAAAGTGCGGTGTCGAGCACAGATTGGAAATGATGCTCTAACGGCCGTCACATGGCCGCCGCATAATCAGACGCCGAGCCATCGGTTCAGAGGTAATGGATGCTGGCCAACATTAGCCGGCGACATTAGCAAGCTGCGCCGCACTGCGAATATCCAACTCGGCAAACATTTAAATGCTGCAGAACTCTTAAAATGCTAATTGGCGTATTTGCGGACACTAAAGAAAAGTTAGCCACCATATTTCCGCAAATTGTACCCCTCTATTTACTGGACTGCAGATGGGAGGGGCCGCTTATGTTGTTCATTTTTGGAATAATAATAAACAATAGTACCGGTATGTTACAGTTTATGTCAAGTGAATGTGGAGTTCAAATCAAGAAAATAAAAATGGCTATTACACAGAAAAACAACAAATGTTGTTGTAATTACATGTCACAGTCAAACATTGCATAGTGTAGGTCTCAAACATGGAGTCATTGGGGAGAAATCACAGCTCAGAGTCGAATTTGCGATGACATAACAGAAACGTGGCAACTGCACGAAATTCTTGTTCCGGTTTCACTGGCTTTGGGTCGTCTCCCGCCCGCCGTCATCCTCAACACCCCCCCGGCCCCTGCCAATTACCTCGCCGTCAGTCTGTCACACAATAAAGGCGCGCTCAATTGATGCCCGTCCCGCCTTTATCCCCTTGATAAAGCACAACAATTAAGACTCATGTCTCTTTGCTCAGGCCCCTTTGATGGCCCACAAAAAAGGGAAGCCAAGAGAGACGCCGGTCACGCTCACGTTGCAAGATGGCGTGGTAGAATAAGAGCACACATACAGTACGGAGTGAAAAACGACACGGAAACTTTTGAATATACACAATAACCATTTTAGTGCATGTTGTCACACCAGCTGAGAGTTTATGAAGAAAATGAATGGCTGGCTAACAGTGTTTCCTCTCAAAATAAAATACCAAAATAAGAAAAAAAAAATAATAATAATAATAGGGAATATGCATTTAACAGTCAATAACAATGCAACATTTATAATTTTCATTAAACGTAATGTTAATATTAGACTAAGAAAACGATTTAAAAATCAAGAGGTCAAACTGTTCAATTAAAAATCAATACTAATATAAAAACTACTATTAACCCCTAAAAGGAAGTCACTTCAAATAAAGAAATAAGTTGAAATAAATTAAATATATGCATGGTAATGTATCATTTTGTAGACGTAATAATGAAATGTTTATTATTTAAATGCTAAACGCTGCTTCACCATGTTTAGTTTGCACTCGGGGTTAAATGTTTGACTCCAAATTTTTGCAGTCATTTATATGTCTTTGCTTTAACACTAACGTGACAAATACAACTCCACATTGCATGAAATGAAATACGCAAGCTCCCAACTTATCCAGTTGAAGGACTTTCTGGAAAGGTGCTGTCAGCTCTTCTGGAGCTTGAGTGATTTTTCAACTTTGACCTCAACTTGCACACAAACACGCCCCTTCGTTTTCGCCACTCATTCAGAAGCTATCCACCCTAAATTGATGGACGGCGATCGCCACGGCAACAGCACTAAACGGTGGCCAAAGCAGAAACAGAGGGTTGCAGCCTGGTTAAGGGCCGCCTGTTTAAGGACAATAGCGCGTCACACGAGGTGTGAAAGTGTACGGAAAACAAAAGATGGGAGTGAGTAGGAGGGAGACCATTTTGCATGTTTGGAAAGAAGCGGGAAAGTGAAAAGTGATTTCAATCTTGTGGCGGAATTAAAAAGTCTGGCTAATTACAGAGCAAAAAGAATAACAAGATTTAAAAATCTCAGCAGGATGCCGATGACAGAACGCAACTCTCGCTTAGTGAGTTACTTGAGCAGCTGTGAGCTGCAAAACCAAGAAAAATAAACAAAAACTTGGAAATACCTGATAAACGTAGATTTTCTCATAGTTCTTAGATCAGTCAATCAAATATTTTATTCTCGTTAAGCAAAACAACTGATAATACTAGGAGCTGCACAAAATATGATTTAAATAGTTAGTTGCGATGTTTTTCATACTCACATTATTCGCCAATAAATTAATATTTGGGTAAAATAATGACACGGTCACAAATTGAGTTAAAAACGTTAAAAAAAACCTATGATCGAAAATATCAAGATATGAGGCCTCACCACCCACGTACCGATCTAGCGGAGTATTGCTTGTTTGGTCCGACATGGTTCTTCTGGTGTGCCAGCATCGCCGCATGCGGTCCAGTTACCTGGGAGTGCGCGCCTTGCCACTCGGCTATGTTGCCGCAAACAAAAAGTGCTGACAGCAAAAGTGTGGAGAGAGTGATGAGACCCCCCGCCGCTGTGCTTTTCTGGCAGCCCGGGAGCCCCCGGAGGCACAGGGAATCCTGCCAGGGACTCGGAGCCTGCTTGGCAGAAGACAAGTGCTGCTCAGACTATTTGTATTGTTTTAGGAGCTAAAAGAAATCCTTGTATTTCATTGAAATACCTTATTTTAATGCTTTGAGAGGATCACTTCTGTGAATTTTGATTTGAGTGGCATCAAGTCCTTTAAAAGTAGTAGAGGCATTATGTTTTTTTATAGTCATGAAGCAGGAGTGAGCAAATTCTTGTGCTCAAGGGTCAACTTTGATTTCTAAAAGAAAATTGCCAGGTCATAGGTTAAAAAAAAAAAAGGTTTAAATTCTAGTCTGTGCTGCCATCATGTGGTAGCATTAAAAAATTACTTGCCACGTACTGATTAAATGCATTTAAGTCTTGAGCCGCTAGGAGGAGCCCACCAACCACAACTTTACTAGAATGCAAACTAAAGTGAAGCTGCGGATTTTCTGTTTTATTTTTGTGTCGAAATTGGCAAATACAAAAATAGTGCTTTGGGAAATTCTCTGCAATTTCTTTACCCAACTTCCGCTGTATGAAAAGTTACAAAAGCCCCCTGCTCCCATCAAAAAACACCAAGTTAATCCTCTGATTGTTATAAACTGACTGAAATAGCGTTGAAGTCAACTCGGGGAGTGCTGCAAAATGCTGCCATGTTCATCTTTTAATGTAAACCCGCACATGGGTTTCTAAATGTCAATAATAATCCCTGGATGGGGGCAGCTATGCGGGGGATGTCCCGGTCGGTCATAGTGCGACCTGTCGCACCATGGCAGCCAAGTCTCAAAAGAGAGTCGTGTGAGCCTCGAGTTATTTCAGGACGTGTGGCTTTCAACCTCTTTATCGGTGTTTGTCCACCACTTGTCCTTGTCCTCTTTGCTGTGTCAATACATCCTGTTGATTTGTGTCTATGTATATCAGGTGCAAGTGGAGTTTGAGAGGTGATGCCAAAATTGACATAACCAATGGTGACACAACACACACGCGCACACACACATTGTGGAGTGGCGACGGGAAAGAGTCATATAGGCTCAATTGGACGTCAGAGTTGAAGTCTCAATCATGAACTGACACATTATTACGACATTGTGGAGCAATCATGTCAGAGCAAAGTCTACAGTGCGGTGTGCAGAACATAAACATAAACACAAACACGATTATGAGTGATCACAGATTCACGTGATTGGGTCGCCGCAATGTTGTGCGCATGTAAATATCAGAAGACAGATGTGTCAGCGCTCGCTCCACAATATTTTTGTGTCTTTGATTTCGACTTTTGCGGTGGCTCTACAATGTCGTGTGTCTATGAGAATGTTCTGTTAACTTGACTAAACGATGTACTCTCACTCAAACGCTGCACAGGAGTGGAACTTTCAAACAAAAGGACCTGCTTTGACATATGACCCATCATGGACGGGATGCCCCTCCCAGCCCCCATGTCAGATTCCTTCCTGTCGCAAAGGTTGGCCCTCTGCAGCCGAGAGGAACTTGTCAAAGGATTAGGAGACCTCCAAGATACGCCGCCTTCCTATTTCTGCTCCGAGCAGATTGTCTTTCCCTCGTGTCGGCAAACAGCTGGGCAAACACTCCAAGTGACTTTATCAAATGAGGTGAAGAGCAGGTTTTATGGCTTGCTTTGCTTTAGCATTTAGCCTTCCTGAATGCAGGTGAAATGCCATAAAAGCTCAATGTGTGTTCAAACAGGAGATAGGTCTTATCTTCACTGCGAGCATGGCTCTTATTTGCATGTTAGTGTCACCACCATAAACGTTTTAACTGTACAAACAATGAGAGAAGGATCAGTTTAAAGTGGCCAACCACTGTATAAAACACACACACATAAAAGCATTAACCAAAACACTCACAAAAGCTGGAACAATTAGGTGAAGCTGAGTGGCTTAGCTGCTAAAGGTGCAAGTTTTTAAGGTGGTCCTTCCATCCATTCACTGTAGCGCAATAATCATTTTGACAAGAAGCCAAGCCCAGCTGACAGGTGACATTAGATCTTTAAGACAGGGGTGTCGCACCAAAATCTGTGCTCCAATAATTAATGAAGATGAAGCACCCATAGGGCGGCTCGGTGGTGCACTGGGTAGCACGTCCGCCTCACAGTTAGGAGGGTGCGGGTTCGATTCCACCTCCGACACTGCCTGTGTGGAGTTTGCATGTTCTCCCCGTGTCTGCGTGGGTTTTCTCCGGGTGCTCCGGTTTCCTCCCGCATCCCAAAAAACATGCTTGGTGGGCCGATTGAGCACTCCAAATTGCCCCGAGGTGCGAGTGCGGATGGTTGTTCGTCTCTGTGTGCCCTGCGATTGGCTGGCAACCAGTTCAGGGTGTCCCCCGCCTACTGCCCGATGACAGCTGGGACAGGCTCCACTACGCCCGCGACCCCCGTGGGAACAAAGCGGTACAGAAAATGGATGGATGGAAGCACCCACATAAATGTAGTATATAGGCCACTGAGTTCCGACCTAAAACTCAGAACTGTGAGGGATGTGCTAACCTCCAGGGCAAGCTGCCACAGAATTTTAAACTCTTTTCTAAGACCTGATATGATGCAGTCAAGAGTCGTTTTTAGGGTACCATGAGTTTTAAATGCTCGAAATAAGATTTCTTAAGTGCAGGCGATTTTTGCCTGTCTGGCCCGAGACCCCCCTTCCTGTTAAAGACAATAAACACGTGTTCACGTGAGCGCCTCGCATTAAAGCACGACGAATGTCTCAAACTTGACGTCGGTCACCTTTCGCAGCCTTTAAAATTAACGCTCTCGGGGGCTGGGGAGAACTTTGAGGGCGAAAAACTCCCGTGAAGAATGGTGCGCCAAGATTTAAGCATGGAAGTAAGCGGAGGACGCCACTTAGTTGTGACGTCACCGGGGCAGTTAGCTCAAACCCAAGATGGCGGAGGTGAGCGGGCTGAGGAGCAGAGCTCACTTTGAGCCCAACTGTAAAAGCACACGATCCGAGAAAGGTAAGCGGTCTCTGCTTTTTCACGATTACTGCGTGCAGGCTGGACCCGAACACGAAACGCAATCGGCGCCGGATCTGTTCCTGGCTTTTGTCCTGGTTTAGCCCGCTCGCCTGTTAGCCTCAGACGCCGCGCGGCGTCCCGCGTTTGGGCTCGTTTTGCTTCGACACAATCGCAATGCTCGTTCAAGCGGAAAGGGAGCAACCTCCACAGCGATCGATAGTGCCACCTTAGAACCAAAGCTGCCCTCAAGTGAAAGCACTGTAATACGAGTCGGAGCCGGACACTCTAGCGTCTTGCGCGGGACACCTGTCCCTCTCCTCTGCCACTTTCACCTGGACAACCCAGGCGACCGCCTCGGTCCTTGGGTACACATCGCCGGGTTCCGCGAGCGATGTTCAGTGATGTATGATCTTGATGTATGTAGCGATCGAGCGATTGTGATGAAAACAAACACACTGCAAATCCCGGTCGTTCCACTAATAACCCTGATATTTTTACACGGCCTATTATTAGTACGCTCGCTGAGCATCCGTGTAACGAGGCTAATGTTTTGCTGCTTGCTTGGTCCACACTGTTGTGAAGTGAACCTACCATCAATGATTATTCTGTTCTGAGCCTAAGCAACTAGCAGCTTTATTAGCGAAATCCCACCACACACTGTACTGAAATTGTCAACTGTATTGTTTAAATGTTAGTTGGCTGACAAAACAACAATAAAATAAAACAACTCGTACAGTTTGTAAATATCTTATTATGCATGTTGTAGATTTGCACTTTAATCCAAGCTAACTGCTCTTATTGTGCACTTTGTCCTCGCCATCTCTCAACAGTTGCACATTTGCCCTGCTCACGTCCGGAGAGGCCCCGGGGCAGGTTGATGTTTTGGTTCAGCGCTACTGGCTTATTCATCCTGAAAAGGCTAAATCAGTTTGGTTTCTTATAGGGGCAAAATACTTTCACATACATATAGCTTGCTTTCTCTGGCCTTAAACATTTGAGACGCTTGTACACTTAATGACAGTTCACCTCGTTTTCAAAGCTAAGCGACCCAAAATGGGTCACGGTCGATAAACCACTTGAGGTTGCTGCTATCTCTTCTTGGGTGGACATCGGGATGTAAACGGGAAGGTTTGCACTAAACACCAAGCAGTTGACGTGCAAAAAGTAACAAGCTATTTGCTTCAACAGGTTTTAGTGCAAAGTGGGATTAAATATGTGGAACGTTGGTATTTAGTTGTGCACACAGGCGCCTCTGTTTCACAATCATTCATCTGAGTATGCACCAGCATGAGTCTTGCTCAGGATAGGAAGGAAAAGCTAGCTAAATAAAACTCTCTTGGGTTCTGTGTCAGACTGCCAGTTTTTGTTAGTCCACTTGGTTTTACAGAAGCCAAAAGCACTTTAACTGAGATCCTGTCGTAACAAATGAGACAGTGATCTGTACGCAAGCCCATCAAAGGCGAAATGTTGGGATTTGGGTTGGATCACTAACAATACAGTGAGTGACATGATCACATGGGGAAATTCTTTTACAAGCAGGAAAAGGAGCTTTAGTGTTGTTGTCTTGGTCGTTTTTAAAATCATTAACATTAGAAATGAAGTTGTCGGGAAGCCTTGGCAGAGTTTTTCAGTGTTGCAAGAGAAAAGCGCTTTATCCATGCAACTTTTGCCCCCCAAAAAAGTGTCCTAAGCAGCAGCTTGGCTTTGACCCCCATCACTGTTGTCGTTCAAGTGAGCAAATGGCCATTTTTGGAAGCAAGGAGCCAGTGTGGGGATTAAGAGGCTCACGTCGGTGCTCGCTTCTCGCCCGCTATGGTTAAAGAAAGCCATGCATGACGGACAAATTTGTCCTCATCTAGATGTGTTGACCTTTTTTAGTGTGCGCCCGCTCGGAAAAGCGGGCTGGTTAGCATCTGCTCGGCAAACGATAAGAAGGAAGGTGGCTAATTTTAGGTTGCCCTCCCGAGATGGGCGCACACAAGCCGACGTTCTCGGGAAGCGGCGGAGCAAAACACGGGCTCGGGCGACTCTTCAATTATGAACAATTACAAGCGGGGAGATGGAGGCATTACGCGCGAGGACCGAAGCATTTCAATTATTTACAAAGTCGAGACGAGCGGGACTGCCTGCGACTGCGGTAAGTGGATGGGCCGGTCCAACCTAATTTGCATGAGTGCTGCATTTGAATGGAAAATCATCTGGATTGTTTGACTGCGGCACTCCTGCGGTCCCATCAGTCAGGGAGACGCTTTAAACCAGGGATGGGCAACTAGCAGCTCAATTGATGCACAGATTATCTACCTATATTTTGTGTAGTATTTCAATTTTGTTAAGAAAGTCCTATGTGGCCCGTGAGCAGTGCTGATGATCAATCATGCTCCCCTCCATCATTTAAGTTGCTCAGGCCTGGCACTGTCCTTGGATTTTATGGTCTCGTGTCCTGTGTGATTTTCAGTGCATGGCTATTTTTGAATGTGGCCTAGATCCCCGCCTAAAATTAAAATGCAGTGAAAGTGAAAGTTCCATCTGCATGCTGTGCGGTCCAAATCGGGCAGAGCTAACCTGACATTTCTTTTTGTGGGAGGAAGGTGTCCAAGATGTCCCCGTGGTTCGACGCAGTCACAGGAGTGCTCTAGCCAGACCCGAGGACCTGGATGATGACTTGCTTCTGGGAAAGATGAACTCCGACTGGACTCCTTCACCTGATGAAGGCGTTCAGGAATTACAGGTTAGGAATGCGGATATCGGATGGACTCTTGTTGTCTCGACCTCACTGTTCAAGATATCCCGATTGGCACCCGGTCTGGTCAGGAAGAGGAAGAGCAGAAGGCCCGGCCGGTACAGATCCTGCTGGCCAACGAGGACGAGCACAGCTTTGAGCTGGACTCCGCCGCGCTGGAGAAGATCCTGCTGCAGGAGCACGTGCGGGATCTCAATGTGGTGGTGGTGTCGGTGGCTGGCGCCTTCCGCAAGGGCAAATCCTTCCTTCTGGACTTCATGCTGCGCTACATGTACAATCAGGTGAGACGGCCGAATGTCGCTTGAGTGATGTCTGTTGACACGGGTAAGAGAAAGTGAGACGTTGCAAGCCTGGCAAGCGGCCATGTTGTTTTTTTTACACTATGACAAAAGATTTGGAATGTGTCCTCAAGCACAACAAGTTTTTCCAGTCGTGGGAAGACATTTGAAACTATGAATTTCTCCAGTCATGACAAGAATGTATCATTTATAGTTTGTTTACGGTTCTCCTCGCAGCAAAATAAGCAGTGGATAGGCGGTGACGATGACCCGCTGACTGGTTTCACGTGGAGAGGAGGCTGCGAGAGGGAGACCACAGGAATTCAAGTCTGGAATGAAGTCTTTGTGGTGGACAAGCCGGACGGCAACAAGGTAGTCCCTTGCGAGGAAAGGACGGATCTTTGATGAGAGGAGGCGGCGGCACGGTCACGCTGTCGCTGTTTCAGGTGGCTGTCCTCCTGGTGGACACGCAGGGAGCCTTCGACAGCCAGTCCACCATTAAGGACTGTGCCACGGTGTTTGCCCTCAGCACGATGACCAGCTCCGTGCAGGTTTGGTTTGTCCTAAAAAAATGAAAAATGGAAATCAAGAACCTGCAAATCACGTGTTGCATGTTTTCTCAGGTGTACAATCTTTCGCAAAACATTCAGGAAGATGACCTGCAGCATCTTCAGGTTGGTGGTGTCATCTTTAGTTATTCCCAAAGTTTACTTTCATTTATTATTTTTTCCCCTTCTGTAGCTCTTCACGGAGTACGGCCGCCTGGCCTTGGAAGAGGTCTACTTGAAACCTTTTCAGGTGCTCGCCACACACGCATTCTAGAGTATCCACATTTGACACCACCAAACTATTGTTTTCTGAGCCGAGTCTTGGTGTCTTGTTGAAACGATATCATCTGTGTTCATTAGTCCCTCATGTTCCTCATTCGGGATTGGAGTTTCCCCTACGAGCACGACTACGGCCTGGAGGGAGGCAACGCTTTCTTGAAGAAGCGCCTGCAGGTGAGACTGGCCTGCTATGCGATGTTTGAAGAGCCTCTGGGGGAGTGGGGGTTCCAGCGTGACTGCCGTGCACTCCCACAGGTGAAGCAGAACCAGCACGAGGAGCTGCAGAACGTCCGCAAGCACATCCACTCGTGCTTCTCCAACATCGGCTGCTTCCTGCTGCCTCACCCGGGTCTCAAGGTGTCCACCAATCCCTACTTTGATGGCCGGCTGAGAGGTACAGTCGGTGAACCGCGCGTCACGTTGTGCGCCGGATGGACTGCATCAGCCGTTTGTGCGTTCCAGACATTGACGGGGACTTTAAGCGGCAGCTGTCGCAGCTGGTGCCGCTGCTCCTGGCCCCCGAACAACTGATGGTGAAGGAGATCGGCGGAAACAAAGTCACATGTCGAGATCTTGTGGAGTACTTCAAGGTAGAGATCGGGCAAAACAGAAGATGCAACTTTTTGCCTTCTCTCGCTAATGTGAACTGGGACATCCTTCAGGCGTACATCAAGATCTATCAAGGTGAAGAGCTGCCTCATCCAAAGTCCATGTTGCAGGTTTGCCGTGCATTTTTTTTTCCACCTGTTGTGTTGCCCCATAAAGATCGGCAATCACAATGTTTGTTTGTTTACTGTTTCTCAGGCAACGGCAGAAGCCAACAACCTGACTGCCGTAGCTGGAGCCAAAGACATGTATAGCAAAAACATGGAGCAGGTCAGAATGTTTGTCAGGCCAGAGGAATGAAAACGTGACGTGCTTGATTGGTAGCCCTTATCATGCTGGCATGCCCTTGCGATTAGAAAATGCCTTTGTAATTTGATTAATTGTGCAAACTCACCTAAGGTTGCTGTGGAATTTCAGGTGTGCGGCGGCGATAAGCCGTACATCGCCCCTGCCGACCTGGAGCGCAACCATGATGAGTTCCGAGAGCACTCTGTGCGCTACTTCCGCTCGGTGAAGAAGATGGGCGGCGACGAGTTCTGTCAGCGCTACCAGAACCAGTTGGAGGCCGAGCTGGACGAGGCCTTCGGAAACTTCTGCAAGCACAACGACGGCAAGAACATCTTCTACGCGGCTCGCACGCCCGCCACGCTCTTCGCCGTCATGTTTGTCGCCTACGTGGTGTCAGGCGTAACGGCCTTTGTGGGTCTGACTACGCTGGCGGCGCTGGCCAATCTGCTGATGGGCTTGGCGCTCTTGTCGCTCTGCGCGTGGGCGTACGTCAAGTACTCTGGCGAGTTCCGCGAGGTGGGAACCATCATCGATCTGGTGGCAGAGACGCTGTGGGAACAGGTCAGTTTGGTTGCACGCATGACTTGGACCTTGTTTGTGGTTTTCCTTTCTATCCCATCATGCATTTGAAGGAAAATGTTGTTGACATACAAGCAACTCTTATTTTAGGGCGTTTCTTCCTTATCTGGCGTTCGCTTCCTGTCTTTTTTTTATCTCTTTTCTTCCACTTCCTCCCACCAGTTCCCTCCATTTTCTTCCTCTTTCATTCCGGATGATCCTTTTTGGATCTTTCTTCCGGTTCTGGTGGGTAACTGCTCCTCTCCCTCCCCACTGTGCTTCTCAGGTGTTTTCCAAACTTTGCAAGCGTGTGACGAGGAGCGTAGCGTGGCCGGCAGCGTGGCCCGCCGCTCTCCTGGCATTGGGAGCATCAACAAAGGGCCGGGCGGTGGGGCTCTCGCCCCCCAATAACAACTACCGGCAAAGGAAGAGCCACTAAGGCCGCACGTTGTCGAGTCCACACTTTTAGCCGTTTGTTCACGTTGGAGTCTGTGGCCACGCCCACAACAGGATCTCACGGTTCCTATTGCTCTTCTTCTTTCAGTGTCTTGTGGTTCGGACATCCTATCAGTTGGATTCAGTTTTTTTTTTTTACTTTGCGGATGTTTTGATGCTGTGCATGCTCAAGGACCCCCTCCCTCTAATTTTATACTTAATTTAATTTAACTTTCCTTTGACTGCAATGTTTGTGGACACTGTCACTATTTGTTCCTCCCTAAGCGTTGCTCACTATGTGCTTTGCCCGTTGCAGGTTCTCAAGCCGCTCAGTGAACATTACATGGAAGACAACGTGCGGCAGACGGTGGTCAACTCGCTCAAAGCCAGCCTGACTGAACCTGGCGGCAGTGGCGGCGGCTCGTCTTCTTCACAGCAGCAGCAGCAGCAAAACGCCAAGTTAAAGACGCACTGATGCACTTCCCTCATCATTATCATCATCATCACCACTCTTCCTCATGTGTTTAGAACTGTGACGATTAGATCAACACCAAAGCTTGCAGTGGCCTTTTGCCAAAAGACAATTTTTCATCACCATCCTCAACAATGGATGCAAACACGTTGCCTTGAAAGCACAACTATTCCCAACGAGGTCTTCAGGAAACAAAACGGATGGCAAATGAGAGCATTGTAAAGCTGCTGACTTGACGCTCCATTGGTTAAGATGCGTTCGTAACCTCGTGGCTTTGTCATCGATGGAAACTGTATGGGCCAGCCATTGTGTTTGCAGTTCAGAGCCAAACACCATTACGTGGTTTGTAGTCCAGTCCTGCATGGTGCTCAGATGAGCATTTTCAACTCTGCTGCCTTTGGCAACATTGCACTTAGTGCACAATCCAACTTTGGCTTTTTCATAGGATTACTTAATTTGGTCCCTGACTGACATTTTGACATGATAAACCAATTAAAAATGACACTGAGCAGGTTTTAAGGCTTTAGTTGGCTCTTTGCCCTAGGTTCCCCTAAATTGTACATGTTTTTTTTTTCAACATTTTTTGGTTTAGTCTTCTTTGTCCACTTGTTTTACTAATTCATAGAAACTTAATTTGTTCCATGGCTGACATTTTTGACGTGGATGTGACATTGATCAAATTTAAGGCTCTAGCTGGTTTGGCTTTCAGGCTAAAAGGCTCCTACTCTCCATGTTGTACAACCCCCCCCCACCACCAAACAGAGTTTAATTTGCCTCTTAGCTTAATTCCATGTACTTTGTCAATGACATGTTTTGCTATAAAATCCCCTTAATTTGCTCTGGTTGACATTTTAAGACAATTAACATCAAGGGAGTTAAATGCTTAGGCTAAAAAGGCTTTTCTAAAAGTTGTATTTTTTCATGACAACATAGGTTTAAGGTAATGCTTCATCTACATTATTAATGTGGTAAACTACTATACAATGATGATCGGTTGTCGGTGTTCATTATCTAGCCTCCTCGCCTCATATCAAATTTAAAGCTTTAGCAGGCAGTCTAATAAACTCCCAAAGGTTCTTTTTTTTCATAGGGTCTTAGTTTGACAGATTAAAATCCCATACGAGTAAGATTAAGCAAATTCAAGGCTTTGGCAGGTTAGTATACTTTACACTGTAAACTTTACATTTTAGTCTGTGAAGTTTACAGACTAAAATGTTTACCTCGCTACTTCTATTTGTGCTAATCAAACCTAGTTAGTTGCGACTTTCCCGGCTTAGTTGAATAAAGCACAGGTTATTTTGTCATTTTTTACCAACGGTGGTTTGTAATAGTGTTAAATCGGAATACTCAATGTGAACTTTGCCCTTTAACGGTCGTACCCCTTCGATTCTCAGGAGCCAATAAGCTAGTATAGTAGCCTCATTGAATCACCTCAAGCGCCAGTTTTGTTACACAATGAGCCTGCATGTTAGATATTTAAATAAAGCTTGAAAATGTTTTATAGTGAATCAAGCTTGTGTGTGTGCTTGGCTCAATTTACCTGTTTGTTGTCGTCGTGTTGCTGCTGTAGAAGTTTGAGCAGGTGTATGATGATGACGCCTGATAATGTGATTGGCTGAGTGAGGCTAAAGTGTGATGCCTGTCCACCTTTTTAAAATCATTTTCGGTAATTTATTTTTGAATAAAGTGTTTACCTTGATTAAATCCTTCCTAAAGGTTCATCTTCGTCTGCGCTTTTCTTAAAATGTGTCAGATTTTGGCTGATTAAGTTGCGATACTACAAATGACCAATTGAGGGAGCCAAAGTTTTAAAAAATACTTTAATTGAATTGTACTTAAAGACGTAAGACTCCTATACACAAATGTTGCGCTTTCAAAGCTTTTTCTATGTACTACAACTGACCACAAAAAACAGAAAGCCAGACCAATAATGAAGTAAATGCTGTCTTTGGCAATGATAGAAAAATAAACTTGGCAAGTTCGTAAAAATGTACAAAACCACTGGATGAGAAAATTGCAGCAGTGGCCTATTGCATGTCAATCTTGCAAATCCAAGATTGTCCACGTTGATCCACGTTGTAATCTTACAAAAAATAATTAGAAAAGTTATGGGAATCAATTTGTAAAATGGAGGGGACTCCCAATCTACACAGAACATGACATGTTACAGAATAAATGTTTCTCATATTACCACATCTCAATGGAGGGGACTTCCAATCTACACAGAACATGACATTTTACACAATAAATGTTTCTCGTATTATGACATCTCAGTTAAAAATCTTTTTCCAAATATTTCCAATTCTTATAACTCAAAATATAACTACTTCATTTTCAGATCGCACCCCGTTTTTAAGTTACTTTTCTTGTAGGCTTACAAAAAAAACATTTGTTTTGATTCTTGGGTGTGGCCTTAATTTACTTTGGTGTAAGCAAATAAAAGAAAACAGTCAGAGCCTCAATAACAAAATAATAATGATAAAATTATGTCAGATATGTAAGTTATAATGGAGGCTCCTCATAACAAATGGCCTGTCAGTCTTCAGTCGTAATGAGAAAAGATGGATAAGATGATAAAAATGAAAGTTACCAGCTCGCATGCTAGGAAACAACCAGTCAGGCCAACTGTTGGTTTTTTTAAGCTTATATAGTTGCCATGGTGAGACAGAAGGAGGGGGTCCTCTGGCCTTACCCTCAGCAAAGTCGTTCTATGGAGATGGCAGCAAGTAAGAGAGGATGGCATTACATGTGTGTGCGTGCTGGTTTTTAAGTCGGCCATTCTAGATGATGACGCGGAAGACAAAGGAGATGGCGGCCCCCAGCGCCAAGCCCAGGGACAGAAAGAAGGCCATGACGGCCCCCGCCGTCTCTGCTTCGTGCTGCAAGACTTTCCTGTACACGCACACAACATTCACTTAGAACCACAACATAACATTGCTAGACACAATATTTTTTACACTGTATAAAGTGTGAAACATGTAAAACCACACAGTATCCTGCTGTATCCAGTGTCTAATCAATTTTGATTAAAACAAATAGACCCAAAAAATACATTTTAATTAGTAGGGACTGGTTATCTGCGTGTCCGCTGTTTTTTTTTTATTTTGCGCAGCATTCGGCGTTTTACTCACTTGGGTCCGAAGCACATGCAGAGGCTGGCCAGGTAGCCGTTGGAGAAGGAGAAGAAGATCATGAAGATGATGTACCAGGCGTCATGCAAGAAGAATACGGGCAGGTTCTGGCGGGGCTGCACGTTACACAGCATGAAGAGCGGCACAAACACCAGCCGCGCGCCAACTAGAGCAGGAAGCCACAGGCTGTCCTTGCCAGGCTAAAAAAAAAAACACAGACAAATTATATTTCTTAACTCAAAACATTCGTGAGTAAGCAGATATGCAACCAATAAGCGCTTTCCACCCAAAATGGAGGTTGTTTCCCTCACACCCTCAAATATATAATAAAGACATTTTTTTAGTGCATCTGATTGATGGAAGTTGAATACTGACCCACAAGCAGACGGCCGTCAGACTACGGCCAGCCCAGTCCATCACGTTGAAGAGGAGGAAACACGACACAGGGATGAAGTATGTTTCTAAAAAGATAAACTCCTTTGACATGGGTGTCGGACACAACTTTCTATTGGTATTGACAAAATGGCTACAAGTTCATTGCCAGTTTGCTCGATAATTATCATGCGTCAAAGTCGAAGATTTGTTTTAAGACAGTTGACAATGTGGACTCACCCCAGCTGCTGCCGTTGGCCACTGTGGACTTTACATCAACGGTGACGGCCGGGAAGGTCCCGATGGTGACGGTGAAGATGAAGCACACGGACAGGGCCATCACCCAGATCTTTATCCGCAACATCAGCAACATTTTTTAACACTTGCAAATGGCATTCTTGCTATACTGATTTTTTTTTTAAGCGCTGCTTTTATTTTGATAATAACCACGATAATTAGATTTTCAATTATAGAGGCAGTTTTGGGAAGGTAACCTCTATAAAGGTCCTCTTTTTTTTTTTTTTACCTTGCGGAAAATTTGGAGCACAGACACGCCCACTTTTTTGTCATCTTCTGTCACACTCATCACGGGACACTTCTCAGCATTCTCTGTGGGACAAGTGAACGCCTCGCTCTCATTAAATACGCACGGTCAAGTGAATAAACAGGACAGTACCTTGTTTGAGAAGGTCCATCCTGTTCTCGTCGTCAGTAGACGGCTTGGATCCGTTGCCCTCCATATAGTACTGGAAAAACTCCTAAGGATGACCATCATAACAGCAGCTATAATGGGACACTCCAAGCAGCGGAGAGCAAAAAAATAATTTTGTGAGGCCTCACCATTTTGGGCAGAGTGAGGTAGGCGACGATGGCGATGAGAATAACGAAGCAGGCCGTAATGAAATAGCCAAAGGCGCTGTCCCGTAACGCCGAGCCGGCTGCCGAAACATAGCGTCTATCACCATCCATTTAAGACAACAACTTCCTAAATGTGGTTTTTGATTTGACATTCTTGAGTTGACACAACCGAGTTGGTCCACTCTGTTGTCTTTGGTGTTTGCTGTTGTGTGTGTGTCGTACAGGCCAGGGCGCAGATCATGGAGAAGGCGGCAAAAGTCCCGGCGAGGCCTTGGCCGCTCATGATGGGCGTGGTGTAAGAGGCGGGCAGGATCCCCGCCAGTCCGAACAGGCTGCCCTGCAAAATCGCCCCAAACGCTTGGGGTGGGAGCATCAGGAGAGAGTGTTAGTGTTACCCCTTCTGGAGTCATCCAATGGCTGATCTGAAAAGTGGACCTTCAATTTGAGGAGGAAGGCGACGAGAGGACAAAATCCACTCCTAAACAATTCATATGTACACATTGAAATACTAAACGTCAAAGCGTCAGTATTGCGCAAGCCCTAGTATCAAAGATTTAGAGCCAGGGTCTCCTCCTCATCTAAATCAAACATGGCGGAACGGCAGCTTGCTCGTCCGGCTGCGCCTTCCAAACAAACACAGTGTGAGATCGCACACTATGCAAGGAACCCGGTGATGCCGAGCTGCTTGTTTTCACTAGGGCCCAAAACATGTGGAAATGATCACAAAGAAGGGGGCGGACCCTATCCCAGCTGACAGCCGATGAAAAAGGGACACACAACGCTGTCAACAAAGTCTAAGTAGCATAACACAAAGATTATTATCTGAGATTCAGACGGTTTCCAGTGCTGCTGTTTTGGTTAGCAACAGGATTCAAACCTAACACATCAATGATGCCTTAGGGGGGACTCACAGTTGATGAAGACGATCTTGATCATGGTGAGGGTGAAAAAGGGCAGAGGCTCCACGTCCACCTTGACCAGCAAGGCGGTCACCAGGAAGACCAGCAGGATGACCGTCAGGCTGCCTGTGATGCGCAGCTTTTGAGGGATCCTGAGCAGAAAGGAAAAGAAACAAACGTCAATATTTAAATGCTCAGCTACGCTGTGGCGTTTAAGAGGAGTCGACGTGAAAAGAAACATTCCAGGGTGTGTCTAGCTACAGAAACAAGTGCGGTTCTCCTAATCCGACCAAAATTAAAGTAAACATTCCCCACGCACGCACACGCTCACACACACATACATACACACGCACACGTCGCTTGGGCGTTGGTCACCTTTGGTGGATGAAGGAGTTGATGCAGGTGAAGAGCAGCAATGGCACCATGGCACACAACGTCATCACATTGTTGAACTTGGACTCCAGCACGTTGCGGGTGTCGCCGCTGTCCAGCGTTCTGTTGGCCGTCTGATTGGCGGAGAGCTCGCTCGGCGGGTCCTTCAGCCTGCTGGTGAAGTACTGGCAAGAAATGACACATATTGTTGCCAATCTGACCATAGAGCCAGACAAGAAGAGGCTCTGTGTTTTCCTCTTCTTGTGCCTTCATTAACCGATAATCAAGTTACAATTTTAAACAAACATTTAACCTCCCTTGCAGCTCAGTGGAGTAACGCTGAAGGAATTGGGCTGGACATGGCACCCACCGCAGGATGTAAACTACCAGATGGGGGGACCACTATCATTTCCATCTTTGTGTGTGCGTCTGCGTGCCTGTCTGTCTCTCTCGACCCACCCACCCCGCCCCGGGCATTATCAGCCCCAGACTTATGGCATACCATGGTGGCCGTCATGAAGAAGTTCCATGGCAGAAGAGTTCCCAAGCCCAGGATGAAGAATATGAGCCACACTGCATTGTATCTGACAAAAACACATCATGTAAAGTTCAATTTTTGTTGGAAACAGGCCCAATTTTTGTTTTTTAAGGCTTTTGAAAGTCCACATTGGTTGAATTAAGGATCCATCGTTTAGTGCCCATATGTGACCAATTATCGGCTGACTACCAAATCATGTCATATTGAACTGCATGTAAATCCAACATTTAAAATGATTTCACTTTAAAAATAATTTCAGAGATTTAATCTGCATTCTTATATTTCTAAAGACCAAATTGTAAGAGCACAAACAACCCAAATTATATAACAAATTATTTGTATTATTTTTTAAAGGTAGCGTGTTTAGTTTTGGCTTACTTGTCTTTGGGTGAGTTCATGGCAGTCATGGTTGCTGTGCAATGGGTCAGACAAGTTGGGGCTTTTGATCAAGACGGCGCAGCGGCTCTGAAAACAAGAGATAACGGTCAATGCACCGCGGCAAACGGAGAGAAACAGTTTTTATCATCAACGGCCAGAGATGCATCCCTGTCCCAAATTGTGAGTATTTGAGCTAGTCAACCAGTCAAAGTTCAAATTGGACACGGAAAGAACAAACATTGTTGCTTTGAACCAAGCAAAGAAATGCTGCAATGTAGCAAACTTACATAAGTACGTCAACCATGCATGCAGAGCCACCAATAAAGCCTTGATGTAAAGAGCCCCCCCCAAAATAAAAAATAAACTACAAACCAAGCGGTCTCCTGTAGCGCATGGCGTAAAGCAAACTGCTCTGTGATGATTTGTTTCAACAAAGCGGACTCTCTCTCTTTTGGGGACGTGCCTTTTTTTCCGTTCCCCGCCTTCCTGCGCTAAAATCCTCACTGTCATTTTTTCCATGCCGGCCTTCCTTTCGATTTCTCCCTCCATTAAGCAGCGCGTTTGACGTGTCGCCTCAAAGCATCGCTCAAGGTGCCCCCCCCACGACCTTCTCCTCATTCTTCAAAGGCCAGCCTTGTATTATTGATGTACCGTGACACAGCTCTGTTTCTGCCAAGACAAGTCGCGCTCTCAGTGATAAAAAAATAACTTTTTCCCATTTTGATTCAATCAATTGAACAGTCTACCCCGCCTTGCCTGGGATAAGCTCTAGATCACCCGCTAAGCTAATGAACACGAGTGCTATGGAAAACGGATGCGTGGAACATGCTAAACATTTCAACAACATGACCGTATTGACCGAAATGAAGCTCAGCAGACTGGAAATTAGTCGGAAGCAATGGAGTGCACTCCACTTTGACCCATTCACATGCCGTTAATCGACCGCCCCCACTAGCATGTGAGTCGCCTGCAGGTTAGACCTAGCTTACATTCAGTACATGTGAGTCTCTCTTTGACAAAGCAGTTTATCTAAAACAAAGCAGAAGCAACATATCTTCTCTTTTCAGTGCCATAACTTCACAGCACAGCCTCAAATCCAGCTAAGCGTCCCTCTTTTAGGCTGACATGAATTGCCGGCCAGCTGGCATCACTAGCCTTGCTGTTAAAATGCAGCACACACTTTGGAGTCTGCGGGCTTGGCATCTGAGCGACAATCAAAAAAAAATCCTCACCATTTGATTGGGTACGAGTGCGGTAAAAGAAGAGCGCTAGATGCTACTGTGCGTTCTTTGACGGTCTGCAATCGAACAACTGTTGGCAAAAGGTCAGTTCTTTATAGAGCGACGACACGCTTAACAGTATTGACATTTATAATGACCGCACTAAAAGGCCACTAAGTCCACATGCGCAACACGATTGACGAAGCTGTGCTTGACTGTTATCACAAAAATATCAGACTTTTGAAACCATTCTCTGGTCACCTGTTCGGAACTCGTTTGGGCAAATTCCCTTGTAGGAGTTCCGACAGGCGACGTGGCAAACATAAAAACGCATCAAACAATAGAAAGCCTATTTTGCATCTACCCACGTGAGAGTTTTGCAATTTAGCGTCACCAGAGTGTCAGGCGTGCCAACCTTCCTCTGACTGGCGCTACGACTTTCGCAAACATGAGATGTTTCCAGGTTGTTTGTTTTAAGTTTGTCATATCACCTTTTGGCAAAACACGAATACAAATTATATTGCCCCAAATGTATTGAGAAACTGAGATTTGACTCAGTCAGCCTCAACACAAAGATGCATTCATAATGCAAATTTATTTTTGAGCTTTGTTTTCAGACTCAATGCCCCCCACCCACTGTCAACCCCCGCAAACATTGCCTGTCTATCAAACACAATTGGGACAAAGCCTATCTTGTTTGTTGGTTCAAGCGAGTTTGAACTGGTGAAGGCATGATGATTTAATCACTTTGTTCATCATGATTAAATCAATCAAGGGTGTGTTAGGAACTAAAGTGTACCTCAAACATGGGAATAGTAAAAAAGATTGGATAAAGGGCATTAGTCTTAATCAGAATAGGCCACTTGGATTGCAATGTAAATCCAGCCAAAGACGGCGCACAAATAAGCCTTAAACATGAGTCAACACATGTGGCCAACACATAGCCGGGCCACCGCCGCTGTCTCATCAGCTGTTCCTCCCAGCAAAAAACAAAGACGCCATTCTGACTCCTCGTCCTCGCTTTGGTCAGGTCCAGCATGCTCAACGGAAATAGCACAGGCATGTGTGACCAGGCGGCCTGCCAGGAAGGCGTGCACGTTGCTCTTTACACCCGATTCGTATCAGGACGCCTTCACGTTATCTGGTAACACTTGTTCTAGAAAACGATGGCAGATTTGATGAGGCATTTCCTTCTCGTTCAGCCCCAGTGCCGTTGAGTAATGGCTTTGCAATTTTTCCAAGTTAAGTAGGTCAAACCTTTTTTTAAGTGCGATAAACTAGAGAAAAAAATGGCAGCAATAGTAGAAGCAGAAAGCACGCACACGTAAAGTCACACAAACATGAGATTGCCTGCAGGAAACATAATCTGCCACTGGATCGTCCTCGTGGTGCTTTCTCTTTCTCTTTTCTCTTTCGCTTTTAAATAGACGTGAAATAAAAAATGTGAATGATCAATATTCTTCCCGGCCTGACTCTCAATTTGAACTTGAGACGTTGCCCACAGCTAACAAATATCTTCAATCTGCCTTCATCATAACCCTGAGCTCTCAAGAAGGGAAAAAATACCCTAGACTGGGGAAAGATGAGAAACTTATGTTTATTCAATTACTAGCACAAACATGAGAAATAATAAGCCTGATTTTTAATCGGTACTGGAGTACACACACACTCGTACATTTTCGTCAGTTTCACTATTTATATTACACAAGTGACAAAGGTCAAGTACAATCAAGGCGCTGTCAGCATTACGGCTACAGCCAACCGCATGGTCGTTATTACTTTGTTACATGCGAACACGAGGGAACTAGCAAACGACTAGCCGAGAGAGTTACGAGCTTGGGGCTAAATTTAATTCGCCGCAAACAAAAGGCGGCATGTCAGCTCGAGTGTCACCCAAACGCCGGTGGAAGGCGCGCCGTCCTCTCTCCTCCCCTTGCTATTATTTCACAACACGGCACCCACGCGATAAGTCCGCGCTGTCAATTGAAACTAAATAGTGCCAATTTCGCGTATTTGTCAATGAATTAATTCAGTCATTTCTGGATGAAACGGCGAGTCTTTTGGGGGAGAACACGTTTGGATTTGAGATAACACTCGGGACTCGTAGAGAATGACATTGTGAAGAATCGTGGCGTATTAAGTTTTGTTGAGCGGGAAAAAAATTGATCTTATCTTACCTTGTCTGAGGACCGCGTGGACTCCTGTGTTGTGTTTGAGCACGCGTGTGTCTGCGAGTGTGTTGCATGTGTGTGTGTCATCAGAACGAGTCGAGCAGCGCAAAACCGCGTTGCGTTCAGGGACTCCTTGGAAAAGCCAATGATTATCTAGAGTAAAGACGCGGTCCGACGACGCTGAATTAACCAGCACCAGTTTTAGCAAAACTTGATTTCAAACGTCAACCGTGTCGAATTACACTAATATTTTAATACGGTGCAGAAAATTGCCTTCCCTCAAAATGGTGGCATTGTTTCTGAAATGACTTGTTTACTCTTGTTTGTTGCTGTAATAGGATGTAGAGATTAACAGGCAAAAAGTTTAGAAATTCACATCTGACCCCATTTTATGTATTTTATTAGTGTTAAAAGTATAAATAAAAGTATAAATAACGTTTTTTCAGTTCAAATGTGCTTTTCCTGACATCCAAAACAAGCCAACGCCTGAAAAACAGTTACATCAAACACTGTGGGCAAAACAGCAGTCAACATGATGAGTCATATCATCTGTCCAAACTGAACCACGGTCATTTGAAAACCCAGACTATTGATATTTGAAGTAAGGGAGCATACACACAAGTGTGTGTGAGCTTATATTGTTAAGCCCATACAAAAATATTACATTTTCTGGTAGGCCCTATGAGGCCCACGGACCATGTGTTGCCAACCCTTGCACAAACACTAATAATGTCTCTATTATGGTTTGTTTTCCTAAGTGTCTGTGAAAAGTGACACAAGCGTAGCAACGCGTCATATCACAAGCGTCTCCACCAGAGTTGTTTCTGACCCGTTTTTTTGCGGTCAGGAAGAGTGTCCGCCTCCACCGTTTGCTCATAAAGCAGTGGCGGTCGTTTGCAGACATCCACAACCGACGCTATAAAAAGCCAGGCTGTGTTTTTTTTTGGACAAGACACCGTCTGTGACGAGAGACTGGCGGCGGGGGCTGGAAGACTGTGGTGGCACAAAACTTTCCAAAATATTGTTCTCACTCTGTGGTTTTCTTTAATTCCTCATGGAAAAAGTAAAAATAGCAGTGACAGTTTCTGCTCTTCTAGACTTGAGGAAACCGAAAAGTCTCATGATTGCATTTGCACTAAAACAAGCAATCAGCACCGGATTTCAAGCCATCAACCAACAAGCGCCTCTCTGACCACATAGTGAGATTTAAGAGGAGGAATTTCAGTAGATGGCCTCCTAAACCTCTAAATGGCAGCTAAGTGAATTCCGCCTGAGATTAAGAATGGTAAGGGATTAAGTAAACAAAAAGACGACTCCAACTCAAGGGAGGTCCGAGAAAGTGGGAGCCGTTCTTTGTCTTTCCTGTCAGATTCCCAATGGCGCGCAACTTTGTGGATGGTCACGAGCCAGTACGCATTCCCTGTCACGCTGCAAGAAATGTCCCACTTAGAATGGATTTCTCTCAATGCAGTGTCAGGAAGAAAATGTCCTGAGATTGACCTTTGCTACTTCAGGAGTGACTTGAGGGGACCTTGTATCCATTTGTGGAACACTTGTCCTCTTAAAATAAAAAAAGATATGAAATGCGCTTTTTAGACACGTGCACAATTTGAAAAACAGGAAACGACGGAACGGACACCACTTCCTGTTATGATTTCTAGCCAATATTTTTAAATGGCTCCTTATTCAATTTTATTTAAATGTTTTACTTAATAAAAATGATTTTGTCTGTATTTTTTCATTTTCTTTTCATTTCAATGAAAATGTTTAAAAATCTATTAAAAATTGACATTTCTGACCGTGCTTGAAACTTTTTTTGTCTGTATTTTTTCATTTTCTTTTCATTTCAATAAAAATGTTTAAAAAATCTATTAAAAATTGACATTTCTGACCGTGCTTGAAACTTTTTTTGCTTTTCTCAATGTAGGAATGTGATGTTCAGTCCCACCCAAGTTCTCGTGGGAAAAGGTTGAAAAGTGCATAGATAGTGTTGATGATTACTTCTACTTTTTGAGAAATGCACAGGAAATAAATGTTGAAATGGCAGTATGACCGTTGGACCATTGCCGATTGAAATTTCTGACCGCATTTGCACTTTTTTCTGCTTTTCTCAATGTTGGAATGTGATGTGCAGTCCCACCCAAGTTCTTGTGGGAAAAGGTTGAAAACTGCATAGATAGTGTTGATGATTACTTCTACTTTACTTCTTTTTGGTGATGATTACTTCTACTTTCTGAGAATGCACAGGAAATAGAAGTCGAAATGTGTGTGCAGCTAAAACTCCATTGACGTAAGCCTGGCTTCACACCTCGCCTACCATCGGCGTCAGATCAGCGGAGAAAAGGCGTCACCTTATTTTTCATTCCTATCATACTTTCTTATGAAATGGTGGATACGAGGCGGCAATAACGTCAAGGACATTCAGGACATATGATTAACAGGCAATAAAAATGGAGATAACTCGCAAAGAGTACGCAGTCTTGCGAAAACATCCCAATCAGTCCTTTACCTACTCTTTATTTTTCTCATATGAGCAGCTGTCGGCCATGATGATGCTAAAGCAAAGTAATCAAGGAGACCGGGGTGCGTGTTTGCACCCCAGTTGCAAATTCGACCGATGGTATCGAAGCTGTCGGGTCAGTGTCCAACATGTGACCTGTCACATGTATGGGAAGAAGTGAAGCAGGCAAATCAGCTGACCGTGCAATACACAAGCGTGCATTTGTGTGTTCATGCTCCTTGAAAGTGCATTAGGGTCTAAAATGAGGTCCTGAGCCTCAAATGCAATTTCCTGAGTGGTTTAGCTTGTATGTGTCTTTGTCTGTCTGTGGCTCCACTTTTGTGTTATGTGTTTACTGTCGGTGTCAACTGTTACTCCCTGTCGGTTTCTGCTCCCGTTGTGCATTTCCCCGGTCTCATTGGTAGGCTCACAGTCAGTACGTGTTTTTATGTATCGGTCCCTGGTCTGAATGGACCTTCTGCCCCTGCCCGTTGTACGAAAGCCTCTGCCTGCTCCGTTCTGTGTCTCTGTCCACCCACCTCCCTTCCCTTAAAAAATGCTGGTCCAAGCTGCATTTGGTCAGCCTGCTCCACTCATTCCGGACACTTTGACCCCCAAAAAAATTCAGTTTCACTTCGTCAGTTCAGTAGAGAATTTGACCACTGACAAAAACAAAAAACAAAGATGAAGATAATGTCTTAAAAAAATATTCCAGAGTAATGACTTAAAAAAAACAAAATTCATCACACGTCTTTTATAAAACAAAGCATTATTCATTTTAATTGTGCACTGACTAACCATAACCCTAAATCACCTCTTTTTTTTAAATCCCCAATCTGGGACCCTCACAGTCCCCACGGAAGTGTTTTTGTCTACAGCGGGAGCCTGAGAACGCTGATTTACATAACGCAGTAGTAATTGCTTTTGGTTCAGCGGGGCCTATTTTCACAATTCTTTCATGTGCGCCCTTGCTGTGCGCTAGAGTGCCTGTCGGTTCTGCGGTGTCATGCGGTCACCTGCTGTGAGGCGACATCCCCGCAGAACCAGAGGTCAGCGTTCAACTTCCCACGCAGCTATCACAACACACGCATTTTCCTGCCTTCAGGCGCGCGACGGACGCACAGCGGCAGTTCTCGGCAACAGACCGTATCACACTGCAAGGTGTGTGCCGGCTGTGGCTCAGGCAGTAGAGTGGGTTTGTTTAGTAACCGGAGGCTTGGCGGTTCTGTCACAGTCACAGTCGTGTGTCCTTGGGCAAGACACTTCACACACCTTGCCTCCAGATCACCATTGTAAATCAGAAAATGTTCTCAATTGGCTTACTTGGTAAAACACTGAATAAAAAAATATAAAATAAAATAGGCAGACTTACACGTGGTCACACATAGATCCATACGCTGCGTGTTTGTGGTTTGCGTGCCCTTCGGCTGAAAAAGAACAATAAAAATCCGTATTCATGCATCTGAAAAAAGAGATCGGGTATGCGTGGTTCAGGTTGTGGGGGGGATGCCAATAAATAGGCTAGCTGCTTATATTGGGATTATGCTCACTAAACTAGCGGCACATGATCATCTTCACACGGACAGCTGACATGGACGGACGTAAAATGGCAAAATATGGGGCTTGATGGAATTTTCCATATTTTCCTCCTTTCCTTCTACTCTGAAAGAAGTCTGAAAAATAAAGTACATATTTTGTATAGGATATATAGCACTGTCCTTGAAATAAAATTAGGTTTGCTACACTTTCTTCCCCTTGTGTGATTTGCTTCAATTATATAATCCGTGCACATGTCCTTTTTTTACCTTTCACACTGTTGTTATAAACTAAGACCATTGATTCCAGCTTGCATCCTTGCAGTTTGCATACTTCTACATTTTGTTAGGATATGGATTTTTAGCTATTGATCTGACTCCAAATTGCGATCAACACTTAACACAAGTTTCTATGTCCCAATCCACACACTGGCGCACCTAACAATTTTGCGAGTTCGTTCTGTCAAAGAGAAGACCAGTAGATCAATCAGACCAAATTTACCAAATGTTTATTCCTAACAAAGCGCACTAATACAGGCCTGGGTCCCGGGTCCCTCACACTAAAACTCGTGCGTTTTTGTGACCACCAAAAGACGACACATTCTTCCGGGTTGCCCAGTTTTAAAGAAACACAATATGAATATTAAAGCATGCAAAATATTGTGTGATGATTGGTCGATGGCCATCTCCTCCCCGTCGAGGTGTCAAAGTCAAAGTCCGCTTTATTGTCAATTTCTTCACATGCCAGGCACACAAAGAGATCGAAATTACGTTTCCCACCGTCCCACGGTGACTAGACAGTACACAACACTCACATCAAACAGCACAAAGAGTAAAAACGAACAGACAAGAGCAACAAATAAGTAATAAGCAAATAACCCAAATAATAAACAATAAATAAATAAATAGACAAATAAGAGCAGCAAAATGGAGCAAGCGCGCTAATAGCAGACAGCCAGATCATAGCGCAAAAGAACAGGACGTCATGTAGCAGAGGGTGGAGGGGGGAGGGAATTCAGGATCCGGACAGCTTGGAGCACGAAGCTGTCACTGAGTCTGGTGGTGCGGGAGCGCAGGCATCTGTATCTCTTCCTAGAGGGCAGAAGTACAAACAAAGAATGAGCGGGGTGACTCTCATCACACACAATCGCAGCCGCTTGAGACGGGAGGCGTAAACTTCCTTCAGGGAGGGGAGTGGAGCCCCGATGATTTTACTCGCAGTGGTCACTATGCGCTGCAGGGCCTTCATGTTGTACTCAGAGCAGCCACCACCCCACACACTCACTCTGGTCAGGGCGTTGTTTTTTTCCTCTCGAAGCCCAACCAGCTGGACGTGGTGTTCTTTGTTCTCGTTCCTCACCGACCTTGAGGTGTTATCCACCGGTACTCCCCTCGTCCCGTACCATCCCGTACTCCCTGTCTGGTCCTGTTTTACAACACTTCGCAGAACCCCCCCACACACACACACCAATCCACACAAGCACTCCAATATAATATAATCAATATAATATCTATATTATATTGATATGATTATATGTTTCACACAACCTTAAAAAATATGTTTGCAAACTGCTAAAAGCACATTTATCTTTAATTTATACGAGTTCCAAAAATGGCTAGAGATTGAAATTAGTTAGTAGATAATAGTAAATATAAATCACAGTGAAACCTTTATTTGGCGATACTAAAAAAATAAACTGACCTGTGACGCAAAACCCGGGAGCATCCCTGGGAGGTGTATGATCTCCTGCGAGCTGGATGCCTCTTCCTCGTATTTTGCGACTATTCTATATATTATCTATATATTCCTCTGCAGAGGTGACCAAACGTTTGTTCACGAAGGCCCGCAGCGGCAAAGGCGGTGACATTTTGGGCTAAATGTAGATTTCGGCCAAGTGTTTGCAAAATTGGCGTCTATTCGCTAGGTGGATGTAGCTGACGGAAGGCAGACTCAACTTTTTTCTTTTTTTTTTAAAGGTGAATGGCGTCATTTTTCGCCATCATTTGGCTGGAGTATGAATTGGAACTTTAAGTCATCCCTTACAAAAGTCACTTACTTTTTCATCAATACATTTATCCACACTATAACGTGTAATCTCGTTTGTGTAAGTGACATTTCGAATACATTATTGCACGGTATTATGGCTTTATTCGAAAAATGTATAACTATCGCAATCTTATATGTGAGCTACTTGCTGCTATCTAGTGGACAAAAAGTGTAGTTCTAATTGTACGGAATTTTTTAAACATTTATTGTCTCGTTTCAATGAAGTGCTACAGAAAACCAATGAATAATTTCAGTTGAGAAGCTGACATTGTAAATGAGGAATAGTTCTCAACTGAGCTACGTAGGTTTCAAAGTAGGGTTACGGTATCAAAGTAGGGTTTTGAACCAGTTAGGGTTTCAAATTCAGGTTTCAAACAAAAGTTAGGGTTTATAAGTAGGCTTGGTGTTTGAAATGCTTTTGTTCCATTCCCCACTGTTTCCATTGTTGAAGTATTCTTCCCTTCTTTTGTTTCTTGAGGGCTTGGAAACAATCATTAAGAAAACATTCAGCGATCGACTCCCAAATTGATTTTTACTATGCAGCTGAAATATTCCATTCCATAACACACAATAAGAGTAGTCGGTCCGTTTGCATCGAGCACCGCACAAGCACAAGTGATGGCGCTCATCCCTTCCGGTCCCAATTCGCCACATGATTGGCACGGCTTTGCGGCCTGCCCAAAGTTTGCCCTTCTTTGCGTCATCTCACGCGTTGTGTTTGCCAAGCTCTCGGGCCTCCTTGACCAGCTCCATCAGGCTGGCCAACATGGCCACATCGGCAGGGTCCACACCCATCTGCTCGATCTGAGGTGGAGCACACAACAAAAATAGAACGATCGTTTGGGTTGCACGTTCTTCAGCGTGATAGGGAGAAGAGAAGACGTGGGAGAAAAACGAATCTCCATCCCAGCCCCTCACCTGTTCCCGCAAGTACTCCACATCCAGAGCCAGCTGAAGTCGGATCTTGGTGTCGTCTGATGGGCCGCCGTTTGTTCCGGCCGGGCTGGCACTGGTAGCGGCGGCAGCTCCTTTCCTGGCTTGCTTCAGTCGCTTCAGACTCTCCTCCATCTTTCTCACGGAGCTCAGAACCTCAGAAATGGTCTCGTAGTACCTGGTGCACACACACGCGTCCATGTCCTCAAATCATTACCATTGTCTTGAATGACCCCAAATGACACATTTATTTGAACACTTTGTATTTAGTTTTACAATTAGCATTTTACTTTGAAATGTATTAAACACCTTTTCAAAGTTTGCCTCATTTTTTAATGTATTTGTTTATTTTAAACAATATTAGAAGGTTTTACAATGTAATTTGTTACTTAATAATTTTCTTTGTACAAATTTTGAAACCTTTTATATTTTCATGAATGAATTTATTTTCACACATTTTTTAAGTACTAACTATATTTTGAAATGCATGTATGTAATTATTTCGAAGAAAAAACAAAACAAAAAGGACATTGATTTTTCCTCCACGATCAAAACTTGATTCTGCGTGCGCTCACCTCTGCGTGCATTCAGAAAGCGTGACTGTCAGCCACCGGCGCACCGTGGCCGCGTCCACCAGGCCCGTTGAGTCGCTCAGCAGCTGATGTAACGGCTTCAAGGCATTGTCCATGTACGCAGACGCTCGCACGGGCACCTCCTATCGGCACAAGACAGAAGAAAAAGAAGAAGCGTACTCAACGTCGCGTTAGGCTGCGACGGCGGTGACAATTCGGGCACTCCGGTGACCAACCTTGTTAGTCCTGCGGTAGAGTCGGGGCACCTCAGATGCGCTCTTGAGGAAGCGGCAGCTACGCTCGCTCAGGTGTTGGGTCATGCGGGTGCTGAGGGCCGGGATGCTGCTAGACAGGCACGCATTAGAATCCGCTAATGCCTCTGGGGAAAACACAATACCGCTGTTTTCAGATCGCTCACCGATTGACACGTTCCACTACCGACAGAAAAGCAAAAGGAGGCAGTGACATTAAAAGGATTGTCACTCACCTTCCACAATGACAAAGTTTGTGAAGCCGATGTCTTCTAATCGCTGTCTGACCATTTCTGACACTTCTGGTAACTACAAAAAAAGGAGACGAATTTAAACCCTTCAGATTTACACCTGCCGAGGCTGAAAAACTCTACTTTCCAATCTGACTGAATTAAACTAGGGTTACGGATTCAAAGTAGGGCTTGAAACTAGAGTTAGGGTTTCAAACTAAGGATAGTGTTTCAATCTATCTTTGGACAGAGTTTCAAAGTGGGATGAGGGTGAAGTAGTAAATATGATCATTGCGCTTACTCGCTCTTGTAGTTTTTGGACGTCAGCTGCAATGCGGACCAGCTGTTTGGTGGACAGCGAGGCGGGACTGCCGCTCTCGCTGCCTGTCTCTTCCACAGACGTCCTGCTGGAGGTGGACGACGCCGAACTGGGGAGGGGCCTGCTGGGCTCTTTGCTCACCTCGGGCGGAGCGGCCTCGGTCAGCACCTGTTCGCCGAGCCAATCCGTCAACAAGTCCTGAAATGACCATCGGTGGTTTATCCCCGAAAGCTGACCTCATTCAGGAAGGTGCCATATCGCGAGTAAAGCTGCAGCGTCAGCTTCCAGAAGCGATGAGCCAATGGCGGCAGGTAGACTTTGTCAGCCCAGCACCGCATCAGGCAAGACCACAGCGACGCTGACGCCTGAAGGTGGTACGCGCTGCCAGCTAGTGGGAAGCCAAGATTTTTACAAAGGCTATTTATGGACTTCATTAATTCAATGGACATTGTGACAAAATTGGACCCCCCCCCTCAAAAAAAAGAAAGTTGGAATCCAAACACACACCTGGCGCCACCTCTAACCCGTCACCAATGGCGTTCTCCAGGTTTCCCGCTATTTCTCGGTACCTAGAAAAGCATTCAGATGTTTCAAAGAAGTGAGTCACTGTTACACAGCACAGCACACATGCATCCTAGTAAAAATATTAATGCAATCTGATAATTGAATTTCTGCTCAGTTGTTTGTAATGACATTAAAATAACAAAACAAAAAGTATTATTCATAAACATTACCTGAGAATAACAAACATATTTACTTATTTAAACATAAAAAAATGGAAGCTAGATAATTAGTAAAACTTGATTTTGAAATTATAATACATTTTATGAGTTTATTTGACTGGGATAGGGAACAAATTTGAATCCTCGGCGAGATGGCAAAGTGACTTTGTTCCAACATGAAAAGCGCACACAAGCTTTCACCTCAGCTGGAAGTAGACGGGCAGGTTCCATTTATTGTGGAAGGTGACGTAGGACGGATGCGCTCGCAGTCGCCTCACGCTGGCCTGCGAACTGCACTGGCGCTCGAACCGACGAACAAACTCAGCGCTGGCACTGTAACGCTACAAATGAAGAGCGACCAGATGATAAGGAGGGAGGAGGTGAGTGTGAAGTGGCGTCCTTTTTTGTCTGTCGTACCTGGTAGAAAATGTCGGGGTTTCCAGGGTTGAAGAGGTAAGATAGCCTCTCCTCGATCCCTTTCACCATCTCGGGCCACACTGAGTTGACTGGGAAGTCGTAGCCGGGAACGATGTCGGCTTTGTCGCTGTCCAGAGAAGGAACATCCATGTAGAGCTTACTCAAGCAGATTTTTTTATCAGGTCCGACTCCAAATACTTTGCCTTGAAGCACGCTTAGAATAGTTTGGCTTGTGCATGTTTATCTTAAAGGCAATGATTGGTTATTTTCCCAATTATGAGTCAAGGACTTATTTATTTTTGTTTACTAACCTGGATACGGCTCCTCCAGTCACCTCTCTCAGGAGTCTGCAGTGATGAGGAACAAACTCCAGCAGCCTAGAGAACATCGCCTGAAGACCGTCGGGACTGGACTTGACCACCTCCTCCACAATCACCTACCGGCAGGAGGAGGAAGGAAAGACTTCTCACACAGACACTTTGAGGAGAGAGTGGCCTCGATGCCCAGGTTTTGGCACCTTTACCTGATCCATGAAAGGTTTGACCAGCACTTGTCCCACCAGCGCCTCAGCGTCTCGCGTCTTGTCGATGGTGGCGTACGTCCTGAGGCAGTGGCGCACCATGTCCATGTTGGACGTCTGCAGACCCTCAATGAGAAGACCCTCCAGGGACTGCTGCAACATGGACGTAATGCCCGCAATGCGCTGGAGGGGCCCACGCAAACGATTACGGAGGATGCCGGCGACCGAGTTGCTTGTGGACGAGCTCGATGAAAACTCACCGGTCTGACTTTGTCCAGCAGAGGCATGCCTTTGCTCTGCACAGCGTGGAACTGGAGCTGGTTGAACTCGGTGGCGATCCTCTCCAAGATCTGACCTGCTAACAAGGGGCTGGACACGGCATGACATGACATATGACGCTGATGAGGACAAGTGCTAGCGAAAAATATGTGACACCTGTTGCTTTCCAGTGAGTTGGACTCTTTGGGGTTCTGTGAGTTGAGGATTTTTTCAATCTTCTCCACTGAGCGCACCACTTGAATCAACCTCAGGACACAAACCTGACAGACACAATGGAATTAAAAGACACACAAAAAAGAACTGCGTCGTTCCAAGAAAATAACAATGTAAGGCCCCAACCTTCTTCTTCTGCAGGTCTTCTTGTTTGAACAGTTGCAAATCTATAGCTTGTATCACCTCGCTGACGCACGACCGAAGGCTCTGCACACATATGATCATCAGCGCTCATTCCAACAGGAGTATATTAAATACATATTAAACTTAAATACAGACCATGACTTCCTCCCGTAGCTGTCCAAGTGGCACGGAGAGCTGATTGAGGGCTTTGTCCATCCCCACCTGAGACAAGATGACACATGTTTGTGGCCGTTACCCTACCTGGAAACAGCTCTCCGGGAGGCGTAACCCGTAAACAAATCAAATAGCACAAAGGCAAAACAAGCGCTCACCAAATTGGTGGAGAGGTTGACAAAGTCAGCATAATCTTTGTTGATAAGCTCCACCATGGCTGTTTTGAGTAGCTTGTAGTAGAGCTCCAAGTCCACCCTCATCTCCTCAAGCTGCACCTGCTTCCGACACTCGGCCACGAAGTGATCCACGTCAAAGTCATCCTAGAGACACACTAACAACTGTAAATCCTCAAGGAATGGCACAGTTACTACAGAAAGAAGCCCTTACATACTTTTTGCATCGGCTATCAGTGTAGTCGGGTGACAAGCTAAAACGGGCGATCGATTACGTTCATGAAGACGAACCTTACCTTCATAAAAACGTCCTTGTCGAAGCACAGAGATTCAGGGCCCTTTGGTAAATTCATAATGAAATAAACAAAGCAGAAACAACATAAAAAACAAGAAAAAGATGACAACTGCTAGTGTTTGCAGTTACTTCCGCAAACATGGCACATTACCAACGAAGAATTCTTGATGACCACAGCGCTGTCTAGAGGGCGGAGGACTGCAGCGTGTTACTGCATTGGCATCGTAAAACTAAGAGGGAATGTCTGGATTACAAATTTGGATATAAAGAAAATCTTCAATAACATAAAAGACCGCAAATTTTCCACAATTATCAATACAGCAATAATTGCAGACCAGATGTAACCATGTAAGGTTACTGCATCCTGTAAGAAATACACATGTGCCGAATAAATAAGTGATCGTAAATCTCGTATTTCAGCCTCTTTTGTACGTGGTGTTATACGAGGGAATAAATCTTAAAGGGCTGCAACATTGTCGGAAACTGCGGCAAGAGAAGCCATTCCAACTCCCCTGGGGATACTTGGTTGTAAATGACGCGTTCAGGGAACACTAGGTAGTAGGAGAACTCATGTTTTGGGAGGGGAGAAGTTAGTTCAATAGAATTAAATGTAATCTTGATGTGTGACATTGAAACGGGTGTTTGTCATGTCTGTTTCTTTAGTTTGTTCATGAAATTTCATCTTGGGGTTGTTTCTAGAGAATTTGAGTCCAAGTCTCGAGTAGTTTTTCACATTATCCCTGTTGGGATTATCGCACCATTAGTTTGTGTCCAGCAGGAGGCGTAAACGTTCCATAATCCTTAGGCGGATCAACCCCGGATCCCAAAAACAGGTGCTCACAAGCCATTCCCGAAGGAAAGAAGGTGGTGCCTGTGCTTTTCTGCGAGATCGTGACGACTTCCGCGTCGGAGGGCGAGGAGGGAGGGAGAGAGCGGCTGATCCGAGCATCAGCAGCAAGACAAGCGCCACCATCGCCGCAGAGGGCGAGAGATGGCGGAGTGCGGCCGGAAGGCGCTGTCCCTCCTGGAGGCGGCCCGCTCCCGCTACGAAAGCCTGCAGATATCCGACGACGTGTTCGGCGAGTCTGGGGACGACAGCAGCGACAACCCGTTCTACAGCACGTCAGGAGACTCGGACTCGGACAACTACATCGCAGAGGCGGGCGAGGAGGACAAGCAGCAGCAGCACCACCATTATCATCATCATCATCCCCACCACTACCACCACCACCATCACCAAAGACGGCCCGACAGAGAGAGCTCACACGGCGGGGGAGCAGGGGCAGGCAGCCCCGGTCCGCCCGGTACTCTGTCCCGGAGCCAAGCCGAGGAGCAAGGCTGGACGGAGACCCTGCAAGATGTCACCGTGCCGCCGTTTAAAGGCTCTTACGGTGAGGCGGGATGAGGAAGGTCGCGCTCACGTTTTATGACAGCACATCGATGGCAATTGTAGCTCATTTTATCGTACGTGTGTGTGTGTGTGTGTGTGTGTGTGTGTGTGTGTGTGTGTGTGTGTGTGTGTGTGTGTGTGTGTGTGTGTGTGTGTTGGGGGGGGGGGGGGGGGGGGGGTGACACAGCATCATTAATTGCTGTCAGTGGTCACAATATGAAGAGAGAGAGACAGCCCTGCATTAAAAATGCCCGGCAGTTAAGCAATATAATTTTGTTATTGAGTCACTGATGATTGAAAAAGGGGACATGTGGCAGTTTCTAATATTTGGACATCTGATGTGGAACTACTGCATATTGATGATGTGACGGGACATTTTTAATAGGTGTGCCCCATTCTAATCAAAAAAGGATACACCATTATTTAATTAGTTGTAGTGCAGTGTCAGAGGATCAGTCGGGGAGTGAAGTTCTGCACTGAAGCAGGCCCAATTGTTGTAAATGACGACTTGTGGACACATTGCGCCGTTGCTGGCAGTGTGAAGAAACGTAGATCTTCTTTAGACGCACTGGAGGGCGAGTCGGTTTTGGTGTGCAGAGCATTCCTTCATTCCTGCCCAGGTTGTAAATTGATTTGGACCACACTGTCATTCTGTGGGGCTGCAGTACTTGAAATTTCTACAAATGGTGTTTTTTTTTTTCCGACAAATTAAAAATTCAATCTTCTAATTGTGTCCACTTTATGACAGTAAAGCAGCTGTTGTTAGGCAACCGTCGGAATAGTACAGACTGCAGTGGCGGAGCTGGGGTGGGTCACTACAGCACTACTACAAATTTATTGTCTGCAGTTGACTTCAAGTCACCTGGGATGAGAATGGCTGGCTCAATATTCAAAGTTTTCCCGGATGCTTTACATCCTGCACCTGTTTGTTTGGTGGTGTTTGCACAGCATTGTTCTGAATTTGCACAACCGCCGTGGGTGCGGCCAACATATTCGTCCATCCTCCCGAAACTTGAAATGCACAAGGTGTGTGCTTACTGATTCTCAGATGGCCATTTCTCCTACCAGTTAGAAGTCCGCTTCCTGCTTTTTTGTCAGCTGACTGACATTGATGTGACAGCCCACCGCCACAGGGGGCTCCGCGCCGTGTACATAAATCATCAGCGGCCGTCAAAAAGCCAGAAATCATTTCAGCCTGGCTTTAAAATTCCATCTGGTCTCCACTTGGCTTGGAAACAGCAGTTTGAAAGCATTCCAGGTTTTCGACTACGTGTTTTTTTTTTTTTAAGATTGACTCCAGGTCAAGTTTCTCTTATCTTCATTTCGGGGTCGTGCGAGGGTGATGGAGGAGGGCCAAGATTATGAAATGATGTAACCGCTTATGGTGATGTTGGAAGGGATTTAAAACACTGATTTGCTCTCAAGAGATCAGGGATGGGCTGGGTCTGCTGTGTTTTGACTGTCGTCTGTGTGTTATGCAACGTTTAAATGTATGTTGCTGTTTTAAAGATTGTGGGAAATTAGAAAATGATCACACAGATGGAACTATTTTGTTTGAGTTGATCCAGAGCCAGATAGTCCAATTGCTCCATCCGTCCACAGGGAACAAAATGCATATTTGCTAGAATAATTTCATTATCTTCCTCCGCTCCTGCTGCTTTTGATTCGCTCCTGCCTGCCAGGAGGAAAAAAAATACGGCAGTGAGTAAGTGAGTCACATCCCGAGCAACCATTCCTTTTGGCCCTATCCTCCTTCTTGTAGCTTGCAAGTCTAATGGAATTCAAATGTAGAAGAAGCATCAGAAGCCGTGGGCTGAGTGGACGACGGCTGCTCATCGGCCCACGTCTTATTTTGTACCCGCCGTGCTGCTTCCTCGCATGTATTAAATGGGACTCGGCAAGCTCGCTCTAATTTATTAGCCACTGAAGGAGAGATGATAGTGTTACGCCTCTCCAATGTTGTGCAACTCATTCCAGGTCCCGCTCAGAAGATGCCGGCAACGGCGAGCGCTCTGGACTTCTTCCAACTCTTCGTCCCAGACAACTGCATCCAAAACATGGTGACGCAGACCAACATGTACGCCAAAAAGTTCCAGGAGCGCTTTGGCTCCGACGAGGGCTGGCGTCCCGTCACGGCCCAGGAGATGAAGGCCTTCCTGGGCTTCGTCACGTCCACCAGTGTGCACCACTGCGAGTCGGTGCTGAGCATCTGGAGCTCGGGCTTCTTTAGCAACCGCAGCATCGCGCTCAAGATGAGCCAGGCGCGTTTCGAGAAGATCCTCAAGTACTTCCACATCGTGGCATTCAGGCCGTCGCAGGGGAGCAACCAGGGCCTGTACAAGATTCAGCCCTTCTTGGACTCGCTGCAGCAAGCTTTCAGCTGCACCTTCAAGCCTTCGCAGACCCAGGTGAGTCCACACCAGCAATATCCATTCCAGTCAGTTAGACTTCTTTAAATAAAAAAAGAAAACGTTCATTTCCCACTTCACTCATTCCTCCACGAGAGCTGGGAAAATCAAATTGCACTTTGCACTTCACGTTTGGCGCGATAACACAAAAAAAAATGCTCATGATTGAGGTCGAGCCAAGTGAGACCCCCGCAAGGAATGACAATCTGAGGGTAGTCTGTGTGTGTGTGTGTGTGTCACGCGAAGAATTGTGTATCTAGGCCAGCATACTTTATCTGTAAGACGTCAATGCCAGCGGGTGTCATGGCTGTCCAAAATCCATTTCACTCAATGTGACCCAAAAAGCTCGAGTTTAAAGTTTTGCCTTGATGATTAAATATTGCTTGCTGATTTGATTGACGTTGCCAGAGAGTTATTGATTGAACATAAGGTTTATTATTGGTGTGGTTCCAGATTGCAGCGGTGCACTGTAGCACAACGAGCATTGTTTCTAACGTCATGATGGATCTAATTAGCTTAAGAAGCTGTTCCTAATCGAGTGGCTAGCGAATGTCATTTGCCATCCAGCTCAGTATTTGACAGGGAAATGTTAAATGAGGAGGAGGAGGAAGAGCAGTCAAAGCCACAGCAAGGACAAATCACATGCACATGAAACATTATTTGTCTCTAAAGCGTTAGCGTGTTGAGCAATTTTAGCAATAGCTGTAAGGATGAACATTGGTCAGCAAACCAGAAACGGCATTTTTTGTCACGACCCAACAAAGAGGCTGACCTGACTGGTTGCCATGGAAACAGTCGCACCACTGTCAGGACAAACATGCAGGGCAAGGAGGAATTATGTAACGTTCCATGTTTAGACAAGCCATCTTTTGGATGCAGCAGTTTAAGTAAGGGCTGAGCAGAAATCCTCTATTGCGAGCACTTTTAGGCGGAAAAACAAAACAAAACAAAACAAGCAAATGGTCCCCAACGGATTACTTGGACAACCACGAGAGAAATTATACAACATAAGAAAATTGAGCAACCGTCCAAATGAATAATAACAGAACGGGGTGTGCAGACTTATATCCACTATTTGCTTGCTTGTTCAAGTGGGATTTTTTTTTTTTGCTTGGCAGGTTCTTCACGAACCCTTAATAGACGAGGACCCGGTTTTCATCAGCACCTGTACTGAACGCGAGCAACGGAAGAGGAAGAAGAGGAAGTTCAGTCTTTGGGTTCGACAGTGCACCTCCACCGGATTCATTTGTCAGGTGCGTGGATGGAGCCATCACTGATTAAAATCTAAGTAGAAGCACTGTGCAGCTTTATTTTTAAAAAAAGAAATGAAAGAAATGACGCCATTGTGTTGCAAACCTGATCCCGCCCATTCAGCAAACACATTCCAATTATTTCTGATGATTACCACTCAACCGATGCGTCTGCTCTGACTTGTGCTGACGACGAGACGGAGAGGAGTAAGACGAGTTAATGGAGCCAATCGATCAGATTCCATTAGCCATCACACGCACGCATACTCGCACACGCACGCAGGCCACTTAGCAGGATAGCCACAGGCAGGCTACATGTTGGCTAATCATCCTAATGCAGCGCTTGTCATCAACAAGATGGACGTCCCTCCTCTTTTGTGTGCGCAGATCTCGGTTCATCTGAAAGAGGGTCAAGGTTCGGACGGGCTGGCCGCCCTCAAGAACAAACTTCAGCTGCACAGTCTGGTGGCCAAGCAGCTGTGCCAGAACATCTCTGGCAAGAACACCATCGTCTTCACGGGGCCGTCCATCACCAGCCTCGGACTCTTCACCGAGTTCAGCAAGCAAGGTCCGTCCGATCGCACGACGGCATTCGATGCACGTCGTCATGGTGCTTGTGTTCCTGTGCAGACATTTACTGCTGTGGCCTGCTGAGCACACGCAAGAGTGACTGCACAGGCCTGCCGCAGAACATGCTGGTGTGCGGCTCCACGCCGGCGCAGCGCGGACACTGGCGGGTGATGATGCAAGGCAGCATGTCGCTCATCAGCTGGTACAACAAGGGCCACTTCAGGTTCCTCACCAACGCCTACTCGCCCACCAAGCAAGGTAGGCGACTTGGATCCATTTTCGAGATGGATCCGGTCACCATATAAACAGTCAGCGAAAGTTTTCATCTCAACAAGTGTGTTTGCGTCAGGTTTGATCATCAAGCGAAAAAGCGGCGAGGTGGCGTGTCCCCTGGCGGTGGAGGCCTTCGCCGCGCACCTCAGCTATATCTGCAAATACGACGACAAGTTCAGCAAGTATGTGTCCCTGAGTGCAAAAATTTCAACACGTCCCTAATGAAGCGTCTAACGAGCGCGTATCACGTGTGCCCCTGTGTGCCGCCAGATATTTTATCTTCCACAAGCCCAACAAGACGTGGCAGCAGGTGTTCTGGCTGAGCATCAGCATCGCCATCAACAACGCCTACGTGCTCTACAAGATGTCCGACGCCTACGCCGCCAAGCGCTACAGCCGCGCGCAGTTTGGAGAGAGACTGGTCAAGGAGCTGCTGGACGTGGACGATGACTCGCCCACGCCGTGAGGAGGCCGCCGCCAGGGGGTGCCCTTCACCTGACACCCACCATCACATTCACATTGACACCCCACTTCCACCACCACAATACTTAAGCAGTGCCAACTTGTCCTCGGGTCCATTTGGGTCGTACCGTAAATAATACGGAACATCACTTCTACAGTAAGAGCCGTCACGGGATAGGGAGAGTCGCTAAGTGTGAAGATAACATGTCATAACATGAGATCACGTGAGTGTTACAAGACAGTACTTTCTCATTTCTGACTCTGAAATGCCGGAGAAAATGTGTAACGTGTTATTCAAAACCAACAATGGCAACAATGTCCCCCTATTGTAGCATTCAACAATCTTACTCAAAATGAAGGTGTTGCTAGGCAACAAACACTATTTTGCCCAGTGGACAGGGAATAAAATAATCATTAAAAAAAAAGACACGTTATGCATTTTTTTGGGTCGTAATTTAAAACAATTTCCAGAGTAACAAATTTTGTCATCACACCTCCAGGATGAAGAGTTCAAATTTGTACATCCGACAAAACTCATTGCAGCTCTCCTTACTTTTTGGCTTTTACATAACGACTAGAGCGTTGAATACTTGGGGGGGAGGGGGGATGTTGTTGCTTGAAAGTGGCTCAGGATCTTCACCCAGCATATACCATCATGTAATGGGCTGGAAGAAGCGCAGAAGGGGTTACTTGGACACATGTTCACAAATTTAGTGGTTGTTTAAATTCATACGAGGTGGGTCGGAAGACCTGATTGTTCATATAAAATTAAAGAAATGATATTTCCCACAATATGTGCCCCTTTAAATACTAAAAGTGAAAGTGAACCAATGAAGTGGATGTTCCGGATGACAATGAAAGCTTGTGTACATATCGATGTATGAACTTAAGTCAATCAATTTGCTGTAATCAAGTCGGCACTGTACATTGTGTGTTTCTATTTTGTTTACAAATCACGCAGACCCAAGATTGTCATTTTGTTGATTACTAATCCAAAGCAACGTCGTCGTCACTTGTGTGTGTGTGTGTGAGAGAACTAGTACAAAATGAAATATTACGCACTGACTTTTAGTAACCTTCACTTCAATATTAAACACAGGCCACATGCAAAAAGTTGCAATTAAACAAACAATAATATAACAACGTGTCTGGAGTTGCCGAAGCTTGACTGGCCTGAAATGTGTAATGTGAGAAGGCCTCTCTATTTTGATTGGCTCTAAAGTCGTGCGATATGAGATGATGTCCTCGTGATGTGCAATATGTGTGCGCGTTTTATCTGTGCAGTGCTTCATTTTCATGTCCACTGAGTGAGTAGAGAGAAATGTGCAATCATCAGCTTCGATGAGGAATTGAGAGCGAGCTAACCGGCACTCATGGCAAACTAACATTTGTTGGACTTTGTTATCTCATAAGCAGGTGCTAATCGGTATCAAGTAGACTTCAATGTTAGGTCAGCTTAGCAGCCACGTAGAGGAGGCAAAAAAATAAAAAAAAAAGTTTCCCCCCCATGCAACTGATGAGCCGGACACACGTACGAATGTGTGTGCGTGTGTGTGCGTGTGTGTGTGCATGTATTGTTGACACCGGGTTGAAACGTGTACAATAACTGGACCAAATAAATTTCAAAAATGTGTGTGATAAGTTGTACGAAGCCTTTGTGTCACTGTCATTTAAACAAAATTAAAATGCATACTTTTTTAAAAGTGAATATCAAGATATTCAATCAAATAACTGAGAAACGTTTGCTAGCTTGATGCTAACACAAATATTAACGCATTGGCAAGTTTGCATATTTAAAGATTTGGATTTTACATCTATGCGCTGGTTTGTGCCATGTTGAAGTTTGTTTAGACAAAAGTGGTACATTGTTGCATCTTGTGCAATCATACATTTTTAAGGGAGCGTGTCAGTTACTGATATTTATATATTATATATATATATATATATATATATATATATATATATATATATATATATATATATATATATATATATATATATATATATATATATATATATATATATTTGCTATGTATATAATATATATATATAATAAATGCTATTTGCGTCAGTTAAAAAAAATCACGTGACCCGCCGATAATAATATCACCCAAAGTTTAACAAATCAAATAATGTGTTTTGCGTATCTGTACAATACACGAGTTTCAGTTTTGGAATTGAATGCTTGGTTAGTTAAAGTCCAATCAGTAGTTTCCCACCTACTTCTAATTTTTGAGCCGTACATTTTAGAATCGTAATGCACTATATGAACAGCAGAGGGCAGCACATCACAACCTGCATTACAGGACGCGCTTGCACATTTTAGGTTTTAATCAAGCACTTTAAAAAAAAGTAAATTCTATGTCAGTTTGTTTTGTGAGATGATTTAAATCGTAATAATAGTTTTGCTTTCATTTGACTTTGATTTGATCTTTCAGAGGTCAACTTGTGTCATCACAAAACTGAAAGCATTACCTGCAGAGCAAGTAAAGGTTTCATGAAGGCCTCTTGGTTTCAATTTGAACATGGAGCTCATTTAGCTTTTGCATGTGCGATATTAATGCCGACATAACTCCCAAATATGATCGGCAGCACAGTGGCCCAGTGGCCGAGCCCTTTCCTGTGTGGAGTTTGCACACCCACACAAACAAGAATCTGAGGCTCAAGGAAGACTCAAAATTGGGCGTAGGTGGGAAGGCTTGGATGACAAATGAGTAAACTGTGTCGTGTTAGAGGTTTAATATTTGTGTTTCATCCAGCACACATTTAAGCAGTTCTATTGTATATATTTTTAAGTTTGTATTTTTTTTTAATTTCACAATATTTAACTGTCAAGGTCAAGAATGACTACTGTGTGAGTGTCCCAATACTTCTGTTTATGTAGCATACATTAAAAAAAGGCGATGGGGAAGACATTAGTCATGACAGAAGTCTCTTCTTTCAAAGATTAATCCTGCCAAATCACCTTTCATGGCTGGCTGCAAAAAAACGGGGCGTTACTCTTCCTTTTTGTTCTTTTTCGAACGATATCATAAAAGATTAGTCATGGAGTTGAATGAAAAGCGCGCCGGTGTTTTCATGAGACTTTCCCAACTTTACAACCGTCGTCTCCAGCATGTCTGGGGCTCTCCACCCAAAGCGACGTACGAGTACACGGCGAGGTTAGTGCAAGGCCAGTGGCGGGGAGAGCACACCTGCCTATTGGAGAGAGGTAACCATATTTGTTGGATGCCAATGCTCTGCGACGGGCTCATGATTAGCATCAATGTGGAGGTAAGCTAAAGATGATTTGAACACAAAAGGTGCAGCAAAACATGAAGACAGACAATAATACGACTCATGGGCAGTTTAAATCTGTAATTATGGCCATACTAAAAGTCAAATTTTATGGAGAGCAATTTTGTTGCTTAATAAATACGTTTTGTTTTTTTATTGGGTGGGATTACAAGTACAAAAATACAAAGAAGAAAAATGTGTGTGTTTTTTCCAGCAAAAGAAAGCAACCAATTGTTGATGCCTTTCAATGAGTAACCGCAAAGGACGCCTGCGTGTTTACCCTCCCTCTTGCGACAAGGCCGCACGTGGCCGCTGCGCGATTGTTTTCAAAATGTCGGACGCCACTTTTGACATGAAATATGACTTTCGATAAGATTTTTTTGTTTTACTGCCAAGATAAGGCTTGCTCGGACCTTTGACACCAACAAGAATGCTCGTTAGGCCTCACTATTACCCGGAGGAGGGCTTGAAACCGTGGGCCGCACGTTTCAAGCCAGGTGATGCCGAGACCGTACAAGTTCTTTGGATTTGAAGCCATTCCGGTTGACTTTTACAATCGGAATAAACCCAATAAAAAGACAAATGATATTTAGCAACAATTTGGCAGAGGTGTACGTGTTGCGTGCATGCACGTATGGCCTGCAGATGGAGCGTCTTGTCTCCCACTCAGGTCACATCCCCACGAGGGGCTCAGAAGCGTAGCGGTTAGCCTATTAGCATGATGATGTTAGAGGGACACGGGGGTGGAATGAGCGCCCCACTTGCAATTGCATGCAGCTGCCAAAGAAGAAGCCATAGGGTGGAAGTGAAAGGGTGTGTAGAGGGCTGGGGGCGGTCATCATCGCCCCCCCCCCATTCACTCACTTGTGTGTGTGTGTGTGTGTGTGTGTGTGTGTGTGTGTGTGTGCGCCATATGTGGAGCAAGTGAGTAGGTGTGAAGGGAGCAGACATCGGGGGAATTCAACCATGACATCGTCATATAATAGAATAATGTTTTATGTCATCGGAAGGAAGGGGCGGCTTTTGAGGGGGTGGAATATTTGCACAAAACACACACATACAGATTACATTTAGACAAGATCCAGGTCCATGTACTAGGACATTCGTGATCCTCACTAGTGAGGCATTTCCACACACTGGTGGGACATGTTTGGCATGCAAGTCAGACAACAACATGGAAACAGTGTGTCAGAGTTAATGAAGGGCTTTTGCGTGATGTTGGTGGCACAAACGTGCAATACACAAAAATGTATTTTCAGAAACAAAACAAAACTGCCAACTAAACTGAACAACTGGATTTGCGCACACGCAACAACAATACGACAGCAGTGAGCAAAGTGATGAAACGACGAGGGACGCCGGAACAAGACGAGTGGCTGGACAGAGCCGATTGGTGGAGAGAAGGAGCAGGACTGGAAACACAACTCGTATGGGTAGTGAGATGCTAATTTTCTAACTTGGCTAGTCGGGTCTATTTGTCAACTTGTGTCAGTCTAAAAAGTGAAGACAAAGAGCGTCCGAGTCCAAGAACCCAGAATGGACGGAAGTTGAAGGCGGGGCTTGTCGGCTCGCGTGTGATGCACATCATAAGTGGCAAGAGGACAGACAAGGAGGAGCAGGAAGATGATTTTATGATCCTCCACGAGCCAGACAAGAGCACGCATGTCTGGCGGTGTGCGTGTGCATGCATGCCGCGCCATCGTCGTTTTACCGATGCCTCCTCCGATCAGCGGCGAACCGTCAGCGTATTCAAGGTGTTCTGTCAAGGCCTCGGGGGCCTGCACAAGCTCATTCGGCCACACGAGAGAGAAGAAGTGGTGCTTTCCTGTCAAGCGTCTGGTGCTAGAACTTCAACATCAATATTCCAGGCTTGATTTTGCTCCTTGCGTGCTAGCAATAAATAAAGTCGGAGGCCACAAGCTTTGTTGTGCGCAGCCGCTCGACTTGGCCACGTGCCCTCCGCTCGACCGCTTGGGGAAGCTTTAAGCACCGCAAATATTTGACTTTTCACAGGCCGACACACACAGAACACACAGACACACACACACGTGAACGGTCTAATCTTCGTCAATGGCATGTTCTGACGCGCGTTCGCAGGGAGTGGAGAGACCCGACACGACTGGAGCGTCTTCGCATCTGGCCAGCGACCAGATGCGCTTCAGGTTGATTGTAAAAAGACGCAGGTTGAACTCCGAGTGCTTCCTTTGATAAGCGCTCTCTACATTCCTGCTGATGAAATACAGCAAGCGCTGTCCATTTGCAGGCCTTCCACTTCTCCCCACGTTTCCCAGCCATGTCTCAGCGGTAAACCATTGCGAACAATCCCTAATAACAATAATAGCAGAAAGGGGGGGGGGGGGGTGAAGGCCGTCTGGAATGAGATGCTTTTAACTGCATCGAATCAAATTATGGACCTCAGAGGGTTTCGACACTGCGAGGTCTCGCAGGGAACCTAAAATCCGGAATCTTGTTTGTCTTCCAAAGCAAACAACAAGTAAGAAGGAAAAAGACAACAATGACATGATTGTTCCTCCTTTGTTATTGCAAGACTTCAACTTGCTCCTGGGAGACATGTCACGGGAAACTAATTAATTCCTTAAACACGGCTATTACCGTGACGAGCAGCTAATGTAGTGTGAGCTCCACTCAAGTCAAAATAATTTGGAGGTGAACCAATTTGATTGCCCTCAAAAGTCAAACAAATAGAGGTTTAACCAAAACTGTCTGGGTGGAAAGAAAAATCGGCCTCAGAAGTCAAACAATTTGGACTTCAACTGAAATTTTGTGGAAAAAGATGGCCATGTTTGGGATAGATATCTTTGTATCCAACATCATGGCTTGTGTTTCATTGTAAAGAGAGCACAAAATGTGAGCCGAAGTGCACCAAACAAATGAATTACGAGGGCATTAGCTTTATCTTGTTCCAATCTTGAAAACCATAAAGATATTTCTTCACAACTGTTTGGCGAGGGCGAACGTGTGGAAGTCAACAGCCAGCAATGGAGTGTTTGTACTGTGACACTCTTTCGACATGTATAATATTTGATACCGTCGTCTTTTTTTTTTTTTTCAAGAAGTCAAGTAAGAAAAAACGGCCCGAGTGAAGTGTCTTGCTTTTGTGTGTCTGAGGAAGTCATTGCCGAGTATGCCGCTCTTAATGAGCCTTAATGGGTTTGCCCTTTGACCCAACCAACTTTGTCAACAGGTGACTTTTGGAACTAAGCAGTTCACATCAGTCCAACTTAAGGCACAATTTGCTTGGCTGGATTTAGTCTAGTAAAAAACAAAAGTCAGATTCATTATGAAAGTTGAAGACAATACACATTTGAATCAATACGCTCTATTAACTAGAAAACAGTCAATCAAAATTCCAAATATCAAAATCCTGCTCTGGGAATTGTGATTATTTTAACATTGGAATCAATACTAGCATTTATTCTGATGCTTTGCTGTGACTTTAAAATTCACAGACAAGTCCGATTCTTTTAACATTTGAAATAATTGTGTTATTTACAAGATTGAATTTTCAGCAATCGTTTTCTGCAGACGTAAAAGTAAAGCTAGATTGAAGTAGAATGACGTTCACGAATCTACGGTAAAAAGAAGGCTGAGATTAAATACTTCCTGTTTTCACTCTTCTTCTATTTTAAAATTTCCATAGAATCACATAAAATAGTGCACTGCTATCTAACGGACGACGGTGGGATTAGACCCCAAATAAAGGGCGGGAGAACAAAATACAGTAATCCCATGCTACATCGCGGTTTCTTTATCTCGGCTTCAGTACATCGCGGATTTTTTTCCAAATAAAAAAAAAACCCTCACAAATTCAAAATAAACCTGTTAAATTGAGGAACCATGGCACAAAGGTTGCCCACATGCCATCAGAAGGCAGGGAGTGTCTACACAATTGCAGTACATACACGTGTACCTTTTTATAAAAAAGTTGTTATAATAATATGAGTTCTAAAAACATATTTACAGTATTGTACCCAGGGGATGCTTTGAGAATAATTGTCAATTGTTTGTCTATGTGAAGCCCTTTGAGACTGCTTGTGATTTAGGGCTATACAAATAAACTTGACTTGACTTGATATAAAAAAAATTGTCATAAAGAGTTCTAAAAATATATTTACAGTATATACACTTGTACCTTGTTATAAAAAGTTCTTTTATAATAAGAGTTCTAAAAACATATTTACAGTATGTATACTTTAGCTACATCTACATACGTTACACACACACACACACACACACACACACATACACACACGTATGTATCATATTTATATTTATATTATTTATACATTATTTTCTGTCGGTCATTTATGTTTGAAACTGTTATTTAATGTTCTAATGATAACATCTACATTTATATGGTTTAATATACACTTATTGAATTTATGTATGTTAAAAATGAGAGGGTGACACTACTTCGCGGATTTTCACATATCAACTATCTGCAATAAACAAGGAACTACAGTAGTTACAAACTGCACAACAAAAAAATCTGAGAAACAAAATGTACTCAAATGGATACGATTAGGAGGTTCGGGCTTACATTATTAGTTTCATAAGATTGTAAACTGAAAGAAAACCTGTTGCTCTAATGCTTAGTTGTATTGTGTGACCTTTTGTTCTAATTCTTTTTCACATTTCCCTGTCTGGCTATTTTTACTTACTGCTTCTTTCTGATTGGCTGCAGGTTTGATTCATCGTTAAATGGGCCTTCTTTAATTCCTGTTGTTTCTTTCTCGTTGTTACATTTTAGGTTAATGCATTGCCTGTCGTGACATACTCTATTGTTCTGAACTTAATTAGGTTCTTTTCAACTTTCCCAAAGAAGCAATTATTCGTGGGACACATTTAAAAGTCTCGTTTGTCAGGTTCATCAAAAAAACCATGTCGCGTGAGACAACATGCATGTTTGTTTTTATGAAATGGAACAACATACTCTATTCAAATTAACAAAGCAGTTTAGCTGAGGAAATTCCACTCAATATTAACCCGTGGATAAAGCTACATGATTTATTAGGGTACTGTAAAAGTCACCCCAAAAAGTGTTTCCAGACCCATCAGGCCCTCTTCATGCTCACTTCCATTAAAAAAGAAACACTTTTAAAATGTTTGCCCAACAACCATTGCCTTAAGGTTGGCTCGCTATTCACGCTAACACAAAATGGAAGCCACCTAAAATGATCACGAAGGTTTACGAAATGAAGTCACCTGAGAAAACATCTCGCATTGAACTTTTACTCTCGGGATGTGGGATCATTCCAGAACTCGGATAAGAACATGTTCTATTCTGAGATTATCGGGCAGGGTTGACTTGGATGTGTGTGTGTGTATGCGTGCGTGCGTGCGTGCGTGCGTGTGTGCGTGCGTGCGCGTGTGCGTGTGCGTGCGTGCGCGCGTGTTTCTATCCGGGCTCCCCGTGGTCCTTCTATTGGTCTTCTGGGTGGGTGGTCTGTTCCAAGAGAGGAGCACTGGAAATATTACACTTACCTACACACACACGCACGTCCGTGCACACATATGCACGTACACACACGAGCAAACTGGGAATCACACCAACGCAGCACAGCGGCGGGTGGAGCAGGCGGGAGCCGTCTTCCAGATGTGTGACGTTAATTTGCTCCATGCACAAACATGAACCGGTAGCTCCCACTCACTCATCACCACTTTGTGTGTGTGTGTTTGTTGTACTACGCGAAGATACACCATTTTGTAAAAAGCAATGATAGGATCAGCACAAAAACTTTGTCTCTGTATTGGATTTTTCCAAATTAAGTATAATTACGCCATCACACGTCATCATAAATCCATGCATTTATTGGCATTTGACATCGTGTGTTAGCACCGAGCTAACATATCTAACGTATAAGACAAAGTTGTGTTTGCTTTCAATCTTAAATCCATGAGTTGAATCTCAATTGTTCCTTATGCCAGTTTTTATTGATTAATTTCCAATAAATCTACAGCCGGGCAGCGTGTGTGTGTATACTTTTGCCATCCACCTGCGAGGCTCAACCGCACTCGCAGGTGATGCAGAAGATGAGAGGATGTGGGAAAAGCGTCCACTCTGACCCGGGGTGCATCACCCCGGGAGGAGGAGGAGGAAGGGGGCATGAAAGACAAAGCGAGTGAGGAGGAGGTGGCGGAGAAAAATGAAATCAGAAGAGCGGAGGAGGAAAAAGACGGAAGAGGTTGATTAGCTCCCCCCCGAGATCCTTTTGTTTAGATTGTTCCTCTTGCCATCTTTTTCTCTCTCTCTTTTTGACATCTGAGGTACATTAGAGCCGCCAGCCCTGAGTCACATTTAGGACTTAAACCAAGAACATATGTGGTCTCTGTGCGCGCGCGCGTGTGTGCGTGTATGTTGGGATGCAGCGGGATTCCCCCCGCGCTGTTCCCAGAGTGCTGCTGGACTTTTATTTTCTTGTCCATTGTCTCATGCTGTGATATAAAAGGCTTATTGTTTGCCGAGCAGCCGGGGTGCTGCTGCAGGTTAACTGACAGTCCCCAGCCACACCATTCTCATCCTCCTTCTCCACTCTTGACTCCCGAATTGAAGATTTCGAAATGCCATTAATCTACCCCATCCCCAAAATAAACCAAACTGGATGTTTAAATGCATCAAGCAGATGACACAGTTGTGAATAGCGAACAGCATGTCAAAAAGCCTGCGGAGATCTTCAACTTGAGTCATGCAACGAGTCAGCTTCGATCACACAGCGTTTTTTTTTTCTGTGTTGTACTTCTGTAAATAAATTATTATTTTGCCATCAAAGACACTTTCCTAGTCTTGCTTTTGTTGTATAATTTGAGATGTCAAAAAGCAAAAAATGTTCACGTCAAAGTTATGCTTCATGTGAGCATCTGGGCGTGAGTGGTGGCATACAGCAGCTCCTTGTGAGTGTTCGTGATGCGTTCAATGACACCACTAACCCTAACCGCTTTCATTGAATTCGCTATTAAAATGCATCTACCTGGACTTCAAATGCGCTGCTAGAAGCTAACGAGTGGAAGAATCTTGTTGATTTTAAATGTCTAACACATGGCTAAGCTTTAATAGCATCGTTTTATTGTTCTCTCACGTCATTATTTTCAAACGCAAGAAAGGTCAGCAGAAGATGCCTGCTGGCGTCAATGCAGTCAAACTCATCCAAAACCGACTTTGCTTGATATGTTTTCGTGTCACAACTATTATTGCAGTTCAAACAAATTAAAAGTTCATGTTGGAGTGGAAAGAACATCTCGGTCGTACTCTTCCTGTGGTGAGATTTTTGTTTTGTTTCATTCAGCTGATTTGGAGTAGCTTTGGCTGGCTGCTAAAAACATCGTAAAAGGTTATTCTTGTCAATATGGTTCAACCGCGCTTTTGCATTGTATTTCCTGTATTTTGTTTTGGATTCTATTCTGAATTCTATTTTGAATTAAATTCCGTTTTTTGTCCATCTACTATTATGTCAATATTAAGGCCATTTCAACTTTGCATCTTGAGTTAACAAAATGCAATTGTGTGGAACACCTTGACATGAAAGAGAAAATGAAGTTTATGACATTTCCACTTAAGTTTCTTCCTCAAGAGCTTTAACAACAACAATACAAAGATGGAAGATTAATGACACACCTACCTATAATTGAGCATTTACCGTTGTCACCCAAGAATGTGCTTTCGAGCGAGAAATGTCACAAAACATTGCAAAGCACATGTAAAAGTGTCAGTTGGTTTCTTGTCTTCTTTTTATTAAGTTTCACTCAGTTGAAGAAAAACAACTTTTGTCTTTGGAAAGTTAAAAGAACAAGAGAAAAAAAAAAGAAAAAAAAATACATCCCAAAAACAAAACAATTTGCATGACAAAAATTAACATGAAAACAATTATGAAAGCGGGGCGACTTCCTATTTTTTTTGCCCCTTTGTTTACAAAAAAAACCTAAAAAAAAATATTTACAGTGCATCACTATATATTTACATTAAGGCATTTTTGCTGGGGCCAAATAAGACGGGCAACGTGATAGCAAGCCCACAAATAAATAGTCAGACCAAGCATGATATTTCCCTTGACAATGTGATTCTCTGGATGCTACCTACTGTGGCTCAACACAAACACACAAAAACTTTGGACCGATTTGCATGTGAGCTGAGGCAACTTTTTTTTTTTTCTTGTTGTTGTGACAAAGATTAAAAATAAACCCAAAACCAGCACCGATAGTGATTGTTTGAAAGTCTCAGTGCAACACAGCGCTGCTACCTTCAAGTCAACACAAGCAGACGAGATTGAGGCACTTTGAAGAAAGGTGGAGATGACGACGGGCTTTGGTTAAAAAAAAAAATAAAAAGCCGGGAAATGCACGGCAAAAAAAAAAAAAGAAAAAGTTGAGAGTGTTTTTCAAGCTGCTCGTGTTTGTGTCTGCTTTGCTAAAAGACAAAATGAATAATTGATCAGCTAATTGCTGCTCTTTGGCAACCTCCCGCTTGCTGAATAAAAAAAAAAAAAAAATCCTTCTATGTGTCCGCCCCCTTTTTCCTTTCCTTCCATCTCCCGATGCACTGATCGTCCAGCGGTGTAGTTTTTACTCACTCGCTTGTCTGTCCGCATTACCAATATATTTTTTTAGTGCAAACCAAAGAATATGGCTGTAGAACAAAACAAAACAAAAGCACAATCTGGATTTTCCAGTTCGAGGAAGAAACAAAATAGGATTTGGCTTGACTAGTTTCACCCATTCATTCATCCATTTATACAAACGATGAACCAGAAATGTCCTTCACAGGTGAACTTGGGAAAACTTCACAAGTGTTCTTTAAACATTTAAGCATTAAATAATTGCCCGCCAGCTGGAGATGTCCAAGGGGCCCTCAAACGTCTCGTTTAAAACTGATTTAAAACAATTACTCGTGTTTTGGTCGAATTTCCAAGTACTTGACTTCATCGTGATGCTTTCAAGTGTTCCCCCTACGAGACGGACTATTCCAACTGTTTGGAATATGACGCCCATCTCCGACGTGCCGAAGCTGACTGCTTGAATAACAAACTGAACCGAATGGTGCTTGGGGGCCCTGAAACTCGGATTTCAAAATCAAGTTCACTTGTAAAGGTTTGACTACATTTTTGGTTCATCATAAAATTTCATCCATCGTGGAAAAACAAGCTGTCACTCTCACAACTGAGGCCAATTTAGAGTCTTCAATGAAGCTAACGTGCATGTTTTTGGAATGTGGGAACCCCGAGTACCCGGAGAACACGCAAACTCCGCGCAGGTCGAACCTCACGCTAACACGCGGCGGCGGGTTAAGTGCTATCATTTCACTCAACAAAGGGCTGCCAATTTTTTTTTTCTTTCGAGTGTATCTGAAGCTTCCAGTTGCTCCCGTGGGAGTCGGCCAGACTTTGCTCCCTGTCAGCGGAGGGACAACAAAAAACAAGAACCCCCCCCTCAAAACATAGAAAAACAACAAGGAAAAAAAATGGCGGCATGAGCGAGTGCTTTGGTGGTCAAGTGTTAGTTCTGGTGCCTCTTCATGTGCAGGGCCAGGTGGTCCGAGCGGGAGAAGGAGCGCGAGCACACGGCGCACTGGAAGGGCTTGGCGCCCGTGTGCTTGCGGTAATGGCGCGTCAGCTCGTCCGAGCGGGCGAATCGCCAGTCGCAGCTGTCCCACGTGCAATGGTACGGCTTCTCACCTGTGAAGCAGAGACAGCGTCACAAAAGGCTCAACCATGCGATGGGGCCTTGTTGTTTTTGGTGTTGCTGCTGACTTGTCACATGTCCTTTTTACTAACTTTACACTCAAGCCATTCCTTCCCACAACAGTTGACACGCATATGACAAAGTAACTGACGCTGAGTAGCGGTGACTCACGGATTAGCACAAACCGGAAAGACGGGTTGGCCCCCGCCTCCGGTGTCGGCCATTTTCTTGTGCCTTTGTCACCTGTCACCCTCAAAACTCTCTCATTCGTCTTCTCCTAAAGCAAACATTTTTCCCCCGAAGGGCCATGAACTGTGTGCTTGGGTACACAATGTCGTCCTCTCACATTGGTTTATAAACTTGAAGTAGCGATAATGGGACCGGATTGGAACATGTTCCCGCCTTGCGATCAAAGTCAGCAAAAACTTGATTAGCCGACGGGAGGAAGGATTCTCCTTGCGATGCCAACCCGATAACATAAAGTCTGTCATAATTTCTACAAGCAGGTGCAAGATCCCTGATGATTTCAAAGTTATTATCTTGGGCGCTGCCTGGCTTTTTAATATTTTTTACATTTGTTTTGACTGTTTCCCTCCGCCAGTCTTCACTGATTGGCTGGGAGAAATCACATGTTCCTGCTGCGGTATAGTGACTCATAAATTTGCACTTCAGCTCACATTGCCTAATACTGTTCCTTAACTTGTAAAAGGCAGACAATTTGGCATCCAGCTCAGTCTGCAAGATGAGACTCATTGTGATTCTGCTAAAAAAACGCTCATTAAGTTTTATTATTTAAGATCTTTTTTTTTTAAACGCAGTAGAGAGCGTGCAGAGAAAACAATGAACCGGGCGGGGAGTTCATATCTCGCAACACACTCTTCAGAACACACACAACGCACACACACACACAAACAATCAGGATAATGGATGTTGATGGAGATTAGAGGGGGAACTCCCCCGGGGACCCAAACGCATTAGGAATCATCTCATAGAGATTAGTGACAGGTGTATATGTGTGTGCGCGCGTCCGTGCGTGCGCGCGCGGGTGCAGTCAAGCGGTTTGTATAAGAGCGGCGCATCGAGTAACAAAAAGAAAGGCTGTGGGGGAGCGGGCGGGGGGAGGGCCGGGGGGCATCCTGGGAGGGTTTTGAAGGTGGAAGAAAAAAAACCCACATTGAGTGAAAGCTATAAAGAAAAGACAATAAGGAAATTGGTTGTGCGTATCTTTGTGCGCCCAAGCACAGTTTAATTGTTGGGTTCTATTCCCTCCCCCGCCTCCATCCGACTGGCCCAAGGTGTGCGAGTGTATGTGTGTAAGACATGGAATGTGTAGATATCAACAGAAGCTTTGTTTACTTAGCTGCTCCAAGGTGGGGCCCAAAAAACATCTCCCGTGCCTTGTTTGTTGCTTCTGCGCGTCCAAACTAACAATCGGGACGACGGGACGGGCCAGTGGGAGAGGAAGCGTGGAAGCGAAAGCAACTAGAAGGCCGGACGATTGCTAAATGGGATTTTCAACACCTTTGCTTGTGATAGTGCTCGAGTTGGCCATTGAAACAATTAATAGAGAGATTTGGCATGATTACGCGCTATGTGCGCGTGCGTGCATTTCTTGGTAAGCGAGCCGACATTGCAGCACATACTCCGAGTGTCACATGGCAGAAGCGCGTCGCTTCCACCTGTTTTAATGGAATCGTATATTAAGTGGACGAATGGCGGGGCGGGCTACGCTTACACATGCACACAAACGCACGCCAGGAACGCCTGGCAACACGATGCTGGGCGCCGATACCGAAACACGAGCCGAAAGGAAGGTCTTACCCGTGTGGGTCCTGAGGTGGGCTTTCAGATGGGACGACTTGGTGTAGACCTTCTTGCAGCCTGCGGGGACAGAAAACAACGCAAATCAATCACGGGTCGTCGTGGAAGAATGCAACCAGAGTCACCTGGCAAAAAACATCCCGTGATACAGTGAGATGTTTGTCAGGATTGGAAACCGATTCGACTGAGCCAGTGCACATGTTCCGCATTCTAAAACAAAGTTCACATATTTTGAATGGAATCTATTCGCTAATCAATCATGTGCAATTAACGTTCCAACCGCTTTATCATACTGGCCTACTATATATATATATATATATATATATATATATATATATATATATATATATATATATATATATATATATATATATATATATATATATATATATATATATATTATGTACAAATACACCAACATTTTTAATGGCACACCTGATGATGTAACACAGCAGACAAATGTCCCAAAGAGTAATTTGTTCAATTAAAAAAAAAAAAATCATAGCAGACAAATGTCCCAAAAAGTCATTTGGGCAATTAAAAAAAACACCGCAGCAGACAAATGTCCCTAAAAATAATTTGCCCAATTAAAAGAAAAACCAATGAAAGAGTACATCGCAGGGGACCAAACAGGTTGAACCGACCGCGCTTGCTCGTTATGACGTCACAATTGAGACAATTAACATTCACGTCTGCATTCCTAATGAGGCTCTTCAGCAAGGTTCATTTTGAAACACTTCCCTCCAGGTGAGTTTGGCAAGGAGAGAATCTCTCCTTGACGCGTGAGACCGAGAGCACTCAGCATCATTTGAATTGGAAGACGTGCACAAACACGCTTACGGGAAGCTAGCCGAGCTTTGAAGCCTCTTTTTATTTTATTTTTATAGGCTGACGCCACTCAGCCTGCAAGTAGCTGCACATCGAGGAGCACCCGTGAGAGCGTCAGATAAATTGAGGAAGAATCAAAAGATTCCAACCAGCCAACTAACGCAGCTCGTTGAGCCGCGAGCCTTCACGCTGACAAAATAGGCCTGCTTAATTAACACCAATACGCCCACGGATTCATTCCAACATCGTCGCAGTTATGTCTTGAAAGCGCAAGCGGCTGTGAAAACTGACTGACTGCCGACGGGGCTGCGGCCATAAATCGTCCTGATAGGACACAAAGGGAAACAAAATCTTGCTGTGAAAAACAAAACAAAAAGAAAACAAAAGAAACTCGAGTAACAAGTTGTAATCACTCATCAGCTTGCTAATGCTGCAACAGACACGAAACAACAAAGTCACAGCACAAACGTCGGTACCAAATTGCGCAACTTCACCTCTGGAACAGTCTGGAATTTTCTCGTTACTACTCGAGTGCTACGCCGAGGACTTAGAAGGAATCGCTTCAACGCGACCTGTGGCTTTTTGAGTTGTATCTGCAAACAAAGCGAGATCTGCCATCACAACTACTGAACAGGTTCATAATTATGGGTCGGAGGTAAAGACCGATCAAGGTCACCCATGCGATTATCAAGATAATCGTTCACGATGATCTAACAACGGAAAGGAAGGGAAATGCTCAAACGCTGCCAAGACATGCTGACACCTTCTGCAAATAAACATTGCCGGAGCATGTTTGTCCAGTCACTACTCACATCTGGCAACAATAAAAGGTGAAACTGAAGCTTCTTCACACGGGATATGGCTGACATTTGTCAGGAATTCTCAAGCAGAATTGACTAAAAAAAATCTAAAAATATTGGAAGAGCGCAACCTGGATCCATGTGTAAATGTCAATGGGCCCGTGCCACACCCCCCCTTCCACCTTGTGCTTCAGCAGTTCTGCTTTGGTATACAAACTAACTAGCAACAATAGCGATTAAATGCTCAACTAGCTTTGCCGATACCAGCAACAACGACAAACGTGCTTTTGTTCCAACCTGGATAATCACAGTGGTGGATCCGCCGCTTCTCCAAGTCCGGGTTGTTTCTGCGGTTGTAGCGGGCGGCTGTCAGGGCCTGCGTGGCCACGGGGGGGTGAGGCAGTGGCGCTGCCTGGCCTGGGATGGCGGGAGCAGGACCCGAAGCCAGCGGCGGCACCAGGGGGTCGCCCGTCAGTCCAGGGGTGCCGCCCGCCAGCTTGGAGGCGATGGAAGCCGCGTATGAGGGCGGCGGCGACATGGTGTGGAGGAGCTCCTTCTGCCTGTCGGGGCTGCCCGGCTCGGAACTGGGCGGCGAGGGCGGCAGGTAGGGCGCCTGCTGCTGGAAAAAGTGGGTGTGCGGGCGAGAGTACGAGGGCCCGGCGCAGAAGGAAGACTTAGCAGTCTGCTCTTGTTGGGGACTACGGAAGGACGTGTGGACGGCGGAGGAGTGCGGAGGATGCTGCTGCTGCTGCTGTTGAGGGTCGGGATGATGGTGGTGGGCCTCCATGCTGTCGCCATGGTGATGCTCCAAGCCGGAGATCAAAAGCTGGAAGAGCGAGGTGCCGCCGTCATGCTGGTGGAGCTGCTGCTCGAACGGCGACGTCATCTCCTGTTTGATGAACACCTCCGGCACTGCCTCGCCACCAGGGTGATTGAAAGCGCTGGTGAAGTCAGGCAAACCCGCAAGGTTGCTTTCCATGGCGCTGCAGCTACCCGTGGCCACCTGGAGGTTCTGAGAGAAGCACGGTGCCGCCGATTCCGTCTTGATCTGCACGAGGTCCCCGTGGGACTGAGGGGGCCGCGGCGGCTGAGCCAAGCCCGACCTCGGGTAGGCCACGTCAGGCAGGAAGAGATTCATATTGAGGGTATATGGTGCTTCCCCGAAGAAGTGATCCACCTCTGCGGCGCTGTCTCTTTGGGACTTCTGAGCGTCTGCGAGCGGCTCCGGGGAGAGATAGCGGTCCATCTCACACTTTGCCTGTGGAAGGACACAAAAAGAATTGAGCATTTCGCTCAGCTTCTGCCAAGGACCACTCTAGATTTGATCGGCACGTCACCGCTCAGACATTTATCAAGTAGTCATCAATAAGCGGCTGCCACATTCCCACTCTGCCTGTAAGGCTCAACTCACAAACCCCCGTGCACTCCACTATTTACTGCGATGACTTTGCGCATTTGCTTCCAAATCGAAAAGGGATTTAGCTTGGAGAGAGGAAGAGGGGAACACCCCGCGCTTCCTTGCAGTAGTCGTTCTAGTCTGTCTGGGTTATGGACTTGATCGTGCTACTTGGAAGCTCCCGTGGCGGCTCTTACGCGCTGCTCTCGCCTTCATTTGCTCTCCTGCAGGGCAGCAGCGAGAGTTAACGGGACCTTTCTGACCATGCAGGGTCAGTTGTTGCCAACCGACAACTGCTCGCCAACTGGCTGCGCACGCACAACGCGAAAAGAATGCACGGAGGATGCCTGGCGTGTTTACCGCAAATGCTTCGCGATTTATTTAAAAGAACGAAAGACAAAAAAAAAAAAAAAAAAGAGCGAAAGCGTGCTGGGTCGAAATGGTGTGGCAGGCCGGTTATGAAAAACAGCCGCCACGCCCATTGAATCCTAAACACAATCGATCACACGAATGCGAGCTTTTTCGGTTTCTATTTTTGTTTCCAACCTGTGTGTAGACGCTTAGACCGCCTCTGTCCGAGTCGCTCATCTTAAACTCCAAGCCTAAGTCCTCCAGGTGAAAGTGGAATCCTGCCTTGTGCAACGGGTAGAAGGGCTCCTCGTGCCCGCCGCCGCCGCCGCCTCCGCCTCCGCTCATCGCCAGTGTCGCAGTCATGGAGCTCCCAAAAGAGGGGAGAGAGAAAACAAAAAGACTTGGACCGAGTCCCGTTTGAGTACGCCGAAAAGAGGAAGAAGAAGAGGAAGAAGATGCTACAGTCGAGCCGGGGGAGGGAGTGGAGCCGGACGATCTTGCTTACATCCCCGTTTGCACTTGTCTCGCCTCCTCCAGCGGCCCACCATCAGTTTTCTGTGCGCGGCGTGCAGGGCGGAGCGGGAGCAAGAGCGGGCCTGGTGTAAATACAGCACACGCGCCGCCTACCAGACCTTTAAAAAGCTGCCCATCACTCATTCAAGCGCGGCCACCGCCCTGAAAGCGCCGTCCAAATACATTAAGTACGCGTGCACGCTGCACCGCACAACCACAAGGGCAAATCAAGGTTGAACAAACCTTGACAGGCTGCGGATGATTTGAAGGGGGTTAGCCGATCAAATAAATCATTTTAGATTATCCCAATTATTCATTTGAATAGAAAAAAAAGAAAATCAGGGGAAAATGACAATGAAATGAAATTTTAAGCCATGCCAATTAGAAAAAAGTCCTTGATTTAAAATAAGGGAGAAATTGACATCAAGAAATTCTAATCATTGCTACTGAGTCCTTAAAAAGTAAATAAATCAATGAATTTATGGTTGTCTAAAATCCACAAAGGCGACGCAATGCAAATTTTTAGATTTAGTTGAAGGCAAAGCAGATGATAAGGTTTCTAAAAAATAAAAAGGAAACCTCAGGAAAACTGGCCAAGAACCAAGGAAGGAATTTCAGTACTGTTGTTGAGCAGGCTAGCGCGCACAGGAATCAATGTGCAACAGCAGCTGCGCTCAACTCTCAACTACCAGGTGGATTTCCTTTTTGTGCTTTGAGGTCATGTTATGGATGCCAAGCGTGCAATTCAACCGATGAGAAGATGGAGCGGTGCAATAACAGCGACGTGTGCCAGGAAAGAGGAATGTGTTACCTGAGCAACACCTGGACGCGTGGGAAAATGACTTTACAAAGTTTATAAAAACAAAACAAAAAAATGTTTAATTTTATGACAAAAACAACAACAACAGGTATCAGTCGTTATTTGGGTTTCTGCTTGAGTCTTTGGTACCAATCAGGAGTTTCTCTTTTTGTCTGCAACAGAAGAAACATTTGAATAAGAACATGACATTGTGGGACTGGAAAATAAGAATGAAATTTGCTATGATAAATGATTAGGATGCGCCGGTATGTCATACACACACCTTATTTCAGCCCAAATTAACAATCATGTCTCAGTTCCACTTCACACATCCAGAAAAGATCAAAGTTGTGTGACTGCAAGTTTGTGATTCTCTGGCAACTGTTGAAACCCAACTGACAAAAACGTTTTTTCCTTCCGTCTTGCCAACCTCGCGTCTCGGCTGAGAACGCGTGACTCACCCATGGGTGTTGGCCCTGTTAGACACTTACAAAAACGGTGGGTGAAGGTTTGCCGGGCGACTCGTCCTTGACAGGCCCACCGTCCCACTTGGAGCGCCGCTTGTCCGAGCCGGCAGTCTCCGGGTGGACTCTGGCCGCTTCCAAGAGGGCTGGAGCGTTTTCTTGTTGCGAGCGCATGCTGATCAGGACCTGCTTCATCATGGCTAACTCCTATAAAATAAGAATAAATTCTATGGTTGTGTTGAACATTTTTCAAGACATTGTCATAAGTAAATAATAATTTTGGGAAGATATTGATGAGAATTGGATAATTTGCCAGGGTGGAGAATCACTGGTCTAGAACCAGCTCTTAAGGGCGACCCCGGGGCTCAACGAGATTCAGGGATCTTGCGGGGCAGAAGGGGAGGACTATGAGCCATTTTGCTGTTCTATTTATCACCCCTGAGGACAGGAGCCCTGGCATGTCACACGCACACACGCACACACGCACACACACACACACACACACACACACACACACACACACACACACACACACACACACACACACACACACACACACACAGTTTGCAGTGGCATCTCAACCAGGCAGGCAGAGGAACAGCTGTCTATGACATGGCACATACTTCATACAGCAAACGGCAAGTGCTGGGGTGGGGGGGCAGGAGAGGGGTGGACCTGTTTTCACACAGACGGGCGGGCGCGCGCACGCACACCTAATCGTAAAGGAATTGTTGCAACACAGTGAGAGAACTTGAGTGGTGTGAAAAGCCTGAATGTTTGTTTTCAAAGTGACTCCTGCAGACGGCCAACAGGCACAACTGACTCGATCGCAATTGCGTTGGTTCGAGGCTCTCTCGACGACACTTTGAATCCTCATTTGGTGTATATTTGAGCTTTCAATGATAAACAGAGGCAATGATGAATATTTTTAGGGGAGGGGTCAAAATGTTGCTACTGGCGGCAGGTCGCTGTCCACACAAGAAAGGGACGTCATGTCATGTACCTCTCGATGGTTGAGGAGCCGCTCCAAATCGGCGGCCATGTTGTCCTTCACCTGCAGCAGAGCCGTCCGCTCTTTCCTCAGGGAACTGGCGACACAAAGTGCAAGAGATTAAAAAAAGAACGTCTGGGTGCTCAATTTGCCTCATTTTACGCAACATCTCAGACGATCTTATGATGACTAAGAGTGACTCAACCCAAGCTGCAATTGCACGTGAAGTGATTTTCTTTTGTTTCAGGGTGGAGTCTGATCAGAATCAGCATGCGTCACCTCCCGTATGTTTGAAGACAGGGCGACATGAATGGACTGTGACCCTGCATGTGTATCAAAAGTGGGTGCCGGCCTCATTGCCAACTGCTGAACGTGGAGGAAACTGATGAGAATATCTTGGCGTCAGCAGCCACCTTTTGTCTGAATAAAAGTGACGCATTAAAAAAACAAATGACGCCACTGTAACACAGCCACGTGACATTCCACGATTCACAATTAATAGCGAAATGGCGTGCTAAATAGTGACTTCCGTCCCGCGCCGTCACATGACCTGAAGGCCACTTGTGGCTAGCAGCGCCTGCTAATGTTGCATTTCAAAGGCGTCACCGGCAGGCGCTGTGAGGCAAACGAGCCATCATGCTGCCATTGGATAATCAATCACCTCAAGAAAAATTAAAGTGAAACAGATATCTCAATAAATGCAACAGCTGCTTTGGCTCAAATGTGCTACTTCTCCCAAATCTTGTTCACAAATGTGTCTAAACCTGTTGGTGAGCACTTCTTCTTTGCCGAGGTAATCCATCCACCTCTTACTGTAGGTGTGGTGTGCTGAGATACTGATTAGGAAGCATGAGTGTTGCGGCCCATGGCTGGCCCAAGGCACGCTGGTGCAATAAATGTGAGGCCAACGGTGGTCACAGCAGATTGTAGGTGACCCTGCCGGCCAATTACAGAGAGCACTTAAATTTACACTTGAGGAGAAGTTTAAGTCTGACGTGCATGTTTTTGTAATGGAGGCAGAAAGTGAAGTGCCAGATCAAAAAAAAAAAAAAAATCCACACTGGAAAGCCGTAGATGAGATTTGAACCTCAGGACCTCCTAACTGTAAAGCAGACGTTTACCCTTGTTACCCTTGGTAACAACAGATTGCTGAGTTATTAAGCAAAGTGTGTTTCAAAATATTTTTCCACCGTAATTGTATATTACATTGATTTTCATCCAGCTGTAATCACCCACATTAAAAACACCAACATGGAATTGTGAAGGTGCCAAAGCCGCCGATGAGGAAAAAGTGCTAAATCACTCAAGGCTTGGGAGAGATGGATGACTGCCAATCGGGAGTCCTTTGCAGTGGAACAAAAGAAATGAAGATAATCGCATCAAATTAAAGTTGTTGTGTCAATATGTGGCGGAACGTGCGCGCGTATGTGTGTGTGTGTGTGTGCATGTGCATGCGTACGTGACATCGTCCTCGAGTGACGCCACGCGTTGCTTGAGGCTGTTGATCTCTCCGTCCTTGTGTCTCACCGTCTCGATCAGGTAGCTGTAAGGCTGCTGCGTCTGCTCCAGCAGCCGCTGGGCCGCAAGCAGCTGCACAGAAAACGCTCGGCTCAACAAACACAAATCAGAATTATTCTGCTCGTATTCTGTCCGCTTGGAGCTTTGCCTCCGTTAAGCAGCAAAACAGAGTTCAAGTACGGACTCGGCTTTGGGTTTGCTTGAAAGATCACACGAGGCCCTTTAAAGTGATTGATAAGGTGGACAGTCTGGAGTGGATTTTCATGTTTTGCTTCACATTGTGCCAAACGCTGCAATATTCTGGGCCGCGGCCTAGCAGCTAGGAATCCCCCTTCCCTAAATTGCCTCCGTCTTGGGATGGTTCATTTTGGAAACCAACAGAGGGCCCCAAATTCAATTCTCCATTACATGCATTATTTTCAAAATGATGTCACAACCCCCAACTCGACAAAGCGACACCAAGCTCGGGCGCAGAAGAAAAAGCAGTGTTGCGGCGCTTTTACTATCTGGTCTAAAATCTACGGGGACACGGCTCAAGTCTACTTGTTACACATTAAACCAGGTTTACAACCCGCAAAAGCGGGTAGGAGGGCAAAGCCAAGTGGGTGGGAGGTTGAGGACAATAGTAAAGTTCGTCAGGGCGTCTGTGTGGGTGGTTAACACCCTTGGCTATACTGAGAAACTGTAATTTTTCACGCTTTCTTTTCATACGCAGTGAATCATAAGGTATTCCCGATGAATGCCAGTCAGTCTTTGCTGACAGCTGAATGGCTAGTTTATTTAGCTTCGAGTGGTGCCCCGCCTTTTTGCACTGAACCATCGCAACACTCGTGCGGCTCAAAAAACGCTCTGAAAAAAACAATGAATGCGATTTAAAAAAAAAAAAAAAAGCCAACTGGACACCTGCGTTGTCAACTTGACATTTTTTCAGCCTTACGATAACTTTGGAAGTGGAGCACGAGTGGGGCACATGTGAGCAAAGTCTCTGCATCCGGGCGCTGAGAGAGATTAAGGCCGCTGCCGTCACAGTTGGTGGCCATGTTTTTTTCTCTCTGAGTCAACAAGTGTGACAGACAGACAGACACCGCCACTCTGGCTTCTCACACTTTGTCACTTAAGCTGTTGTGTTTGTCATCAACAGAAGGTTTTTGTGACAGGACACAGAGTCAATTGTGCAAGGTGAATTGACTTTAGCACATGCGGCGATGCCTGTGAAATGCCAATGGGGTGGGGGTACCCTTGATGCTCAGGTGGAGGTTGGGAGACAACGTTAGGGAAGCGCAGACGTGGACGCAAAGGTGCCAAGGTAGCAAAATAAAACGCCGGCCGTTAGAGCGAAGGCTGCGGCACCTCGCTCGCTGTTTACCTCCTCAGATATCTGGCCTGTTTGGGACTGGTGCTTCTCCAAGTCTCTCCTCAGCGATGTGTTTTGCCTCTCCAGCTGCAGCACCCTGCGGGCCAGGTGAACGCTGCGCACACACAAACACATATGCAAAGAGTGAGGAGAAAATTCCAAAACACTGCAAGTTACCACTAGTGTTACTTCAATATTTCCCTCATGGCTTACGTAACCATTACAGATGAGATCAATATGAACTTTTTTTTTTAGTGTGTTGTGTGTGTTTAGAGTTGACGAGATCAAAATGTGCGCGTGGACTATAAAAACACATGCAGGACACACGCATGCGATGCAAGTCACAACACAGCAAGTAGTAGAATAGTAGTTGACTGCAGAAGAGGACGGGAAAAGTGCCTGAGAGCAGATGATGGCAGTATATCACACGGCGAGATGTCGACATTTGACAATGAGAGGAGAAAAAGCAAGAGGAATTTGTGCTGGTATGAAGGCTGTCATCCACCCGGGCAGGTTTAATGCCACTGCAAACACGAGTAGTGGAGAAAGCACTTTGTCACCTGGCTGGCACACAACGGAGCGACTCACTTTGTGAATTTTTTGTTGAGAAACGATGCAAAAATAAACACGAGGGCGTTTGTAGCTGTTGAAAGGGTCGTCGCTAAAACCACACAAGGTCGCGAGGTCACAGATTCGATTTATACCGATCGCAGAGTTCTTGGACTTTCATCCAATCTCATCTGAAATCATTTTTCTCCATTGAAATGAATGGAAATGCTATTAATCGGTTCCAGCCTACCCACAAAGATGGAACATTTCCATTAAAGTTGCACCAAAACTGAAGGTTCAAAATGTCCTTACGTTGAGCTAAGACCTTGGCAAATCTCGCAAGTCATGAAAAGATGTATTTGTTGATGTCATTGACTTCAAGTTAAGAACCAGCCCGAACAAGGAGGAGGAAAAAAGTTCCACTGTCCTAACAATGCCCAATGTGTTGTTTTACATATGTGGATATTGGCGGCAGTACGCGCTGTGGCTCAGGGTCCGTACCTCTGCTGAAGTCTCCTTCGAGCCGTGGTGGGAACGTTGGCTCCGTAACCGTACGAGAAGAGGACCCTCTCTGCTTCTTCTTCATTCTCGACTGGACAGACACCAAAGCAAACAGCAAAGTTTGTTAAGCATACAGCGGATAAAAAAAAAAAAGAAATCATACACCCCTACTCAACTGTCAGTTTTTTTCGTGATCTAAAAATGAAGCCAAGATAAATAATTAGATTTTTTTTACAAGTAGTATAACTCATAAAAATGAAATCTTTCAGAGAGGGGAAGTTAAAATAAACAATTGAGATCATGTGTTTCCACAACTGTGCACACCCTCTAAAATATATTGAATTAACCGTACACATTCCAAATCACGTTAAATCGGAGTCAGCACACATCTACTCAACCGTTCCCAAATCAACTGATTGTGAATTTGGCAGTCATTATTTATTCTATTTCTTTTCAACACAACAACCACTGAGCGGCCTCACTTTCAGCAGCCTGCACGGTGACCTGATCCAGCTCCTGCTCGAGTTTTTCGTACGTCTCCAGGCGAGACGCCTGCTCGGTATTCTGAGCGTGAAGCTCGGCGGTGCGCTTCTCTGATGACGTCTGTAGCCGGTAAAACTCTTGCGTCAGGACCTATCACAAAGGTGGAAACCCAGATGAAACACATTATTATCTTGTTTTCCCCTCCTACTAACGACTACTTTATACTCTATTAAATTCTCACAAAAACAAGATGCAGACAGCTTCCTAGGAAGTGTTGACTTAGTCACAACCACAGATTCATTTTTGTTCTGATGTTGTAAACAGTTGAGATGGCGAATTGTGTGATTTTATGATTGAACTAATGAAACAAAAATAAGCTTCCCACAATATTCTCACTTATCGAGATGCACTTTTTAAGTCACGGCCCAATAAAAAAAAAAAAAAAGGACTTTTGAGAAAGCCCTCAAAACTTTTTTCTGCCCTATTAATCAGAATCCTATCACAAGATCAGCACAGTTTCTGCAAAAAAAAAAAAAGAAAAGCACCAATGCTAATAACCAGTAGTTTCACGTCAAAAAATAATCCATAGCTTTCTTTTCCTCTCATCTTAATTAGTTTTTCTTGAGAAATGCTCGGAGGCAACCGCGTCAGCCAAAAGACTTTGGGGGGTGCTGTCTGATGACTAAAACCAAGCACTGTGAGCGTGTTGAAAGAATTTTGCCTGATGACGAAGGCCTGCTGACAGGTTGGCAGCAAAACATAGCAACGGCACATGAGGGAGAATAACTTGTAGACAAAAATAAGAAGGCGGCTGGCTCATCTGTGTAATGTTGCGTTATGGCCGGCAAATGCCTGACTTTTCTTGTGGGGGGGTGAGTACCTCCATTTTTTTGCGCTGTTTCTCACACTCCACCTGGCACTGGGCCAGAGCCTTGTCCGTCTCCTCCTTCAGCAACTGAGCGCGCTCGGCTTCGAAGGAGTGCAGCTTGGCCCGGTTTGACAACTCGGCCACCCTGCCGTCTGTACCGAGCTGCAGCTGGCGAAACCTGTCAGATTGCAAAGACGCGATAAAAGAACTTTTTTTACGACCGACTTTTGAGCATGGAAGCAGTTTTATATACAGTGTGAAGTGTAAAGTCACGGGGCAGCGCTAGTGCTTTGCACGTCTGGCCCGTAGTTCTGAGATTCGGGATTTGGATCTCCTAGCGTGTTGTGGTACTCCCGCTTCCTCCCAAATTCCCAAAACACACACGTTAGGTGAAATGAGGACTCAAATGTGAACATTTGTCTGGAGCTGCCTTGTGATTGGCTGGCAACCGCTCCAAGGTGTAGCGCCTCTTGGGCAAAATCATGATGCTTCTTGGTCCTGGATGCAAAAGTGAAGGGATTCTGGAAAATAATCTAATTGCTATGAGATTCTCTTTCAAAATTATTCAGTTCTTTGATTGACATCAGTCTGATCTGTCTGTCTCATGTACACAGTTAGAGACAGTGACTCACTAGAAAACATCATCATTAAAAGCATGAGGGGTCAAATCATTCCATTCTCTTCTAAACACACAACTTGGCAAGCGCGGCGTTGCTCAACAGGACTGCCGAGTCTTGAAATGTCAGAACATAGACAAGCGCCCACAGCCATGCGCGGCTATCGTTTGATGTTGGATGATTACGTTTGGCTCTTGAGGCAAGGAACCTATTGAGGACAAAGCATCGGGTTTTCAGATGGCACCGTTTGGAGTTGAAAATGTCGTCAGTCAATTTGTGAGCTTGCACGCAAAGCCTTACTTAAATCTTGTGCGCTGTCTAACGTGGGAGTTCCGGATTGTTTAAAGCTTTAACGTTTGATGCCAACATCATGACAACAATTTTAATTGAACCAGCAAATGTGTTGGTGGAGTCATGAGTCAAACACTTCTTTGGCTCTCAGGCTCCTCATTAGGCAACATGTTGAGAAATTGGGACATCAGCATTCAAAAAATGTCATCAAGTTCTCACATTTGGTGTTTAGTCGGAAATTTCCGCAAATATCTTCCTGACTAGGGTTTGCTCTACGACGCGGTTAAAAATAACAAAGCGGCTCTTGGAGCGCGTTTGCTTCCTCGGGCCGCCGAGGTTGCTTCGGACAATATTAATAACTCCCGATTACAGCCGAGCTGATAGGATTTCATCATCCATAGAGCGTATTCAGCCGAGCTGCGCGCACGCGGTGTGACGGACAAGTGCACATGGTCGACATTTTATGTCCTCCTTTATTGATGCCGCTCTGCAATCGAGAGGCAAGGAATGACTTGGTGTGAATATGCCCTGGAAACCCAACGTGGAGAATCCCGGATTTCCCTCTGTCTGGGCTCCGATGTGTGTTTTTGAACCAGTGACGGAAACTCCCGCTGCAGAGTGTGCCCGCACTACTGTCGTCTGACGCCATTTCAAGCTTGTCCGTCTCATTCTTTGCCCCAAAAATAGGGGCGAGCGTGGGGTTAGGGGTTAAGGGCTTGTGGCTAGCATCTGTCGTTGCTGGCTTGCGATGCGCGGCCGGAATGTAATCGTGGCAAAGAGAGAGTACAGGGGGGGGGGGGGGGGCACGAATGTGTGTCCATGTACATGTTTGTGCGTGTATGGAAAGTAAGAGCAACAGCTGGTGGTTTGGATCTGGAGAAATGACAAGCATGCAGTCCAAGCCTGGAGACGGATGGGTACACTGCTGCTGCTGTGCGTGCGTGTCATTCACAGCCTGTTTGACATACTGTAGTTCAAGTCAAATATGACAAAAATGTCAGACATACTTTAAATTATTTACACACGCTGGAAGGACCACATTTCTTTTTCCATATCTATAGCTATCAATATCCATATGCAAATATAGTAAATCACGAACCAAAAGTATGTCATTTAATGTAGTGTTTGTCAACCTTTTTTCATTCACGGCAGACCTTTTCACTGGAAAAATCTCGAGGCGCACCAACAAAAATCCGTTAAGACGTAGCCACCTATATTAACAATATAGTCATTCTTATCAAAGTGTCTTGAATAGGAATCAACTCAAAAACGTATTTTGTATCTTTCATATTTTTTTCTTTCAAATAAAAAGTGCACTTTAAGTGCAATATTTGGGAAAGATTTCACTGATTTCACTTCAATTGGATAATTTTCCACGGCACACCTGACGATCACTTGCGGCACACTGGTTGACAAACACTGATTTAATGGACCAAAAGAACCTACAAAGTTTAAAACTACAGTAGATGGTCGATAAGCTCCCCCCCCCCACGCAATTGAAGTGACCTTTGACCCTGCCGCTTCATCCTCATTATGAAACGGCAAATCAAAGCGCCAGCACGCACTTCTTCTAATGACAGGGTTAAAACGTCTCGTGGGACGTGTCGGCATTCATCAGAGGTTGTGGGTATGACGTGCGATGTGAATTTGCATTTTGAAACTCAAGGCTGCCTCGCTAATTACGCTGCATAGCAATAATTTGACATTTTAAATGCATGTGAAATATGATGCAGCCTCTGAGAAAAAAAAAACTGCACTGACTGGCTTGAAGTTGTTTCTGACAGTTTAAGCGTCATCCTCAGGCTAATCCCTTTTTACGTTTGTGAGCTTTCGACAGCAACCAGAAAGTGACTTTAACGCTGACTTTTAATGTCAGCAGCAAAAGTGGACCTGCCGATGCTCACACGACTTTCAGGAGAAAACGGCAAGGCGGCATCAGAGATTCTGCTTTTAGTTTCGATTGACTTTGAGAGGCATTCATAATGACCATCCTCATTCTGTCGCTTATTTGGTTAAGAGAAACGACTTCTTCGGGAATTTATGAGAAGGTTTGTGCTTATTGTGGCCAAAAAACTTAAATGATATTAAGTGTTTTCAAACGCTCTCGCCCAGAGTTTGTGTCTGATTCTATAAACTTGTCTATAAAGTTGTCTTGACAGGCTCTGAAATAAGAGTTTAGATTGCAAGAGCAGTTCAACTTGTCAGGTTAAACGTAGCATTGATGCAGTTGGTTATGTAATGACACATCGCCATTTCACGATGCATTCAGGAACAACTGCATGAGCCTTCATCGCAATTTGCTGAGTAAGACATGTGCACTGGTTCCATTCCTTACGCAGAAGGTAAAAACATACAGTAGCTCCGTGCTGATCCAAATTGGGAGGCCTCAACCCAAAATGATCCTGAGGTTGTTCTAATAATTTTGCACACGACTCGAAAAACGGCGATATCAAACGTACTGTTCCAAAAGCTGGTCGTATCGCGACTGGGTATCTCTCTCAGCAGCGAGCGCCCGCTCCTTCTCCAGCACCGCGTTGTCTCTGGCCTCACGCAGGTTTCTACCCAACCAAAAAAACAGTTCATAAATCTTCAAAGGCTGAGGATGAACGGACGACGGCTGGGGATGCCGCACCTGTTCTCTCTCTCATACATTTCCCTGGACGTTCTCTGCAGGTGATCGATTTCCTGACCCGTCTTCAGTCGGATGTTCTCCAACTCGTCTCTCAGCTTGCGCTCATACTCGGACTTGTAGTGATCGCTGCAACACAAAGCAAAAAAAAAAAGTGTTTGTGGGGTCACTTGAGGCTGAACGCAGCAGATGCCAACCTGGATGCCACATATTTCTCATAAGCGTCCTCTCTGGCCTTCTTGGCGTCCTCCAGTTGCACCTGGGATATTCACGCCAGCGGTTAGACGTGGCACAGCCATGACGTAAGGCGATGCCGCTGTCGACTGTAACAACCTGCAGGCGCTCCAGTCGGTCTTCCTCATGAGCACAACGGACGCTCAGCTCCATGTTCTGTCTGTGCAGGTATTCCTTGTCCTTCTGCAGCAAGGTCGCTGACTGCTGCAACGACGCCATCTGCGGGGCAGAAACAACACTGCAGGCGTGGCAGGGAGGGAGGCTGATCCCTTGCAGGGGACATTTTTTTTTTTTACCTGATGATCTGAATACCAATTTAAAAAGATGAGCAAAAAAATGAAGCAATCATGACAGAAACAAATATGTATTTTCTGCATAAAAAGCCATACTCATTTGACAATAAAGTATTTTTTGCTGATGGGGGAAGCGTACAGCCATACAGCAAGTGCATTGCGTGTCAGAGTCGGGCTTGGGATACTCACCTCTTTGCCAAGGGTGTCTCGCTCCCTGCCGAGGGCGGCGTGAGTCACGTTAAGTGTTTCGAATTTTCTCTTCACCTCCTTCAGTTCGGCTTCCAAGGTGTCACGCTCGCTACCCCACAAAAGAAAAGACACGCATCAACTCACTTGACATACCTGATTAGGATCAAGGGATAAAATAAATGATAATAGGATAAAATACAGGCCAATTTAATTGGCAAAAGATTCATAAGTATTTTGGAGAAGCAATTTAAAGGCGACATTATGCATGTTTCCAACCACAATTGAAGCGTTCCCTCAAGTTTTTAAGTCTCCCACATTTGGTTGAAATATGCTAAGATTCACTTGTCACAACTTTTGTCTCTTTAACTGGCGGAGTATGTGTGTTGACAACTTAGTGACAGCGTTTCTATATAGATAACAGCGAGTGTTTTCAAAAATGTCACCGTTTGACGTTGGGGTAGTTTTCCCGGCGGTAGTCCCCATCTTGGATGTGCTGTTTGGTGTCAGCCAGCTCCAGCGTCAGTCGCTGACTCCTCAGCTCCATCTCCGTGCGGAGACGGCGTTCCTCCTCATAGCTCTCAATACATACAAATAAAATAACATTTGAAGTTAACACGTCAGAGGATAAGAATGTGATAGCTGAGATTATGGGAGAATGAAAATATCTAATCTAGAAACATCATGAAGTTGTGATTGGGAGCAGTCTCGTTCAAAGAGGACATTTTGCTGATATAAAATTGACATGACATTGCTTGTATGCAAATGACTGGCTTACTGGTCCAAAAAGGACATTTTACCTATAAAATTGACACAACATTGCTTGTATGCAAATGACTTTTTTTTTTCATGCCTTGTGCATGTGGTGCAAATGTCGCCAATGTGTGTTGCACGTAAAAAAAATGCTTAACTGATGTTCACATTCTCGGTGTGTTGCACCAGCTGAGGGAGGAGACTGTCAAAATGCCAAACAACTTTAGTAATTTTCTACATCAGAAATTGTGCTGTGACCTTATCGGTGTGGGAAGAGAGGAGAAACGCTTGGCATTTTGGCGTTTTAAAAGAAAGCAAACCTTTTCACCTCACATTCATCACAATTATGCCACTCGCTCACTTCAGGGAGAATTTGTTCTGCTGTATGTTTGCTCATGTATTGCCAGTAGGTGAGAAATGACAAATTTGGGTTGATTATAAAAGTACAGTGCACTACCTCCATCAGAGACTTCATTTGTGTCCGTTGCATCTCCAGGTCTTCGCTCAACGTGTCTTTCTTCACACTCAGCTCGGCCACCTGAGCTCTTAACGGAGTCACCGCTTCGTAAAAGCGCACCTTCAAACATAATTTAAGTAACAACATCAACATGGATGATAAATTCATAAAAGAAGTACAGAGCAACTCACAGCAACAAATTCCTGAATAGACATGGAGTCTTCAGAGAGGTCACGAAGCTCCAGATAGCGCTCATGCGACATGTCCAAGTCCCGCAGAGAGCGGCGCAGCTCTCCGGCCTTCTCCCGCATCTGCAGGTTGGCCTCCTCCAACTGCTGCTGCCGGAGAAGGATGCCGTCCACTTCTTTCTTGCGCAGAGCCTGCTGCTTTCTGAAGACCACAGTTTGTATTCAATGGATGATGATGGCGGCATACTTTTGGCTTCCTAGTGTACAGGCACCCACCTGTTGTCCTCCTGAGCGAGCTTTATCTCACTGTCCAGTCTCAGCGCCAACACTTGTTTCTGATGGAGGGCATCATTCAGCCTCTCTTCCAGTTCCTCCACCTAGCGTACAGCAACAGAGCACCACGATAACACGACAACACGACATGATTATGTTACGTCATTATGTTATTATTATATCATTATCATGTTATTACACATTTGATTACTGTAACATTTTGAGTTTAAAAATATATACCATGGTGCAGCAAACTCTGAAATTATTTATTATAGACAGGTTTTTACCCTGGACATATAGTCAGCCTTCAAGTTATCTAAGGTGAGTCTTTTTTGGGAAAGCTCGATTTTCAGTAGCTGGACGTTCTGCAGTAGCTCCTTCCTCTGGATCAGCTGTCGGATGAGCTTCTGCGAGCCCGGCCGCATATCGTCCGACGAGGAACCATCCTCAGCGGTGTGCACGGTGGTCTCAAGGCTGACATCTTCTGACTCCATGTCCAGAGAGCTGGAGACGTTAGCAGCGCTCGACTTTGGCTTCTTCGGGGGCATTTTCCCTTTGCACCTCAGCTAGGTAATGCTAACGAATTAAGCGTCAATAAGTTATGCGCTACCTTGTGGATGGTCAAAGTTAACTAGCTGAAACAAGCAAGAATGGAACGCCATTTTATCTCTACTTAACACATGCTACTTTAAATATTATATACACATCAAACGAGACGACATAAAGAAGAGCTGCCAGAAACACATTTCGTTATTTTCAAGGGTCCCGCTTCCTTCCGCAACAATCTCAGGGTACATCTTATTTGCAAATAGTAATTTTGTCCTCGGTATCAGTATACTATGAATACAGAGGCATAAGAATCTTCAAAATGAGACGTACCCTTAAGGTTAATACGCTGGTGTGTTTGAAAGCGCTCCCTGTTGTAAGATACGCGCAGTACAAGAACTCTATTTGCCTATCAGTTTGGGAAAGTTGATCTTCTAATTAATATCAATATCCATATTCCATTAAAGGTAATAATTTAGTAATAACAAAAGTGGTACGACGAGTGAATTATTAGTAAGACACATCAAATGCAGTACCACCTCCAAACTATAGAGGCGCGTTGGGGTTAGAGACTGCCTATTACCAGCCTTGTTTGATCTTGCTTGGTTTTGTTGGGATGACAAAAACAGACTTCAAATTGCCTTATTGACATAGAACGTATAATATGTTTGGTGTATTATTCCTACTATGTTTACCTTGCATATATATGATATACATACAACCATGCCATTAATCAGATCAAAGTAGTAAATGTAAATACGGTTTGCTGGGAACGTCTGTCGCTGTGGGTTGTTTTCGTCGGCCCGCAATAAGAATTACGCATAGCCTCACATGGGAGGCTCAGTTTTCCGTACTTTCAAACAAATGGTAGCTGAAAACGCTTAGGTTTTATTGAATTTTTTAAATATTGGCGTACTAGTCATCATGTTGAAGTCTAAAACCTTCGTTAAGAAAACGCGGGCCGGTCGGGTGATGAAAATAGTCCGCGAGCATTATTTGCGAGACGACATTTGGTGTGGAAGTGAGGCGTGCGATCAGTGCCGCCAGGATTCCACGGTTCTGCAGAGAGAAGCGTGCATCGAGAGCAACTTGTGCCCGTTTTCGCATTACCTCATCCCCGACACCAATGTGGTGTTACATCAGGTAAAACAACAAAAACACACAAAATAATTGATGTGCCAGGCTGTCAATTCAGCTTGTCAAGTGACTATGGAAAGCGGAATATGTAAACATTTCCACTGGTTTTCTCTCTGGTTCATGAATTGTTGCCCGCATGATGCACACTTTTTTCTGTTTCTTCCAACTAATGCACACTGTTGTGGTATCCCACAGATTGATATTTTGGAGGACCCCGTGATTTGCAACGTGGTGATTCTTCAAACGGTTCTCCAAGAAGTACGCCACCGCAGCGCTCCAATCTACAAACGCCTCAAGGACCTCATCCACGAAGAGGAAAGACACTTTTACACATTTACCAATGAGCACCACAGGTAACAAAGCGCATCTCCACCACTTTCTTTTAGCTTCTCCTTTTGGACAGGATTGCTATTTTACTTTAATTCCTGCAGAGAGACATTTATCGAACGCGAACCAGGAGAGAGCGCCAACGACCGGAACGACAGAGCTATCCGCGTGGCGGCCAAATGGTACGCCGAGCACCTGGTAAAGCCCGATGGGCCCAAGGTGGTGCTCCTAACGAATGACGTCGCTAATAAGCAAAAGGCACAAGAGAGTGGTCTTTTGGTGTACAAATGTAAGCTTTTTTTTTATTGAACCGATTGGAAAATGATAGACTGCAGTAATAATTGCTTACTAAGCATCATTTGTTCCCGCACTAGTTGAGGAGTACATCAAAGGCCTGATAGCAAACCCCGAGCTTGTGGATCGCTTGGCGTTGTCAAATGATGAAAAGGTAAGCAAATAAGTTCTTCCTCAATATGCCAGGGTTTTTCTTTGGGCTGAGTTCTGGGGGCTAAATGTTTGAATTGTTGCTATCGTGACATTGCAACGCCCCCCCCCCCCCCCCCCCCCCCCCCAGAGCGACATCACCAGCAGTAGGGTGTTATTCCCTGAGCATCTCCCGCTATCCAGGATTCAAGCTGGCATCAAAAGTGGCACCTTCCACCAGGGAACCTTCAAGGCCAGCAGGGATAACTACCTTGAGGCCAAAGTTTTTATCCAAAACAACGAGGAAGACGGCACAGAGGTACGCCAAATTTAACTCTTATGTCAAGATGCATATTCAGGACACAGTTAAATTATCATCCTATCTATGTATTTGTGTCAAATTCACTTTTTGCATACATCTGGACAGGTTCTCATCCAGGGCCTTCAAAACCTCAACAGAGCCGTGCACCTAGATGTGGTGGCTGTGCAACTGTTGCCGCGCAGTCAGTGGGTGGCGCCGTCTTCCATCATGCTGCAGGACGTGGGCTCGGCCAAAGACGACACCAACGAAGAAGAGGAAGAGGAGGATGCTGTGAGTTGCTGTTAATGGCGGTCTGTTTTTGAGCCGCTGCTGCTTGATGATGGTCTCCCCGTTTGTGAGCAGCTTAAAAGTCCCAAAGGGGATGTTGATAAAAAGCCCACCGGCAAGATCGTGGGGATCATCAAGAGGAACTGGAGGCCCTTCTGCGGCATGCTCAATGTCTCCCAAATCAAAGAGGTAACGTTCAATAACGGCTAGGGACAGTTCAGCTGTCAAATGAGTCACTCGTCAGGTTCTCTTGGTGGCCAAGCAGCTACACTCATGGTGTCTCGTTTTTCCCTTTAGTCGACACGGCACCTTTTCACGCCGGCCGACCGCTGCATTCCACGCATCCGCATCGAAACACGCCAAGCGTCCACATTAGCAGGCCAGAGAATTATGGTGGCTATCGACGGCTGGCCCAAAGACTCCAGATATCCCAACGTGAGTTGCCGCTGTTTCCATTTACTTCCTCGGGGTCACGAATGTGCTGCGTCGGTGAATCACGATTGCCATTTCCTTTTCATCAGGGGCATTTTGTCCGCACTTTGGGCATGGCGGGGGAAAAAGACACAGAAGAGGCAGTGCTGCTGTTGGAACACGATGTTCCCCATCAGGCTTTCTCTCAGGCTGTGCTCAGCTTTCTTCCCAAAATGCCATGGAGCATCAAATCGGAGGTAAATGACATTTCTGGAGTCTGGGAATTCAAATCAAAAAGGTGTGCCTCAATACTTTTGTGCTTACAGGACATGGTGGGCAGGGAGGACCTGAGGAATCTGAACGTGTGCAGTGTGGATCCTCCTGGATGCACAGACATTGATGACGCGCTACACTGTATAGAGCTGGCCAACGGCAACTTTGAGGTAAGTGTCCCGTCCGCAGGCTCCCGTCCATGTGATGCGCGTGTACGCTCCATCGAGTGTGTCGGCCGTAGGTGGGAGTCCACATCGCCGACGTCAGTCATTTCATCAGACCCGGTAACGCTCTGGACAAAGAGGCCGCCAACCGAGGCACGACGGTTTACCTCTGTGGGAAGGTGAGCAGAACCCACAAACTGAAGCGTCAGGAAGTTTGAGCTGGACAATTTACACACGTGTGTCGTGTCCCACAGAGGATCGACATGGTTCCGGAGCTGCTGAGCTCCAATCTGTGTTCGCTACGTTCCAACGTGGATAGGTAAGGACGCTTATTCGCTGTCTCTCTAAATATGTTGGACCAAATCTGTTTTTGTTTTATACAAGGTTGGCTTTCTCAACTATCTGGGAGATGAATCAAGAGGCTGAAATTCTGAAAACACGCTTCACGAAAAGTGTCATCAACTCCAAGGTCTGCCATGAAGTGAACGCGGACACAACCACGCCGTTGTGTAACTCTGTCTTCTGGCTCAATTCAGGCATCTTTGACCTACGCGGAGGCCCAGATGAGAATAGACGATACGGGCAAGAACGACAACATCATCAAAAGTCTGCGAGGCCTTAACAAGCTCGCCAAGATCCTCAAGAAGCGCAGGATGGAGAAAGGGTGAGGTGTGCCTGCAAAGCGGAATGACTTGGACGGATGTGTCATTTGCGGTTAATGACAAAAGAGTACATGTTCTCCTTCAGGGCACTGACGCTGTCCAACGTGGAGGTCCGCTTTCACATGGACAGCGAAACCCACGACCCCATCGAGCTTCAGACCAAAGCGCTCATGTAAATACTTCCAAAAACTGCATTCTGATGAATTCTCTATTAGGGCCACATAGAAATGACCTTGATTACCAATTGGCAGGGAGACCAACTACATGGTGGAGGAGTTCATGTTGCTGGCCAACATTTCAGTCGCCCAAAAGATTTACGACGAATTTGCCGAGTGCGCCTTGCTGAGGAAACATCCGGCACCTCCGCCCTCCAACTACGACATTCTCATGAAAGCAGCAAAGTCCCAGGTGGGTCAAACAAAACCTGCCAATTGAACAGGAACATGTTGACTTTTAGAGATGCATCACTTCAATTTAAGTAATATGATGAATACTTTTTTTATGTATGAATTTGATTTCCACTATTTTTTTTAGGGGTAGTATTTTTGCAGGATATAAAAAAAATGGATGAACAGCCTCCTAGAACAAATTGTGTTCAGGTTGCCAGAGTGTACTCAACTTGCATTAACATTCCCATGTTTTTCACCACGTGATTTAGAATGTGCTGCTCCGTACGGATTCGGCGAAGACGCTGGCCGACTCGCTGGAAGCGGCCAAAGTGGACGGCTTTGGCTACTTCAACACGTTGCTGCGCATCCTGGCCACTCGCTGCATGATGCAGGCCATTTATTTCTGCTCGGGCATGGACAGCGACTTCCACCACTATGGTCTGGCCACGCCTATTTACACGCACTTCACGTCACCTATTAGAAGGTACGTCTCACTCTGAATTGCACAGGCTGACATTTTTGATTGACTCGCCAACCTGAATTGAAAATGAGACCAAAAGATATTTTCCTACTAAGTATAATAAAAAAAAAAGGTTCACTTGAACCTGTTCCTGACTCAATGCCGACATTACCTGCGCAGGTACGCTGACATCATCGTGCACCGCCTTCTTGCCGTGGCCATCGGAGCAGATAGCACCTACCCGGATCTGACGGACAAACACAAACTATCGGCACTGTGCAACAACCTCAACTACAGACACAAAATGTCCCAGTATGCTCAGAGGGCGTCTGTGGCCTTCCACACACAAGTAAACAGACTCCCTTAAATATGTCGATTATAAAAATATAGTGTCGTAAAGTAGTAATTATAGTGTGTGTCTTTTTCCAGCTGTTCTTTAAGACCCGAGGAATCCTGAGCGAGGAAGGATTTGTCCTATTTGTGAGGAAGAACGCCATCATCGTCCTTATCCCAAAGTTCGGGCTGGAGGGGACGGTCTTCTTCGACGGCAAGGACAAGTGTGGCCTCAACCTCGTATTTGATGAGGAGGTAATAAAAACGGAATGCGTGTTACGAGCTTCTGCTACTTAACTGCGTTTTGTATTCAGTTTCCGTCTCTGACCGTGGAGCAACACACCTTCCGTATATTTGACCGGGTGAAGGTCACCATCAGCCTGGATGACTCCAATATTCAGCACCAGAAGATACGCATGGCCTTGATTGAGCCTGTGGTAAGAACTGACCAATCCAGTCAGCACAAATTTTAAGATACGTTGGTCCAGTCATTTTTAGATTAGGTTAAGATGATTTAAATTGTTTATTATGATCCTAAAATAATATATTCTCTTTAGAACATGGTTCTAGAAAAAACTTCATTTTTTTTTTTTTTTTATTTTCTGAATTTTTTTTATCAGTGATTTATAGAATAAAATATAACATGGCAAAATCTGAAAAAAAATTATCATTTAAATTATCTTCTGCTCCATTTCGTCTTCAGATTCCGGGTGTGAGTGTTTCAGCCACGGACGTTGGAACGTCAAGCAAGAAGCCCAAATTGGACCGTTGAACCAGTACCAAACTGCAGATTCTTTGGACAATTTAAGAAAACTGCGAGACAAGATATTTGTCGTTGTTGTTGTTAATCAGTGGATTTTTTTAAGAAATGGATTTTGTACAGCCTTAAGTGCTCTCTAAATTGTGTTTTGTTTTTTAGTTTTAAGAATGAAAATAATGTATTTTCCTGAGAGGCAGTCTGCTTCATTCACTATGGCTTTATTGTAAGTTATTTTAACAAATACAGTAAACATTTTATGACTTGATAAGATGTATGTAGCACCTTTCAGGTGACCTAAGGACGCTGAATAACTCATAAGGTTAATCAAAATTAAAAACCTTATCTAAAAGAGAGCATGTGTGTGGTATATTTATTTAAATGTATGATTAGCTGAAGACCTGGTACTTGAGGATTTATTATAATGCCCAGGAAACAGCATGATGGCATTCATTGTAAACCTTTTCAGTCCGTCATTCACACTGCGTCACAGAATTAGTTGTAAACCACTGAGAGACGTCGGATAGCCATATCCAGTAAAGTGACAAGAAGTGTTGTTCAGCCATAAATGTTTGTTCAGGAATTCAGGAAGCAAAAACATGCAAGATCACAAATAATCAATTACGACCAAGCAAGTCAGTCGGTTTATCCTTAGTGGCATACTTAAGAAAAAAAATTCATTGTATTTGACTAAAAAGTTTCCTCAAAAACATCCAGTCTTCCTGATTGTATCAGCACATAATAAAATTGCAGCCTCCTTCTTATCCATTGATATGCCAGCGCCTCTTTTGACGTCTCCAATAAAAACTTGTGCAGAATGACTACTGATTAAAAAAAGAAAAAGCTGCAAGAAGTGGTTGTCCCTTTTGATGTGTGAAACAGTTCAGTGATGAGGATACCACACCTGGAAAAAGACAAAAGTCAAGAAGTGTGTAAAGAATTTAAATTCGTTACAAAGTGACTGCAGGGAATAAATTACAGAAAAGCCGACCATACATAAGAAAGTCCCTTTTTTAATACTCACAGGCACATATTCCGCTTGCTCTGCTCTGTAAACCTTGCCGAAGTTGCTCAACTCAAAATTCAGACTTGATGCATTGCATAATATAACCCCCGGCCCAAAAGATAGCTTAAAACAATTGTAAACCAATTTGTTGGTCTACGAGAGTAGTGTGTGAGAGCAGTAAAGTGTGCGAGTGCAATTCCAGTGGTACTGCTACCTTGACATTAGAAGTTTTGGTGAGGTGGGAGGTGTCTTCGTTGAGGTAAGCGGCGAAGGACTCTTTGCCGTGATAGTCCGAGCTGAGGCCGTCAATCAGACTGCCCGTTGCCGTTGAGGTCGTTTGATACCCGCTGTCCACCTACGCAGGTGACATTCAGATTGGAAAATGTATTGAAATTAAATTTCATACTTGTGTAGGAAACCCACACAGTACTCAACTCTGCTTGTTCAAAAAAAAGAGGGAGGAGGTAAATAAATACAAAAAACAAACCTGCATACTAGAATCAAAGCGTATGCTGCTGCGCTCCGTCAAAAGAGAGAAACACATCTGAGAGCTTTCCGTGGCTGACACATTGCCCATTCGAGAGCTGGTCAGGCGTCTGGAGAGGTCCTCGTCTCCCTCTTCATCTTCTAGTTTCCCCTCTATCCTTGAATCTTGCTCGTTCTCCATCTTCACCGTGTCCATAAAGCCCAAGCTCTCCGCATCAAGACCAATATTGACTCGAGCCAGAGGAGAAACTCCATCAGATTCCATCGAGAGTTCACACGGCAGGTCCTCCTCCTCCTGGACGTCTGGAAGCTTGGGGTTAAGGATCGCGGCGATGGGAGGCGGGGTGGTGCAGGTACGGAATCGAGGCCTGTGATTGGCCCGAGGGTGACGCTGGTGAGAGCAGCTGCGGATGGGAGAGCAGCCCTCCACGTCTGGACTCATGGTGAGTGAGGGGACGTCCGCGTCCAAGGGGTGGCCGTGGGGAGTCAAACTGCTTGGTCGCTTCCACTCGGCTGAGGAGAATCACACACACACAAAAAAGTGTGGTGGGTGACATTTTGTGTGAAAGAGCCAAATTAGATGTTTTTATTTTACTGTTCTGATAGAATTACAAAATATTTCCAGTCACCATTCAGTCATCTTGTCACTTTGAAATCCTTTTAGTGAAAATGTTTTGTGCTATAAACATTTTTTAATAAATAGTTCTCGTGAGAATAGGTGGTGCGGATGAATGTAAGGTCGGGTATCAAACCTGGGCCTGTGGGTGTCCGCAGTGCATGAGCATTGATGGGTGAAATGGTAGGAGACGCCATGTCGGCGGGCGATGAACGATCGGGGAAGAGCGGGCTGAAGCTGCTGCAGTCCCTCAAACAGCTAGTTTGGATGGGACTGGATGAGAACTGGCCCTGCAGAGCAGACATTTTTTTCTTTTGTCAATAGCACATTACAATTGGAAGCTTTCCTGTAACAAACCAAAAACAAAATGAAAAAAATTCACCAATGGAGGACTTGGAATTAACGTTTTCAACTCACTGTGGATGGCGTTGGAGCGGCAACACCGCACGATAAAGGGGAGGAAAACATGGCAGCTTGTCCCAAAAAATCTTCCCCATGGGTCAAGGGCCTCTCTTGCCGAGAATGACTTCTTTCCGGGCTCGGTGGACTGGAGCTGTCGGAGTCGCTGTAGCTGGTTTGGCCATCCAGGAAAAGTTTGCGCCTCAAAGACGATTGGCTGAGGCTCTCCTGAGAGCCGTCGCTCGCAGCTTCCTCGTTGCGGTAATAGTCTCCTGGGAGATGAGCGCCGTGACGTGACAGCGGAATCACCCACCACCCGGATTTGATCTGTAGTCGGCTTACCTAGAAGTCTCTCCAAATCAAAGGCCACCGGTAACGAGAGGCTCGTCTGACAGCCCACTGCGACACAAACTTCAAAAGTTAATTAATAGTGAAAAGAAAAGACAAGTTCCTATCTTAATGAAAAAGTACTGACCTGATTTTCTTTCTTGCTCCTCTATCATCGGAGAGAGAGACCCTGAGGATGCAAAACAATATGCTATGATATATATATATATTTTTTTTTCATGGAGATAATGCTCAGTAAGCGATACGGAGAAGAAGCATACAGGTCTTTGACATGTGAGGGGTTCTCCGGGAGTCTGACGTAGACCATGGGGAAGGCACAATTGTTTCCTTGGTAAAAAACTGCAGAGTACAAAATATTACATTTATTGACAATTTAGACTCTATTTTGACAACATTGATGTACAACTCACATATACTGTAGCTTTAATAGGACTGGCATGGCCTTAATATAGCTGAAATATGTAGCGTACGATGCGAAAATGTTTCAATTGTCTTTTGTTCCACCACAACATACCTGCTCAATAGCTTTCTGACGCTTTTCTTCAATGTCGGAGTCCGTCCTTGAGATTCCAAGAAGAAAAGTATATTTTTAGGTCAACTCGTTACTCTACCCGGAGGAATGTCATACATTTTGATTTCAGCATTTTATTTGATTTAACTACCTTGTCTGACTGAGGTAAAATGACTGCCGCTGGATCTCCTCTTGATCTATGTGAACTGGAAGAAGACTAGCCATATCCTCGATTGACCAATTGAACCCAGAGGGAGCCTGAGCAAAAGTGAGGTGACAAACCGATCTACAACAGCATTTAATATTAATAATAGATATGACTTACAGCTTGTGATAACTTGAAAACAGATGGACTGGGAACGAGGGGCTTGTGGAGGTCGTGGTAGTCATTGGGACTATCAAATGGATTCCTTACTGAGGGTCTCCCTGGTGTTTCTGGGGTGATCTGGGGCTCCGGGTGGTCCGACATCTTTGGTAGCAACAATAGAGACAACCAAAACGAAGCAAGAAAGTATTCCTTTAAATCAGAGGATGTAAGTGTGCCATGAAATAACGACATGTCCTTTTTTGGTACAAAAAAAAATCATTGATTGACTGTATTCACAACAAATAATGTATCTTTCTCCATCGATCGTAAATGAAACGATAGACAATCAATGCGCTTCCATTAATATTACAGATCAGCAGTCAATATCAGACACCTTTTTAAATACATTTTTGTTGATATATTTGTGATGTAAAAATAAAGTTGGGATGGAAACTCTCCTCGGAGACGACATCTTGTTGACACCTTTCCTTAGTTTTCTCGTTCCATTCGGGAAGTAACTTTTTGTTCAATGCGATTTTAATTTTTTAGCTATAACGACATGACAGATGCGTACAAGTGATACTTACATCATTAAATGATCAGCTAGCAGAACTAAGGAAGGGTCTGTCGTACTCGTGAGACGTTTTTGGCCGCAATTTCAATTTTTGTTCTCGCAACCTGTCGGCGAATAGAAACGTTCCAGGAAGTCCAAAACAACCAATCAGTGTTTTAGGTCGTCATATCCTTTATCTCCTTCTCAACGCTAACTCCGGCAGGCTAAATGTCGTTAGCGAGTTTATAGTTTTGCCATCTATTTTAAAGAGAAAGTTTTGTTTTATAACATTCGTAAAATGATCCGAAATTTTTCAAATAAATTATACTCGTCTGGTTAAATTGTTGATATTCTCTTTTGGAGTCTGTTTCGTACTTCGGTAGCTTCCTGCTAGCAAGTCGGGCTAACTGTCCATCAGCACCATGGCAAGTACATCCAGTGCAAACATGAATGCTGTCCGGGAGACTATGGACGGTAATAGTGACATATCTCTAACATCTTTGTGTTTTCCAGTTGCTTGTTTTGCTGGATTTATCATGTCAGTTTTCTTCGTATCTTTCTACTAGTTTTACTTGAGATCTCCAGGCTGCTCAACACTGGCCTGGATATGGAGTCACTCTCCATCTGTGTGAGATTGTGTGAGCAGGGCATCAATCCAGAAGCTTTGTCTTCGGTCATCAAGGAGCTGAGGAAAGCCTCAGAGACCCTCAAGGTGCACAGGCTTAATGATGACTTGAGCGCTCATGTGTTTTGTAACACCCATGTATTTAAATTATCCATCCATCCATTATCTGTACCGTTTGTCCCCACGGGGGTTGCGGGCGTGCTGGAGCCTATCCCAGCAGTCATTGAGCAGTAGGCGGGGGACACCCTGAACCGGTTGCCAGTCAATCTCAGGACACACAGAGACCAACAACCATCTGCACTCACACCTATGGACAATTTGGGATGCTTAATCTGCCTACCAAGCATTTTTGGGGGGGATGTGGGAGGAAACTGGAGGCCCTGGAGAAAACCAATGCAGGCACGGGGAGAACATGCAAACTCCACACAGGGAGGGCCGGAGGTGGAATCGAATCCGCACCTTCCTAACTGTGAGGCGAATGTGCTAACCAGTGTGTCACCGTGCTACCCTGTACCTAATTTCGGTAAACTGAACAATGTGTCACTGTGGTGATCTAACATTGTCTCTATTTTGTGTTACAGGCTCCTGAAAACTGCACAAACTAAAGATGGAACTCACTTTGGTGTCCTAACTGGAATGCATTCGTTCCTTGTCCTTCTACCATTGGAACTCCAGCCATTTTATCCTCTCTCGTCCCTCCTGTCCCATCCTGCCCTTGGATGCAGATGTCAATCAAGGTGAACCCCTGAGAAATAGCACTATCAACTAGTTATGAATTGCAAAAGAACATTTGCCATCTATGAAAAAAAATTTTTTTTATGTTTACTTTTGAATGTTACAAAATTGTTTTTTTTTTTCATATATATATCCATGTTTCGCATGTTCACATTGTGTATAAATGGCTAAATCAAAATGCAATACAGTCAAATACCACTAGGCGGTGCTTTGGCACCCTTCTTTCAATCTTTTGAGGTTCAGTATGTGCAACGACTGACTGAAGAGATTGATCATTCATTGATCATTTGTTTACAAATCTTATTTTCAGTATTGCACAAGATTAAGATTGCAGAGTTTTTGTTTTCATCCTGTAACATCAATAACTACATGCCTTCTTGTTGTGTTACCATAAAACAGGTAAAGACATTTTGAAGTACTGTGCAAAGAGCCTGATACCGAATCCATCCCTTAATCCATTGTGGTACCCGCTACTGTTGTGATGATTGGGCAAAAATAAACTAGCAATTTGATACATGTCTGGCTTCATTGTGCCGACCCTGCAAAAAGCGATCAAATACAAATTGGACATTCTTTTTCTAGTGTACCTGCTCAGAAATGCGGGCTAGTCATGCAACTGGGAATTTCTAATTGTAGCCGAATATAGCCTCTTGTAAAGCCTTTTACCGACGAGGGTCCATTGGAATTTTTATTGAGTGCTGAGAGAGGGTCACACTAAAACATATGGACGAAGTATGTGTGTGTGTGTGTGTACACACACATATATATATATATATATATATATATATATATATATATATATATAAGCATTTTAATGACTTTGTGACAGTTGCTGTCGAAGGCTGACGTGAGCTATCCACCCACTGGTGTAAAGTAGCAGAATCAATACAATAGCCATATCATTAGCTATCAGTTACACATATACTGCTCATCTGGCTGAATTTGAGCATTTCCCCACTTAATGTTCAAATTCACACCCAGCATCTCTTCTGAGGCTGCAAATTCCTGATACCAATGCTGATAATGCACCAGTAGACAAGAAAAAAACATTTTCACATTGAATTTTTTTATATATATTTGTGAATAGGTAAAGCTACCGGGTTAATTAACTTTGGGATGTTTTGTACAAAAAAAAAATATTTTGTACAAAACAATCCAGGTCAGTCCAATTTTTAACCCAAATTGGGTTCTTTTAAACCCAGTATTTTTTAAGGGTGTATATTGGCAAACCCTCCAGATCTATGGTGAAGGTGATGGCCCTTACATCACGTACGCAAAGCGCTCAGTGCATTGTTATCTTTTCTCCACTGTCTGCAAAACAGCTCGATTCATCTTCCAGGAAAAAAAAATGCTGAAAGCACACAAGTTTCCTCCACAGGCCAATATGGAGGAGGCTTGATGCAAGCGCTCATCTGCGAGGGCTTGTATTACGGCCTCATTGTGTGTGTGGGGGTGTGTGGTGCGGGGGTCCCAACTTTATTTGCTACTGCTGCTTTAAGATGTCTACAAATGAGGGTTCCCCCCTCCCCTACTCTTCCCACCCTTAAGCCATCTGACAATAACACCCCTCAGAGGAAGTCAGCGTGTGAGCGCACGGGTGTCGGCGTAAGCATTTTTTGCTCCGACTGACAGGCCGGCAGTTCGAACCTGCCGTGCTGTGCCTATTTTTTTATCTACTAACACACTCTTCTCCATGTTCCACAAAAGGCGAATCATGTTTGACTCATATGGGGCAGGGCTACTTCTACTGTTCAATAAAAGGCGCTCTATTTTTTGGTTTGAGTGAGGCGTACAGATGTGACCAGCCAAAGTTCTCAACACCGAGCGGGGGGGTGCAGATGGAGAACGTCCCACAGTGTGAATCCTTTTCTTTCTTTTTTTTTTCCACAAAGCAAAACAGTTGCTTGATTGGCGAGTGTGGGCGTGGGAGTCTTCTGTGTTTGATGTGTTCCTCCTGATCCCCTCCAGACACTTTGATCTGGCATAAAACAAAAATATTCCCAAATCCCACAGTCCTGACTGGGTAGATTAGCGGCCATATATGCATAAACATCTAAAGTGGGGGGGTGCTCAAGTAGGGCAGTGGTCAGGTCACATGACTGCGGCAACTTCAAGCCAGCCCTCGCAACCAAAACTTCTAAAGGTGTTTATGTTTGTATATCTGATAATTACCTGCCGTTATTATTTTTTTTCTTAATAAACGAGGGCATTCTCATTTAAAAGCGCAGGACCCTCGCCGTGCCGCGATGCTCCTGGTGTGGGAAAAGGATGCTACAAGAAATAATGAGACTGATTAGTGGCTCCTTGTATGCGAAAAGCCAAATTATGGACAGTACGTCGAGGTGGAAAAACAACTACTGTTGTTTATGATCAACTTCCGAGTGAGAAATGAAAGTGGCAGGCTGACCGATTTCGAATATAATAACGAGAATCATAATGTAGCCTTTGTATGATGTTGTTTTGATGAAGTTGAAGTCCACTTTTGGTGCTCATTACATGATTAATTAAAAAAAAGAGAGACTTTCTACATGTTTGATGCACTTTTGCATTTGCATGTGTACGCTTGTTTTGTTAATGTCTTCACTCTAATGGCTTTGAGAATCATTCCTCTTTTCAGTTTTCAATTGGCATTCAAAAACTAAAGTCACAAAGTGACTCACAGTTTTGTCATTTGTTTTTAAATCCGGCAACACCGCTGAAAGGGACACATTTTTTCACAGTTCAAGTTTTGGTTCAGAATGAAAATAACCGACCACTGGACAAAATGTTATTCTTGTTTGCCGGATCTGAAGGGTTGCTAATGAGAATTACTAAAGCTACATTAGCTTGCTAGTCACCACAATCAACCATATTTCATGTATAGTTTACAGCAGTGATTTTCAAAGCTAACAGTACACAGACTCCCTCTAGTGGTACACAAAAGAATCATCGACCAACTACGGTTCAGTTGTAGTTAACTTTTTCAGTAGTCTTTCAATAAATTCACATTTGTTCTTTAAGAATTGTTTGTATAAACTTTTCATTTGAGTAAAATGTGCTGCTGTTACATTCAACACATTTCAGTTGAATAATATTTTTTTTATTCTTAAAGATGTTTGTGCATGCCAAGCTACACATGCAACATGCAGAAAGGGGGGACTTGAATAATTGATTTTTTCACATTTGCGTATCAATGCCTAATCTGAGCGCCTCGTGTTTGCCCTCAAAGGAGTTGTGTGACCTTGTTCCGGCTTGCCCCGATATACCACCCTTGATTAAATATGGGACACACTTCCACACGTTTAATATTAAACTATTTAGCTCCCAATTAAATTCACGGCGAGGAAATTGGATCATAAACTCTTTTAAGGATCGTTAGCAGCCATTAGACGGGATAATGGCGTGGCAATCAAAATCTGCTGGAAAAAAAAAATAAAACAACTTCCAAAGTCTTTTGGTGACTTTGTTGTTTTTGGATCTTTTCCAAGCTGATTAATGTCGGATTGATTGATTTACAGTTGTAATTAGCCGTCTTCTGCTCAGACGCATAGTAATCATATATTTGCCTGCTTGTTTGAAACTATTAATTGCTTTCATTAACACAATCACTTAATTGAATAACAATTAGCATCCTGGGCTCCCCCCCCCCCCTCTCATGTTATCCTCCGCAATGATAATGAAAGCAGCTATTTTATCAGATTGCAATTTGGAGTGTTGGACTACATAATGTCGAGTATGATATTGGGCTTGTTAGTTTATTCGAGGGGGGCTCACTGAGGCGTTGAGATGGCATTGAGCGCTTTGTGTTTAACAGGTAGGCACCATATGCCGCCGTAATCAGCCGGCAGAATCACATTTGGCTGTAAAATTGTCTTCTAATAAAAGCGGCTAGTAAAACAACACGGCCTAATTCAATTTCAGTTCGGGCTCAAAGTGAACAGCTGCCCGTGTTTGTTGGATTGTTGAACGTTCTCGCAAACGCGGTTAGTGGACAATGACAAAGTTTTTACACTTTAGCCTTCACACACCAGCACCGTGGAGTTGGAAGTAACCGAGTAATATTTGGCATGAAATTAAAGAGGAGGTCAACCACAAAAATGTCTTGACGTTAATATCTTATACGCACCCCAACATGGCGTTCTGATTAACATTTGGGTTTGTTTAATTTGAATTAAACAGCAAAAATTAACCCATTTTTATCTCTCAGGGAGCCACCATTTTGTCACTTGCTTTCGGCTGAAAATGTTACTCAGGTCTCAGGTCACGGCCAATCAGAACTTAGCGGATGTCACATGACCAAAGATGATCCGTGATTGGTCGAATGGATGGATGATAGATGGATTCAGAAAGGAAACTTGTGGAGGCAGCAATGCTGTGCATGAACATGGACACATCCAACATGGACACATCCATTGTGTTGGCATATAAAGGGAAAAGCAAAAAAACAAAAACCTTTGTCATTGTCCAAATACAAGTGGACTGAACTGTATGTGTATTATTATATTTTTTAAATCTCACTGGAGACGGCGTTTTCATCAAGTTTTCTGGCAGAAAATAAAGACAGGGGGTGGACGAGCTGTCCAGTCCACTTTAGAGAAGACAAGAGCAGGCACATTGTAGTGACAGCTCGCATTGTGTGCGTGTGTGTGTGTGCGATTGCGCGTAAAAGAGACAGAGACGGTGGACAAGGCAAAGAATGTGTGTGTTGGTATAGCAAAACACAAAAATGGAGAGAATGTGTGCGTGTGTGTGTGTGTGTGTGTGTGTTTGGGTGACAGCTTGTATTCTTGGTGATTAATGATGTGCCGTGTGACTTGATAAGTGCTTCGGAGGACCGACGCTTGTTTCAATTAGACCTTGTGAAGGTCGCGACGCTGTGCCGGCCTCTCATTATCATATCCATAATCAATCCACATTATCATAGGGCAGTGTGCAATGGATGTGTGTGATATCTTGGTCAAACACACACACACACACACACTGAGACATCTAATCACATATCAAAACACAATGACATCGTCCCTCATTCAAAAGACAGTGCTCACACATGCATACACACACACACACACACACACACACACACACACACACACACACACACACACACACACACACACACACACACACAGCCTTCACTCCAAGTTGATTTGAATCATAACAGTGGCTGCCGGGACGGATTGTCTGTTCAGATTAAAAGTGTGTATCAGAGAATTAAGCGGCGTTGATGGTGGTGGCATTTCACATCCCCTCTGCAGACACAAATGCCAAAGCATCATTCTGCCCCCCTCTCTTTCGAGCTCATATAATAACACACACAAACACTCTCTCTCTCTCTCTCTCTCTCTCTCTCTCTCTCTCTCTCTCTCTCTCTCTCTCTCTCTCTCTCTCTCTCTCTCTTATCCAAGGCCCTGGGGCTTTTTTAAATAGAGGCAAATCCATTCGTATGGTTTTAGCCCTCTAATGAGAACAGATTGAGTGGTATTTACACTTGATGGGCTGATCTCGCCACCTACACATTCGCAGCCACTCGTGTTCCTGCACACTGGCCAAAAGAGCCATGTGGAGTTTGGATGAATAAACAGCATCAAGTCTTTGATGGAGAAAATATGTAAGTCAGCAACATTTTATCCGTCTTCAATGAAGGCTTAAATGTTCATAAAATAAATAAATATACAGTACAATATATGTTTGATATAAGTTACATGTGGTACATATGTATGGTATTTTTTTTCTTTACATTTTTAGGACCAGACCTTTTTTTTTTCTTTTTCTTTAAAAGAACATTTAGTCCTACTATGCTACTGTATCGGTCGGGCTGATGGTAGAGAGCCAAGTATTTTTACGGTGGCCTTTTGGTGTGAAAAAAAATGAATAACCACTGCACAACAACACAGAAGCATTCCAGGTTTCAAGGCCTGCGGATCTATTTGCGCTAACCGGCGCATTGTTTGATTTAAGAGTATCTTAACGACAATAGCTGCTGCGCAAATTAAACCCGTGACCTTCCTGTTGTGAGACACAGCCATTTCCCCACCAGGCTGCACGGATGGAAAAATTGCAGTAAAAGCTTCAAAGGTGAGCACGCAATCATCGGGCGGCCGCATTTGACCTATAGATGAGATAATTCGCTAATGTGGCGAGAGGTTAAACGGCACGTTTAAGGTGCGACTTGACTAATCAGCGCCGAGGGCTGCGCGCGCACGTCTCCTACAGATGGAGAGCGCCCGAGTCGTGACATTTCTATTTGGCAAAGAAAAGGCCAGACTCAGCAGGAGTTATCAAAGGCAAAAAGTAAAAAGTTGGAGTTTGCTATCTCCCCCCGCTCCCCTCGTCCCCCCGGAGATACTCATGTTAAGCATAATTAAGCAGATTTGATTAGCATCAAGCCTGGCTTCCTCTCTTGACTTTTAATGAATGTAAATCTACCATCTACATTCTAAAGATTAATTTCTGCCAATTAAAAAACACAAGAGGGCTTATTGGAGAGGGTTAGCCGGGGTGGGGTGGGTGTCTTGTCGGAGTGGGAGGGGGAAAAAAAGCGTCGGAGTCCTTTGAGTTGGGAGTACAGTCAGTTTTATCCCCCCCCAGTTGTCGTATGGCGAGATGGTCTCTGGAGATCCGTACAGGCACTCCCTAGCCGCTGAGATCATTATCAGCACAATGTTCCGTGAAAGCCACTTTGAAAGGACTGCAAGCTCCATATGGAAATGACAGCAATGTGTGTGCGTGTGTGTGTGTGTGTGTTCGTGTGTGTGCAAGAACAGGTAAAAGGGTCAATTTGGCAAGGCAAGGTTATTGCGGACTGATTAGGAGTTTTGGATGTCTTTGCATGCCTCTTTTTCTGAATTGGTTTTAATTTGATTGAAATTCATTCGGGGAAAATACGTTTTGTAGCTGATGTTTTACTAAATACACGTTCGCACGACTTCGCAGTAGGTTTGAAAGACTTTGCCAAGTTGTCTGAATGACTCTTTTTTTTTTTTACCAATTTCTACGTATCCAACTTTCAAGAAGTAGCTCTCGGTTGTTTGTTTTTTAAATAAGATTAAGTTTAGGGCATATTTGTGTTCAAAAATAACAACTTGCATCTATTTCAAAGTATAACGTGAGCTCAAAAAGTGTTAGGAGAAGATTACAGAGGTTTTAATGTATTTCGTGAGAAAGGCTTTGGGTGTCACAGTCAAAATTATCATCAGCATTAATAAGAATTATGAAATTTGTGTATTGGGCGTTGGTAAAGAGGCTTATCTGAACTTTATGTAGGCTAATCATTCTCTTTCTCTCTCTCTCACTCTCTCTCTCGCTTTCTATCTCTCTTTCTCGGTGTGTGTGAGAATATGTCCAGACTCCTCCTCTTTATGATAATGTGACAGGAGCATCTCCTTGTGTGAGACAAGCCTCCATTCCATTCCCAATCAACTATGTGATCTCTTTTCTCGCTCAAGTCTGCTCTTTGCGCTCCTTCCATCCTCTCGTCGTCGCTCCTCAGACTCCCTCAAAGCAGTCAAGCGACAAAGTTACTTTCTTCGACTCCAAAGTTGACTTTTTGCTCCTGTTTTTGTTGTTTGCTTTCACCGCCACCGGTTGGCAGACTCGCGCGACCCAACATGGCAACTCCAGCCCCTCCGACTCTTTTGCCCGTGGCTCCGCTCGGCCACCACCCGGCGGCGAGTTCCGCGTCCCCGGCGACTCAGTCACCGCCACCTGCAGCCACGTCCGCTACTTCCTCCCCGGCTCCTCCGGCTGCGCGTCCGGCGCTGCTCCACCATTTCCGGGCGGACCTCTTACTCCCGAACGGTACCCAGTTGAAGAGCGGCGGTGTCGGCATTGGTGTCGGTGTGGTCCCAGTGACCGGCAGCGGGAACAAGCCTGTGTACGCCACGCCGTCCCCGGTGGAGAGCACCCCGCAGAACAACGAGTGCCGGCTGGTGGAGGTGAAGGGAGCCAAGCTCGCGTCGTTCACCGTCAAAGACACGGAGCTCATTTGCCTCCCGCAGGCATTCGACGTGTTCCTCAAGCACCTGGTCGGTGGGCTCCACACCGTCTACACTAAGCTGAAGAGGCTGGACATCACGCCGGTGGTGTGTAACGTGGAGCAGGTCCGCGTGCTCCGGGGACTCGGAGCCATCCAGCCGGGCGTGAACCGATGCAAGCTCATCTCCAGGCAGGACTTCGAGACGCTCTACAGCGACTGTACCAACGCGAGGTGAGACCGGCCGGACGCGGGAGGGGTTCTGGGACGGGGAGGAATGGGGGGGGTTGACCCCGTGTGGGGGAGGGGGGAGGGTCAAGGGTGAGCTACCCGAGGCTTGTTTGTCAGTGATGGGGTCAACAAATCCTAGGTGACGTAAATGCATTACTGTTTTTTCTGCAAAACTCCACTATGGTACATTTCCCCCTCCCATTCCAATTTTTTTAAAACTGTCCTCCCTTATTGACTGAAAAACGTTCTTATTCCCTGCATACTTGGACCTTTTTTTTTTTTCATCAGAAAAGAGTGCTGTAAATACAGCTCCAGAAAAAAAACTTAGTTCTACTTTTATTGATTTTTTTTTCTGTAAAGTATGAAATGACAATACACATTTGTGAATTCACCCTTTGTTTTCCCAGATTTATAACCTACCTACATTATTTCCAGAAAATGCACCTATTCCCATTTTGGGGGAACAAATCATAACTTTTTAATATTATTTTAGTGGCAAAATATTATCTACAGTATGCTTGTAAGCATTTAAAGTGCTGTAAGCTTCTCTTCAAGTGCTCATAATTTGTGGGCAAGTTATAATAATTAACATTCTCAAATCACTTTTGGGGCAGCGTCAGTTATTTAATTAAAGATTTTTGCTATCCTCAATCAAGCTCTGTCAACTTTGATTGAATTTGAAATTTGGGAGTTATGTGGTCCTTTTGCAGTG